>NW_028327176.1:69239891-69551864 GCF_987537825.1 Furipterus horrens
TTACTGATGTTGCCCCCCACACATGACCTCGATAAATGTAATCATCTTTACCAATGTTGATGCATCATGGGGTGCTATCTCTTTACTTATCTGTATTTTCATTTGTGGGAGGTTGAGGAAAAGGACAAAGGTCAGCCCACTTGTGCGTCACATATAGATAAACCTTGTCAAACTAATCCCCGGTGTTGAATATTTGGATTTGGATTTTTACACTATTATATACAAAGCCATGTTAAATATGCTTGAACTTAAACCTTTGCCTATGCCATTGATTATGTTCCTGGGATAAATTTCCAGAACTGCAATTGCTGGGATTAATCATATACATATTTTACTTTATACATTTTTTAAAATTCTGCATCTTACAGTGATTTTTAAGGAATCTAATTTATTAGATAATTTTTTCACTTATTTAACCAATCCTTACAGAACAATCATCATTCAGACTTTTTGACAGGTATTATCTTCCTGTGCGTGTGTGTATGTTTGGTACATTTATGTTTTCTGTGTGTATATGGGGGTGTATAAGTGCTTTATTTGTATATACTTTGTATGCATGTATGTTTTCTTGGAGTATATGTCTTCTATGTGTATGTTTGTGAGTTGTATTTATTATTGTATATGTGGTTGTGTGCTGAGTGTTTTGTGACTGTATAAGTTTTGTGTACATGTTATGTGCGTGTTGTGTATGTTGTGGGTATTTTTGTGTGGCTTTGTATATGTTGTGTGTGTGTATGTTTTATTAGAGTGTGTATATTTTTTATATATGTTTGGGGGGGCAGCCTTCCCTTCCTTGGTACCTGCACCGTACCAGATGGGGCTCCGTGTAGCACTGGGTTGATTTACATATAAGGTCTCCCCTGCTTAAAGCCACATGCCAAGTGTGGCAGAACCCTAGGGCTCCATTTTGAACCAGCCTCCATGATCAGGGTGTCAAAGGTGCTGAGACATCCTGCCTTCATTTCATGAGAATTATGAAGTAGTAGTCCCCCTGCACAGCTGCTGACAGGGGAACCCCAGCCATTCTGGCTGCCACTCTGCGACATTCTAAGACCATCAGACCCACTGAATGGTTCCACCTGCAAATGTGTCCAAGTGGCTACTTGGCAAGATGTGCCCACAGCTCAACAGGTACAAATAGGCAGCACATGCTCCTGTCCATACGCTGACCTGAATGGTCAGGGAGGCCAGTGCCCTGGTCACCGAGGGGCAGAGGATGCTCCTCAGGTGACACAGCAAAGACATCTAGCTTTTCTGAGACCAGACACTTTGGCATTTGGGACCCCCACCCATGGCAGCTGGCAATGAGCCTGTTCCTTTGTTCACAGGGTGGTTCAGTTTTTTGTTATTTGTGCAATAGGATGTGAGTATTAATAGAGATGAGGGAAACCCTCAGAAGAGAATGTTTACAAATTTCTCTCCATGGGATTTCCAAGAGCACCTCGCCCCGTGGCTGCTATCACTATAATGCGGTCACTATAAAGTTACTTAGGATCACATCATCCCTGCCATAAACACAGAGTGTTTGTGACACTTGGAGCACTAGGCTGGGGCCAAGAAGGATCTTGCTTAGCCATACAGGGGACCTGGCTCAGGAGCTTCCAGCGCCACAGGGAGATGAGACACGGACACCAACACCTGTGCTGCGGGTGTGTGTGCAGAGCACTGTGGCAGCCCAGACAGGAAGCCCTCCCGCACAGAGGGGGCTGAGGAGGGCTCCAGGGAGAAGCAACAGACAGCCAGTGTTGCAGGAAGAGTCCCCCATTTCCAGGCCAAGAGGAGACCATCCAGGGACCTGGGCTTATTGCATGGGAGAAGAATGAGGCCTTGGATTTCATCTCTATGTTGTCATTACCCATCACAGATCATTACATGATAGCATCACTCGGTGCAGGGGTTACTGTATTATCATAGTTCACATTTTACAAACACCATCTGAGGTGGAATTGCCTCCCACACCCCGGCTTGGTTGGAAACTACTCTGTCCAGCAGAGGTTTCACGACCACGGTGGAACAAATCTATCCAGGACATTGTATTTTGTCTGGGGGTTAGGGAGGCGGCTGTCCCCTCTAGTGGAGAAAAGCAGTCAGACCTCCGTCCCTCATGCTTTTTACTGAGAAGGGTACACATGGGAGATACAAGGTCAAAATTCATAAATCATCAATAGCTTTTAGGCACTTGGATCACAGTTGACAATAAGAGATTACAAGTACCAGTACAGAGGGCACAGTGACCAGTCTGCGTCAGGGTCTATTAAACATCTTGACACTACACTGGCCTTAGGTGCAAGGTTTCATACATCCCTTGCTAGAGACTGTTTATACTTAAGTAAGAGATAAGAAAAGCAGAGCAAGTTCTAAAGCATAATAAGCATTCTTGAAATCCCATTCCCATGGAAACCCTCTGAGTGGTTTTCAGTTATGTCTGCTGTGCAGCCTCTGTTGAGACTTAAAGGCGGGGGGGGGGGGGGGGGTGGGGCAAGTCAGGCTCATGGCCAGGGCTAGGATTCCCTAAACCACAAGGAACAGTTCCCCACAACCATGCATGGCTGCCATTGGCCCACTTGTGGGCTCCCGCCTCCATCAATCAAGTGCCTGAGCCCCGCACTGAGGGGTGGGCCAGCTTCCCATTCCGAGGCCCAGTAGGGAGGGTTTCTATGCAAGCCTCCACCTGTGGCGAGACCAGCCTGAATGTTCTCCGGGAGCCCCGCCCTGGGGAAATCCCCTGGCCACTGTTGTGTCTGGTCCTGTGAATTCAGAGAGGTCCCTCCAGGGCCAGGAGCAAGCCCTGTAGCTTTCTGACAGGCCTGGGGTACCCGCTGGTCTTCACGGTGCTGGCGTCCTGGGTGCTGCCTGCCTCCATCTCTCACCCTCTTCCCCACTGACCCTCCATTGGCCCAGCCAGTGCAAGGATCTGTTTCACCCCACGCATTGCTAGGAACATGGTGTCCCTGGAAGAGGGTGCAGGAAAGACAGTTAAGAAGAACAATAACTACAACAACAATAATAAACAATTTATTAATATTTTCTCCATGCTCAGGCACCTTGCTAAATAGTTTTCACTCAATAATCTTTTAAGTTCTTCAAACAACCCTATTTGGTCCCTGTGATGATCCTCATTTCATAAAGGAGAAAACTGGGTTTGGAAGAATTTAGAAAGTTGCTCTAGGTCCCACGACTAATACAGGCAAACCTCAGAGACACTGTGGGTTCGGTTACAAACCATCACAATTGTGGGGGACAGACAGGCATGGGGAGATGTGGGAAGCACACAGGCTTGGTTTAAAAGACTCTGACCACTGTGTGCAGAGTCGCCCCCCGCTGGGCCCTTAGCCGGCAGGTTGTCTTCCAGGCCTGCTCTGAATCCCACCCTCCAGGGGATTTTAAAGATAGAATAGAAATACAAAGTGGCTTTTAAGGAAAAGGGAATGTGCTCTGTTTTTCTCTAAACAACCTCAAATTCTTGTCAGTAGGATGTGAAAAATAGAACAATTGAGTAAGAGTAAATGTTTTTGAACTTGTGTAAAATACCTGGGTGCCTCAACCCTGTATTGATCTGCATTTCCCTTTGTTAGACTCCCAACCATTTGGTGAAGGGCAGCATGTTTTTCTTATGCATTTCCCATGTAGAAAGTAGATAAAAACCCTGGCTAATAAAGAAACAGGAGTGATTTTCCTCAGAGAAAACCCCCTCCCTTTCTTCCTCAGATGGTTAGGGTCTGAGTAATTTCTTCATCCACTCCGAGTGTGAGAAATGCTCACAATAAAAACCGGGACACAGGACTTGAGTAGTAACTGAGGCAGTTGTTTATTCACAGATCAGCAGCTCAGGGCACAGCCTAAAAGCCAAATCAAGGTGCTTGCGGAAAAGATAGAGCTGGGTGCTTTTATCCTAACGCAAGGAAAGCCTGCCCCTCTCCTTCCCCTCTCCTTCCCCTCTCCTTCTCCTTCCCCGTTCTCCGTTTCTCCATACTGGATACTCAGGAGTTACAATCTAACATGATTATCTAAATTAACCGAAGGTGAAAATTAACAGGAGGATCTGGTTATAGGTCTGTGTCCAGCTCTTCTTTGAAATTTCCGTAACTTGTTTTCTGGGGCTGTCTGGCTACATTTTCCCATTTTCCCTGAGTCTGGTGATGACTATCTCTCCCCCTTTTGATCTCAGAATGCCCCTTTTCTGATTTGTAAATATGCGAATACTGTCAACTCTGGCTCAGAGACCCTCTAATTACATTTGCCCTTTGTTGCTAATGATTTTTCTACTGGTTTGGGAGTCACTATTTCCTTTCTTACACGAGGAACCCAGTGTCTCTCTCACACAATAAATCTAGTATTATAAGAAAGCCAAACATAATCATTTGCTGCTGGAGGGTCTTGCCTTCAATCTGTAAAAGCATGTCTGTGAAGCACAATAAAATAAGGTCTGCCTTATGTGAGAGAGCTCAGATTTGAGTCCAGGTCTGCCTAATTCCAGAGCCCAGGGGCTGAGAAGACAGGTCACTTGCCTTTCATAAACTTGGAGATGATAGGAACAGTGAGAGCCCCAAGCCTGTCAGACGCAGCTGGAGCTGGGGCTGGAAGGGCTCAGTCCTCCACTCCTGAGGTGAAATGCTACTACAATACGTTCTGGTCATATAGATCCTGGTTCTGAAGAAAACCAAAGACCCATGACATTCCGTGTTTAGGTCACATACCCCAAGCTCTTGTCCTGGGCAGTGGGACATTTCAAAGCCAGTCTGCAAACAACCAAGAGAAGAAGCCCAGATAACCAACCATCTGTCCCCCCTTCACCAGCTGCAGACACCCAGAGGAGACATTCAGTCTGGTGTCCAGAGCACAGTGCCTAGGGGAGCAGGAAAATGCACTGTGTCTGTGAGCATTTGGCAGAAATACAGAAGTTGGTCCCACACAGAGAGCACCAAGGCCCTGCAGGTGGGAGGACCACAGGACAAAGAATCTGAGTCAGGTGGTGTCGCACAACCATCTGAGCATCCAGCCAGCATGTGAGGAGCCCATCAGCAGGTAGCAGGGGCCTCATCGCTGGCAGCAGCTTCAAAAGACCAGCAACTTCTCAGGGGCCAGAGAGTACTGAGCAGGACAGAATCCAAATCAGGACACAGAGTAAGAAGGTGGAGAAAATTATGGGATGTCACATTTGCTGTAAAAAGCTTTAGAAGCCAATGAAGAGACAGCTGCAATCTCATTATTATTGCTATTAGCTGATATCTCCTGATCAACTGTCTTTCCTTTCAACCTCACATTTCAACCAGCGTCTGTACATAACGTACAGTATTCCATACATGTCCATGAATGTAGATGTATTAATCTCATTGGACAGACGGGTTTTATAAAATTCGTATGTCTTTTTATAGTTTGGCATTTGAATCATGTGGCTGTATTACCTATTCATTTTTTAAAATAAGCAATAACGATAACAATGAATGCAAATTCTCAGGCCTTACGCTCAGAGATTCTGACTGAGCATATTCAGGGTTAAGCCCAGAAATGTGCATATTTACAAAGTTCTCCAAACAACTCGGGTGCAGATGGTCCAGATCATAATTTGAGAAACATCACCCCTTCCTGATAGTATGTTTTTTTGAAAGCACAGTAAAGCACATGGCATGGCTGAGAGCCATCTAAGGTGATTAGACACCAGCAACCACACTAACGGTGTGTAGTGGAGCCTGAAATACAGACCACATTCAACATTCTGTTACAACCAAGAAAAGCAATGTCCAAACCATGGACAAGAGCAGCAACAGGAAGGAAGTCAGCACTTACAAAGCTCTGGAGTTGCTTTCTCAGCACTGCTAACTCATTCATTCATTCCATTTTTAAGGACCCGTTTGCATGAGGCACTGTGCTGGGTGCTGGCAACAGAAACAGTGAGCAAAAGCGGGCACCATCCTTTGAGGGGCAGTCTAGTGGGAGACACAGACATTCATCAAGGTTTCCACCAAGCAAATGCAAACAGCTACTAGGATAAGAGCTGTGCAGGAGAGGGGCCAGCCTGGAGGGCTTGAGTCAGGGCTCAGGGAGGACTTGCCTGAGGACACAATTCTTGAACTAAGATCTGAAGAAAGCATGGTTTTTAACTACCACAGGGGGGGAAGGGATCTTTTGGTGAGTCATAATTACTTCTCTTATTAATGTTAGAATAAGTGATAGTAAAGTAAAGGTAGAGCAATGATGACCCCTTGGGGACCTGGCAGGTCGCCATGTCTCAAGTACCCCATCTGGGGACTTTTAATCCTCACAGTTTCCTTTCATAGAAGAGGGAAAGGGCCACTGTCCAGGAGGCCCAGAGAGATCATGGCACCCACCTTCCTTCATCCCCCACCCCATCCTCAGGCATCCACAGAGCCTGTTTCCTGTCAACAAATGGAACAAGTTGCTCATGAAGGTCTACTTACAAGATGAAGTTTTGAGCATACCCAGGGCATTCTACCACTCTGAAGTCCTTCCCTGGAAATTTGAATTTTTGATCTGACTTCTGATCCTTAAACAGCCCAGAGCATCCCTGAGCCCCTGTCTGCTTCCCATACAATGGCCATCCCATCCCCCTCACCACACCATTCTTACCTGAGAAGAACAGCAAAAAACATAAGATTTATCTTATTCCTTCCTTCATACACCCCTCAGTTGTGCTGGGTCTAAAATGCACCAAGGTAGGAGCTATGAGGTAGAGGAGTTGTGAGCTCTTCTCGGTATTTCAAAATTTCAGAAAAAAATTACGTATTTAACCACATGAGACCTTTTCAACTAACCCCAGGAATTTGGGCCTGCCTGCTTTTAGGTTGAATTGCCTCAAATCTATGCTATGATTTGATGATCTTGTACTGAGTAGAAGTTGTGACTGACCATTGCATGGTTTTAATACAAGGTTTAAAACATAAACTAATTCTTGTTTTAGCCCTGGCTGGTTTAGCTCAGTGGATTGAGCGTCGGCCTGCGAGCTAAGTGTCGCTGGTTCGATCTTCCAGTCAGGGTACATCAGAGAAGGAAAACTTTGACTCCAAAAAACCTCCGCTGCCTTGCGGCATACCTCTTCAGGGGAAAGGCTAAGGGAGTAAACCCCGACAGAAAATCCGGAGCCGGAGTCCCTAAGGCGGTTTGACGTTGTAGTCAACACCGGCAACTCCTGCGGCGCACCTGAACCCAAGCTGTATCGACTCCGTCTTTCCCTTGGACCCTTCAGCTGCGAAGAGAGGGGGGGTCTGCTGCATGGGCAACAGCAGACCCTCCATATTACCCTGCCCAGGCTCTGTAGCTTCAGCATCATCACAAGATGTCGATTCAACACTGGAGGAGACAGATACCATGTCACTCCTGAGTTGGACTGCACAGCCATTCTCGGCGGTGCAGATAGACTCTTAAGAAGCTACACCATCGTCTCTCGAGACGGACGGCTGCCAACAACAAAAAATTCTTGTTTTATATATGCAGTTTAGTTATAAAAGCTATCAAAATCGATTGTGGGGTTAGAGGGGTAAAAACATAATAAAAGAGGTTCTCAACCATGCGAAGACTGGGCACCCTGATATAGCAGAGACTGGTTTTGAATCCTGGCTCCATCTGTCTCAGCTTTATGAATTTGTTCACCTCAGCTTTTCTGATCCCAATTCCTCCTGCTCTAAAGTAAGATTATATTGGCCAATGTTGGCCGTTGTAAAAATCAGAGGTATAGCACTTAGCACAGGGCCTGAGGCATGGTGGGTAGTGCATAGGTGTTCTGATGAGGAGGATGGTGAGGATGGTGAAGATAATGATAATTAAGGTGATGGTGATGTTACAGAAAGGGGGTGTCCAAAAACCCCCAGAGCTTGTGGCTGGGGGGTGGGGAAAAGAAAGCAGCTTTCAGGATGCCTTCACATGCCTGAGGCTAGTGGCTGCTGTCTTTGTTATGCAAATGACTTGGATGCTTCCAAGGCCTCAGGTAGATGGGAGGGGGCTTGGACCTGGGAATGGTACAGAGAGCACACAGAGCCTACGTGAGGTTCTGTGAATGGTCGGAACTGGGTGCCAGCCCACTGTGTCACAGGATGCATCAGGGATTTAAAAACAAGCAGCAGACATTTTAATGCCACTGACCATGCAGTTTTGAAAAGGAAGGTTCTCCATACAGTTTTGAGAGGAGAACACCATGCGGCTCTGGATTCTCCATGGGGATTAGAAAGGAGGGGACTGACCATGTGGCTTTGAGAACACCTTGAGGCTTTGAGAACACCTTGCGGCTTGGAGAAGGGGGAATACCTTTGTGATTTTGGAAAGGAGGCTAAGAATTCATGTGGTTCTGGATTAAAAGCTGGCAAGCACCTTAACACAGACAAGGCCTCCCCAATCAGAACTGAATGATTGGCAGCTACTGGTAAAGCTGAACTGTGTCTAGGAAGTAGGGAAACGGTTTCTCTAACTTCTCTAAAACTAGCCTGGTTTGGTCAGGGGACCCAGAAATATGTGTTTGTGGGTGTTTTAAGGAACATAAGACTTAACGGCAGAAATGCGCAAATAATCTAAATCTATATAACTATTAAATAAACAATTCTTTTTCTTTTCACTAAACTCTGGTATTGAGAGTTATAATTCTGGCGGCAGGCAATCAGGCCCCTAACTAAACAGTCTGTGGGTTCTGTTTCAATTTGAGCAACCTAGGGGTTCTGTAACAGTGACAAAGATGATAGTGACAATGATGATGGTGATGATAATAAAGATGATGAAGATGATAGTGATGATGATGGTGACATTGATGACTTCCCATGCAGAGAGATTCTGACTCAGTCAGTTTGGGTTGGGCATCACCAGTGCCATTTTAAAGCTCCCCAGATGACTAATATACAGTCAGGATCGATAGCCACTTCCCTCGACCAGAAGTCTTCATTTTTTAAAATTTTTATTTCAGGACCACTTTATACTCATAAAAATTATTGAGGACCCCAAAAAGGTTTGTTTGAAACAAATTTTTAAAACACAAAATATACATGCATACATATTTTTCATTAGCCATCAGAGAAATGGAATCATCAAATGACATGTTGCTTCTGGAAAATGCCACTAAACACTCATTTTTTAAAAAAGGAGGGAAAAGGCAAATAAAATTTTGCATTGTTAAATGGTTTTTGACTTCATGGACCTCCTGATGCTGCCTTAGACTAAGTTTTACACACCAAGGTATTGCCCTCTGCACCCTTCTTCCCCTCACCTTAACATCACACACACACACACACACACACACACACAGTCAGCCTCCCTTCCTAGCATCTCCTCCACACCTAGAAAAGGAATCACAACCATTAGCTCTCAGTCAATACAAGACAATCAAATTCCATGTAAGATGCAAAAAAGGCAGGCTTGCCTCTACTCAGGCTGTTTAAAACAGAACATGAGGAGGTCACAGTGAGCTGGTTTGGGCGGTGGCGTAATGATCATGCTCTAGGCCTTCACGTGCAATGATCTGTTCCACTTCAACAACATTACCTTGGATCCACTTACAGAAACTTACGGGATTCCTTTTTACTTACAGTACCTCGCCCGTTGGCAAGAGTATTTCATCACTGCAGAGGCACCTGGTGGAGAGTTAATAGGTTATATTATGGGTAAAGCAGAAGGCTCAGTTGTAGGGAAGAATGGCACAAGCATGTCACAGCTCTGTCTGTTGCCCCAGAATTGCGACACCTTAGTCTGGCTGCTAAACTTGTGGAGTTATCAGAGCAGACTTCAGAAAGAAAAGGTGGTTTTTTTGTGGACCTCTTTGTAAGAGTATCTAACCAAGTTGCAGTCAACATGTACAAACAGTTGGGCTGCAATGTCTACAGGATGGTCATAGAGTACTATTCAGGCAGCAACTGGGAGCCTGATGGGGATGCTGTGATATGAGGAAAGCATTTTCCAGGAACACTGAGAAGAAGTCCATCATACCATTACCTCATCCTATGAGGCCTGAAGACATTGAATAACCCCAGGCAATGGTTCTTAGGCTGATGCTCCAGATATTTTATGGACAATATTATTTCATTGGATCATCTTAGAACTCTGTTAGAGAAAAGTATTCATTTAGGTCTTCAAGATTTCAAGAAAATATTTAAATCTCATTGTTGCCAGTTAGCAATATCATACCTACTGAAGCTGTCCACTGATAAAATTCATTCAGAAAGGCAGCTACATCAGAAGAAAACATTCTACTATCATGGTTCATAATATTTGCTATATGCTAGGGGGGGAAAAAAACCTTGCTCCAATCTCCTTCTAAATTCAATGCCCG
Organism: Furipterus horrens; assembly: GCF_987537825.1. Classification (NCBI taxonomy): domain Eukaryota; kingdom Metazoa; phylum Chordata; class Mammalia; order Chiroptera; family Furipteridae; genus Furipterus; species Furipterus horrens. Next base: position 69,250,156 of record NW_028327176.1, read on the forward strand.
AGAACCACTGCTGCATATATATATATTTTTTATTTTGTATTGAACTACTGACTGAAGCTTTAAAATCATATATGAAATGGTAAATCTAAGATGTATAATAAAATGCTCTGTTGATGCTAAAAAAAAACACAACAAAGAAAAACATAACATGAAAGATTAGCAAAATAGATGAATAGTGTAAACAACACTGCAAGACCTGCATGAGCAGATAAACTGCTTTTACACACCCGCAAGCTCTGTGCAAACAGACTAGACACTGAGCTCACAATTGCACAACCAGTCATATCACCTTTATGATCAGCTGACTGGCAATGACAGGCACTCTGGGCTGACACAAAGGTTGTAAACTGGCTACCCTTGGGAAAGGTTAGTGCCACAGGCAAGTTCATTTGGCTAACCCAGTATTATTTTAAATACTAATGGGTTCCCAACATTGAAAGTCAGGATATTTTACATAAAAATCTAAATTTCTAGTATTTTTTAAAATTAAAACTTGCCAATATTGGGCTATATTTCCACCACGGGCTAGAGCAAAGTGTTGACAAAAGGGAAAATTCAATTCGATAGTGGAATGATGAGGGTCCCTGTCTGATGGGGCTCAGGTTCCCCTTCTTACCCAGCTTTCTTCTCTCCATGACTCTACCTGCCATTCCCATCAGGTACAGTATTTGGTGTTGGATATTTCTTGGAGCTAATGCTATTGCCACTGCTTATAAAGTTCATGGCTCCCAAAGGCCTCTCCTTTTCTTTAATCCAAGTTAGTAATGTTGGACTCACTTTGTTTCGCAAAGATCAGCCTTACTATAACCTCTACTAACCCAAGCTCCTCTGAAACCTGATGGGCATGAAGACTGCCTCCAAGAAGCAAGGAAAGTGGGCATGAAGTCCACTCTACTTCCTCTGAGTAAAGACAACATGTTTGGCTAATTTACTTCTACATTATATACAATTCTAAGTATTTTTTTAAATCAGATTTTCCAGTTCAAAGAGGAAAACATTTAGAAGCATAAAAAAATGTTTCAGCTTATCAACATAAGGAGAAATTCCTCCCTGACCTTCACCTCCACTCCAATGAAATTCAGTCCAATGAATTTTTAAATCAAGATTTATGGTGGAATGAGAGGAAGCACTCTTCTCAATGCTAGGCTTGCAGCGAGCGTAGCTACAATAATTAAGACAATGTGGTACTGAAGGATGAATTGACATATAAATGATGTGAGCAGAAGAAAGAACCCAGAAACAAACCCACACAAATGTGCCCAATTAATTTTTAACAAAGGGGAAAATTCAATTCAATAGTGGAATGATGAGCTTTTCAATAAATGGTGCTGGACAATTACACATCCAAGGGCAAAAAAAATTAACCTCATCCTAGACCTCAAACCATATACAAAATTAACTCAGAATGGATCATGCACTTAAATGTAAAACATAAAGTTATAAAAGTTCTAGGTAAAACTTAGAGAAAATTTTTGGTACCTAGGAGTCCACAAAGAGTTCTTAGAATTGACAACAAAAGTATGATCCATAAAAGAAAAAAACTGATGATTTGGACCTCAACAAAATTAAAACATTTGCTCTGCAAAAGTCCCTGTTAAAAGGATGGGAAAAACAAATTACAGACTGGGAGAAAGTCGCATAACTGACCAAAAAAACTTGTATTTAGAATATGAAGAACTGCCAAATTCAACATTTAAAAAACAAACAATTCAATTTAAATATTGGCAAAATACATCCACAGGCATTTTACCAAGGATAATATGCTGATGACAAAGAAATACAACAAAAAATGTTCGACATCCTTAGCCATTAGGAAAATAGAAATCAAAACCACAATGAGATATCACTACACACTTATCAGAATGTCTAAAATGAAAAAATAATAATACCAAATGCTGGTGAGAATGTAGAGAAATGGATCACTTGAATATTGTGGTGGAAATATAAAATGGCACAGCTACTCTGGAAAACAGTTGGCAGTTCTTTTTTTAAATTATATTTTATTGATTATGCTATTATAGTTTTCTCAATTTTTCCCCCTTTGCTCTACTCCATCCAGCACCCCCACTCCCCAAGGCAATCCTCACACCATTGTTCATGTCCATGGGTCATGAGTAGAAGTTCTTTGGCTAGTCCATTTCCTATACTGTACTTTACATCCACATGGCTATTCTATAACTACCTATTTGTACTTCTTAATCTCCTCATCTCTTCACCCATTCCCCCACATGCCCCTCCCATCTGGCAACCATCAAAACACTCTCCATATCTGTGATTCTGTGTCTGTTCTTCTTGTTTGCTTAGTTTGTTTTTAGATTCAACTGTTTTTTCTTAGATAAATCCCTTTAATATTTCATATAATAATGCTTTGGTAATGATGAACTCCTTTAGCTTTTCCTTGTCTAGGACACTCTTTATCTGCCCTTCAATTCCAAATGATATCTTTGCTGATTAGGGCAATCTTAGCTGCAGGTCCCTGCTTTTCATGACTTTGACTATTTCTTGCCAATCCTTTCTAGTCTGCAAAGTTTCTTTTGAGAAATCATCTGACAGCCTTATGGGAATTCCCCTGTAGGTAACTACCTACTTTTCTCTTGCTGCTTTTAAGATTCTCTATCTTTAACCTTTGTCATTTTAATTATTATGCGTCTTGGAGTGGGCCTATTTGCATCCATCTTGTTTGGGACTCTGTACTTCCTGGACTTGCATATCTATTCACCAAATTAAGGAAGTTTTCTTTCATTATTTTTCAAATAGCTTTCCATTTTCTTGCTCTTCCTCTTCTCCTTCTGGCACCCCTATGATGCGAATGTTGGACCTCTTGAAGTTGTCCCAGAGGCTGCTTATACTACCCTCATTTTTTAAATTCTTTTTTCTTCTTGTTATTCTTATTGGTTGTTTTTTGCTTCCTTATGTTCCAAATCATGGATCTGATTCTCAGCTTCATCCACTCTACTGTTGTTTCCCTGTAAATTGTTCTTTATTTCAGTTAGTGTATCCTTTTTTTCTGACTGGATCTTTTTTATGCTATTGAAGTCCTCACTAAGTTCCTTCAGCATTCTTATAACCAGCGTTTTGAACTCTGTATATGATAGATTGCTTATCTCCATTTAGTTTAGCTCTTTTTCTGGAGTTTTGATCTGTTCTTTTGTTTGGGCCAAGTTTCTTTGTCTCCTCATTTTGGCAGCCTCCTGTGTTTGTTTCTATGTATTAGGTAGAGCTGCTTTGACTCCATGTCTTGGTAGCATGGCCTAATGTAGTAGGTGCCCTGTAGAGTCCAGTGGCACAGCCTCCCCTATCACCCAAGCTGGGTACTTGAGGTGGGCCCTTCATGTGGGCTGAGTATACCCTCCTCTTGTGTTTGAGCCTTGATTGCAGTTGGCAGGTCAATGGGAGGGATTTACCCAGGCCCATCAGCTGCAAGGACTGGCTGTGACCACTGACCACCAACCTCCACCCTCCATGGAGGATCAGCTGTGTGGGGGCAGGGTGGTGGTGCTCCAGTGTGGTCTGTAGCTGTCCACTGGGTGCACAGGCTCTGAGGTTTCCCATGTGGTGCAGGCCCACCTGTGTTTTGCCTGGGGCCACCTTGCATGAGCTATGAAGCAATCTGAGATGGCTGTTACTTGTGCTGGGCTTGGAGATTCCCAGGCAAAGCCAAGCTGTGAGTCTAAGCTGGTTGCTGCTATTGTTGGACCCAGAGCCACTTCGCAAAAGGTACAGAAGCTGGGAGCTCACTGGGGCTGGTTGTTGTTTGTTTGAGAGGATTTAGGAAGTTGTGAAGAATAAGCCAAGACCAGCCATTCACATGGAAAAGTAGTTTGGATGGGACCATAATTTGAGTGGGACAGAGTCTCTGGGAATCTCCAGGGCGGGGCAAAGAGTATTGGCCAGGTTGATGGAGTCTCAGATATGGCACCAGTCTGCTGGCTCTGTGGCTCTGTGGAGGGAAAGTTCAAAAAAAGAACAATGGCCTCTTCCCATTTTTCTGTCTGGGAGGAAGCTGTCCCCCAGCTTTCACCTTAATGCCAGACACTTCAGTTTCTTTCTGCATGCCACTGGTGTCTTTCAAACTACTATCCCAGAGCTAGAGCTCGGAGGGAGTGAGTCTGAGTGAGTCTGTGTGTGGGATTTTTAAAAGGAACTGCTTGAAACTCCAGAAGTTTCTACCACCAACTTGATCTCCACTGGTTTTTGTGGCCAGAAGTTATAGGGACTTATCTTCCTGGCACTGAAACCCTGGTGTTGGGGGCCTGGTGTGGGGCCGGGACTCCTCGCTCCTGAGATATTTCTCCAAATTTTTATCCACGCGTGGATGTGGGACCAGCCCTTTCCACATCTCTGCCCCTCCTACCTGTCTGAATGAATGTGGTTTCTTTAATTCTGTAGTTGTCAGATTTCCATTCATCTCGATTTCTGACAGTTCTGAGTGATGGTTGTTCTATATTTTAGTTGTAATTCTGATGTGGTTGTGCAAGGAGGTGAGCTGTGTTTACCTATGCCACCATCTCGACCAGAAGTCCTATATCTAACTCTTAGCAATTCTTTTTAAATCTAAACATAACCTACCATGTGACCTAACAATTTCACTTTGGGGATATATTCCAGAGAAGTGAAGGTTTAAGTTCACACAAAAACCTATACACAAGTGTTTTGTGGTCACTTTACTCATAACAGCCCCAAATTGGAAGCTATCAAATGACCTTCAATGGGGAATCATAAACTATGGCACATTCATAGCATGGAATACTGCTCATCCATGAAAAAGATACACCCAACAACTTGGATGTACCTCAAGGAAATTATGCAGAGTGAAGAAAAGCCAATCTCAAATGGGTACCTACATCGCAATACCATTTATATAATATTAATTCAATAACATAATTACAGTGATGAAGAACAGATTAGTGGTTTCCGGGGGTTAGGAATGGGGTGTGGGATAAGGTAGGCTGTCTATAAACAGGGAGCAAGAGGAAGCTGTGTGGGAATGATGCAGTTAAGTAGTTTGATTGTGGCGGTTATATGAAGCTACACATGATAAAAGTGTGTAGCGCTGCACACACATACACAAATAAGTACATATGTAACATGAAATCTGAGTGAGTCTGGGGGTTGTACCTTGTCCAGGTCCTGGTTTTGATATGGTTCTAAAATAGCATAAGATGTTGTCCCTGGGAGAAGCTGGTGGAAGGGCACCGAGGACCTCCCTCTTCATTTCTTTGTACCTCCCTGCAAATCTGTAATTATTTCAAAATAAAAAAAAATTTTTGAAGCCTGCATGATTTTCATTTTAAAAGGTCTCTTTTACTCTAATAATGATTAAGATACAGCACTAATGGTCCCTGGCCTCCTGGAACTCACAGTTTATAGTGATTCATTTTATAACCTTAGCCAAGTCACTTCTCTTCTCTGGTCCTCAATTTCCCATCTTCAAAATGAAAATCAAATGACTGTTAAAAGTTTTTGCAATTCTTGAGATGAATGGCTTCCTATGGACTGGGAAGGGGTTTTTACTCAGTCAGTCATAAAAGACCGAGGGCAACACCAGGACACAGCAACCATGGAGACAATATGAAAATGAGGACAATCTGACATATGCTCTGGGCCCTGCAGCCCAGCTTGTATAGCAGCTGTTAAACTATGAAGAAAATGGGGGTTCTGGAAAACATGTGGGCTAAAGAGAGGGAATGAAGTAGGTGTGGAAACAGTACAAACCGCCTCCCAATCAAGCCACACCCATTCGTGAGTAGGAGAGTTCAGCCTGCATAAGCTTCACCCTGCCCTCCAGGCAGGCGCCACATGCTGGCAGGATTTGGCTGTGCTCTCACTGCCCTAAGCTGCTGACTAGGTGCCAAGACATCACATCTAGCTCCACCTGTTAGCCAGTGACTTCCATTTTCACATCTTTAGCCTTCACCTCACCCATGAAATCCAGGCTGGATTATCTAACTGCCAGCTTGACATTGACATCTGGTTCCAAAATGGAAAGGACAAAACCACACTCTTGATTCCCTGTCATCTAAACCTGCTTCCTTCCCAGTGTTCCTCTCAGATCAGCACCCCTGACTTGCCATCCCTCACAGTCTGTGAACCTGTCCTGGTGACTCCACCTCTGTGATGTATTCCAAGTCTGCCCACTCCCTCCGTTCCCATGGTCCCACCCAGCCCCAAGGCATCTTCCTCCTCTGGACCCACCCACAATAAGAGGCTTCTACTGAAGTATGAACTAGATCCTATCACTCCCCACATAAAACCCTCCAACAGCTCCCTGTCTCCCTTAAAACAAAATCCAAGTTCCTCACCATGGCTTAAAAGGCCCCCTACCCTCTGACTCATACCCCCCTCTTGCTCAGACTCTTGCACTGTGCTACATGGGGCTTCCTTTGCTTCTTCTGACGTGGTGGGTCCTCTGCCATAGAGGAGACTCCTCTCAGACCTTCACAGGCCTGGCTCCTTCTCACAGGCACCCTCCCATCACCTTCCCTAACAAACCTCCCTCAGGTTACAGACCTGCTGCTCTCCTCATATCACCTGCTTTATCGTCTTCATTGAGTGTAGCATTATCAGAATATTTTCATAATGTGTTATTTGTAACTGAGCTGGCCCCTTCCTTTCTTTACTACAAAAACATAAGCTTTTTGTGAAGAGTCACTTTGTCCATATTGTCACTCCAGTGGCACACAACAGATGCCCAGTAATATTGGTTAAAGGGAAGAATTACTAAAGCCCCCCTGTGGTTCCCTGGCCATATAAATATGTTTATCCTGGTTTCCCCAACTAAAGGAAGATTATTTTCATCTAAGAAGTGTTAAAACTCAGACATGACCATGGTCTCGAAATTCTTGTTAAAAAATGGCTAGAAGAAAGAAATACAGTAGTGCCCCCCTTATCCGTGAAGGGGGGCACTTTCCCAAACCCCCAAGTGGACACCCGAAACCATCATAGTACCAAATCCTATATATATACTGGTTTTCTCTATACATGCATACCTATGACAAAGTTTAATTCATAAATTAGGGAGAATAAGAGATGAACAGCAATAACTAATGATAAAATAGAACAATTATAACAATATACCGTAATAAAAGTTATGTAAATAGCTTTAGGGCCCATATTAAGTAAAACAAGGGTGACTTGAACACAAACACTGCAATAGGGAGACAGACGATGTGATCATCAGGAGAACTGCTAAGTGACTAACGGATGGGGAGCGTGTACAGCACGGAGAAGCTGGACAAAGGGATGAGCCACATCCTGGGTGGCATGAAGCAGGATTTCATCACACTACTCAGAATGGTGTGTAGTTTAAAACTTACGAGTTACTTTTGGAGTTTTCCATTTAATATTTTCTACAACTTAAAATGCAGAGAGTGAAACTGCACTAAGGAGCACTATTATAACGCAGCAGGTTAATGATGATTTTCTTCCATTTTTCCACACTTTTCAATTCTCTGCAAAGGCCTTATATGACCTGGATAACTAGGACCTCTGGTCACTTAGTGATAACCTGCCTCTGGTCACTAATGTGGGAAGTCAGCTCAGAGAGAGCAAAAATCGGGACCTGGACCCAGGCTCTGGCTGGCAGGAGCCAGGCAGGCACAGGCGGTGCTGACTACCTGGGGCCCAGGCCTGGGCTTGCTTAGGTGTGGGAGGAGAAGAATAAAGAAAAAGTTCAGGACCCTCTAGATCAGCAGCGCAGAAGGCTGACGGAGACAGTCACCATGGCTGTGCTGAGGATCTGTGGCTTCTCGATGTCTGACAGCTGGGCAAAGACCTGCAAAAACCCTCTCTGAACCCCCGCTGCTGGAGGGCAGCCTGCTTATGATCACATACAGCACTGGGCCACCTGGATCTCCAGTGGGCAAAGCATCTTTATCTAGTGTGTGCATGGCACTAAGCTGGGTACTGGAGCCACATGGGGAGTCAGCGCCATGGTTGTGGCCTCATGGTGCTCACAGTCTAGGGAGTGCCAGGCAAGCGGCGTGGAGAAGAGGGCACTTCCATCAGAGAAAATGGCAAAGGCTGGCTAGGGGCAAGGTGGACGCTGTCTGTTCTGGGCCCAGTCTCAGCACAGCCTTGGACAGGAGGTGAGGCTGAGGTGCTGGCAGTGATGCCACCGGTGCTCTCCGGGCAGGAGAGCACTGCTCCAAACTTTTCCTTGTAGAATGCTCCTTTTGTAGCAGTGCAAAAGCTGGATGCAGACAGAGGAGGCCTGAGCTGGGAGACAAGTTAGGAGGCTGAGAAATGAGTCAGGGAAACAAGGGCACCTGAACCCCGGCCAGGTGGCGGGCCTGGAGAGTGGCAGGCGCCCTCCTGAGGTTTGAAGGAGCAGAGAGAGGTGCTGGTACAGATCTGTCCTTACCTCTGCACTGGGAAGAGCCATCAGCCCAAGACAAAGAGCAGGGAAAACAGAACAAGGCAAAGATGGGCTTGGGCATGCCTCAAGAACTGTGGGATTAGGAGTGACAGTGTGGCACTGACTATCACCATGAAAATGCAAATCCACATTTCCATGCACTTTCAGAGGGCTTACCTCCACAGGAGGAGTAATTAGCCAGTATCTTCTGATCACTAGATTCTAGTTGGTTTGTTTTGTTTGTTTGTTTTTAATCAGATTGCTAAAGTGGAAATTAAGAACCAAATAAAGAAGTTAAGAGAAGGGCAGGTGTGACCCCATGTGGACATGCCCAGATCTGCTGGGACAACCCCTCTTTCGTCAGGCAAGTGAATGTCATCACTGATTGTCTTCTGTAAATGCTAGGGCAGCTCTGGGCGGGTTAATATGTCCTGAAGGCTTCCTCTGCAGTCTGCTCTCTCAGGTTTACAGACCAGATACAAACACCTTAAGAGCAGAACTCACAAACATGCAGAGATCAAGACAGAAAAGACTTTCGAAAGGCCCGAAACCATATTTCATTTGAAAAGACATGAGGATCAGGCGTGATGTTTCCAAATTTTGTTAATTAGTTTTAAATTGCTTTTAAAACAAGGAAACAAACAAATATTATATTTATGAGAACTCAGTGGCAGGAAGCAAGGAGAGGGTCTCTAGGTATTTGGCCAGGTGCTTTGTTTTCATAAATCTCTTTTCAGAGAAGATGTAGTAATAAGACCCACAAAACTCACAGTTTATTGCAAAATCAGGGAAAACCACTTTGTACAACCCCCTCAGTTTCCCAGGCCAGTGTCACAACCCAAAATGTTGTGGTTGATTGCATATCACAGATTTGAATGATGTGGCAAGAAAAGACAAACAGAAAACCCTCTGGTTAACTAATGGCAGCCAGCACAGAGGGGCTGGTCTGTGAAAGGTAGAAGGAAGGGACAGCTTCTGTGACCACATCAGGAAGGACCTTATGACTTGAATGAATAGCATTTAAATCATGCACCCCCATTTGCAAAGCATTCTTTTGCTCATTATCTTATCTGACCAGTCCTATGAGAATGCAAGACATTATATCTAATAAAGAACTTGTATACAAAATGGCTAGAGAATAAAAAATGAATATGGAACTCTTCTGTAATGATTCTAAGACCCAATTACAAATGAGGGGGGTGGTTCCCACACACCCACCAAGCAATTCTCTGTGACATCAGCTGAGATTCTCACCATGTAACTCAATTCTGACATTGTCTACCTGGAGATAGTGTCAGAACTCGCAGGTAAGGGCTCAGTCCAACAAAACTACCACACTCCCCACTCCCACTTCAGACACCAGTTGCAAACTCAGGTTATCACCTGTGCTTCGGACTGATCAGCTTCAGATCAGAGGTTCCAATAACCCCCTATTGAGGTTTGATTAATTTGCTACAGTGGCTCACAAAACTCAGGGAAATACTTATTTATTAAATGACAGGAGAAGCAGCACAGATGAACAGCCAGATGAAGAGACACACAGGGCGAGGTTCAGGAAGGTCCATAGTGCAGGAGCTCCTGTCCCCATGGAGTTGGAATGTGTCACCTTCCCAATGGGTATATCTGCCAACCTGGAAGCTCTTTGAACATCATACTTTGGGGATTTTATGGAGGCTTTATCACATACATATGATCAATTATTAACACCATTTTCAGCCCCTCTCCTCAAGAGAATGGGACAGGAGGGGCTGAAAACTGCAAGCTTCTAATCATGGCCTGGTCTTCCCTGTGACTAGACCACATCCGGGGTTCATCCAGAGTCACCTCATTAAGACAAAGGTGTTCCTATCACCAGGAAATTACATGGGTTTCAGGACCTCTGGGTCAGGAACTGGGGGCAGAGACCAATATATATATTTTTTCTGTTATCTCATATCTTCCAACACAATTATAAGACAAACCACCAAATTATTTAAATGGGCAAAAGATTTGAATGGAAACTTCACAAAAGAATATATGTGAGTGGTCAATAAGCACATGAAAAATGCTCAACAGTTTTAGTCATCAGGAGAAGAAAGGTAGAACCACCATTAGTTGCCTCTATATACTCACTTAGGTGTCTAACATTAAATAAAGCAAAAAGGAGGGGCCAAGATACAGCACCTGGACCTCTCAGATGTTGCTGGAGGAAATGCAAAAGGCACCACCATCACCAAGAACTCGGGCGTTTCTTACAAACTTAACCATAAACTCACCATATTACCCACCAGCTCTGGTCCCATCTCCTCAACCAAGAGGCATGAAAATGCAAGTCCACACAAAGGCTTGTACATGAACATTCATAGCAGCTCTATTTGTCAATGTCAAAAACTGGAAACAAACCACATGTCCCTCAGCAGTCTGACGGATATGCAAATTATGGTACATTTATATAGCAGAAAACTACTTAGCAGTAGGAAGGAATTAACTACTGACAAACACAGAAACACAGACAGCTCTCAGGAACATTTTGTTGAGCAAAGGGAGCCAGACACAAAAGATTACACAAAGGATGGTTCCATTTATATCAAAATATAGAAGGGGCCAGTGGAAGCTGCAGTGACAGAGAGTAGATCCTGGTTGCCTAGGGGTGCGTGGGAATTTGGCTACAAAGGGGCAGGAGGAAACTTGAGGGGGCTATGGAAATATTCTGTGACTTGATTGAGGTATTAGTTTCATAAGTTTTATTATTTCTCAAAACTTGTTAATCTGTACCTTTAAAAATGGGTGTCTTATTGCCTTGGCTGGTGTGGCTGAGTGAATTGAGCACCAGACTGCTAATCAAAGGGTCACTGGTTCAATTCCCAGTCAAGGCACAGGCCTGAGTTGTGGGCCAGGTCCCCAGTTGGGGGTGCACAAGAGGCAACCACACATTGATGTTTCTCTCCTTCTCTTTCCTCCTCTCTTCCTGTCGCTCTAAAAGTAAATAAATAAAATCTTTTTTAAAAATGGATGTCTTATTGATAGAAACCAACAAACGAATGAACAAAACAAACAAGTAACCAAAAATAAAACCCTCATAGGCATGGACAACAATCTGGTAGTTAACAGAGAAGAAGAGGTTGGGGGGGTTGAAGAGGGTAAATGGGGTCAAATATATGGAGGGAGACTGGACTATCAGCAGTGAACACATAATACAATGTGCAGATGATGTATCAGAATACAGTACATTTGGAACTTACATAATTTTATTAACCAATGTCACTCCCAAAGGCTGTTATATTACATATAAATTATATCTTAATGAAGTTGAGTTTTAAAAGAAAATAATATGGTTATCGGTTATCGGCAGCCGTCCGTCTCGAGAGACGATGGTGTAGCTTCTTAAGAGTCTATCTGCACCACCGAGAATGGCTGTGCAGTCCGACTCGGGAGTGACATGGTATCTGTCTCCTCCCGTGTTGAATCGACATCTTGCGATGACACTGGAGTGTCCTCTCCAGTGAAGCTGAAGCTACAGAGCCTGGGCAGGGTGATATGGAGGGTCTGCTGTTGCCCATGCAGCAGACCCCCCCTCTCTTCGCAGCTGAAGGGTCCAAGGGAAAGACGGAGTCAATACAGCTTGGCTTCAGGTGCGCCGCAGGAGTTGCCGGTGTTGACTACAACGTCAAACCGCCTTAGGGACTCCGGCTCTGGATTTTCTGTCGGGGTTTACTCCCTTAGCCTTTCCCCTGAAGAGGTATGCCGCAAGGCAGCGGAGGTTTTTTGGAGTCAGAGTTTTCCTTCTCTGATGTGCCCTGACTGGAAGATCGAACCAGCGACACTTAGCTCGCAGGCCGACGTTCAATCCACTGAGCCAAACCAGCCAGGGTGAGAAATAATATGGTTAAGTATGATCTAATTTAGGAAAAAGAATAGTGTGTGTATTTCTGTGCACACGCAAAGGAAAGGCTTAAACCTAGAAGGACACCAACCAACTGGTGTCATGACCATTGCGGGATCAATGTGTTCATTTGGGAGTGAGGAGATGTGAAAAAGGACATTGATATTTTCTTCTACAAAGAATTTTAAAAGAAAAAAGAAGAAGGGGAAGAGAATGGAACTTAAGTGACCTGTTCAGGGAACTCCAGAGGCAGATGGGATTCCAGTCCAAACTTTCTAACTGTGTGTGTGTGTGTGTGTGTGTGTGTGTGTGTGTGTGTGGTGACAAAGCTGTTCCCCACCCTCTGTCACTCCTCTGACACTGTGCAGACCATGCTCAGGGCTGCTTAGAAATCTCCCAATTGTGGAAAAGATTGCCAAACTTCAGTGGGAACACAATGCTGTGGTTTCCAATTTCAAGTATTAAATGGTATTTATGTCATTTTTACCATTAACTTCTCTTCAGCAATAGAAGAGCTATCTTTGTGCTTCCTCATCCCCGGCTGTCGTCTGGGCATGGACAGCACTGACAGACTCATCTGTCTCAGTGTCATGTGCAAAGTCCACCTGAGTGTGACCACTCAGCTCTTCAGAAATGGAGCTCTGAGCATTCCAGGCCTCCTGCATCTTACCCCAAAACTATGAATCATAGCAAATTTTATATTAACATCTTCCCGTGTTCACAGGTTGGGTACACCTAACGTGTATTTTCGGTCTTACAAGTGCCCAGCGCATAGGAGCATCATTTATGGGAGTGATGAATCAACTGAGAGCTGAAGTCCAAACACACACCAAATTTCTCTTACAACACTTTTGGGATTTTTCCCCTATTTCTTTACCTAGTTGAGTTTTTTTTTTCTTTGCCAAAGTCTGTGACAAACACTGGACTGGTGACACCCAGGTGCTCCCCTGATGTGGTCAGGTGGCCACTGAGTGGCAGAAGGTCGCTGGCTGCAAAGGAGGCAACTGCTGGGCCTTCTGGACCACAGTTCTCAGTAAACATGAAATCCACATGTCAAAGCTTTCGGAACATTCTGATCTCATAAAGAAAAGACTACACTTCAGAAGAAAACCTTCCTGGCAAACTCATTTTAAAGGTATATCTGACTAAGAGTCTGAACATAGATGCCTTCCAACAAAGCAGTCATTTTTCAGCCGACAAGCCACTTCCTTCACTAGCAAACTGCCTGTTCTTAAATCAGACTAGCATCTAGACAGCACCCAACGCACCTCTAACGGCTGTGTTAGTATGAAGGACTTGCCATTGTGCTGCTTCGCTGTAGGGAGAAATGGCTGCTATAATGGCGATGAACCCAAATCTGGGAATGAGGAGCAGGGAAGCCTTGGCAGCAGGTAAAATTTGAGAATTTAACTGAAGAGTGCGTCCTACACACACCCACATATTTTCCTTTGCCCTTTCTCAGCTGCTCTCTATAATCTGTCCCCATCCAGCCTCCCAAACTGCCCTAGGAAAAACTGGTTTTGGAACTTAAGGAGGCCAGGTGACTGTCAGTGTGACAGCTATCAAGGAATTTCCAAGGTTAACTGATTCCTCATGAAATTTGTCTAATGGCAACCTGCACCCCTCCGAGTTACAACTCAACATAAAAAGCCAGACCAGCCCGCTGGCCAGATGAGAGCAAAAGCCCAGGGACAGCCTGGCTTTCTACCCCTATCTCCACGCTGAGAGCCCCACAGTGGTGGATGACAAAACCCAGGTCAATTTAGATATCTGAGGGAGGCCAAGGAGGTTGCAAGCCAAAAAGAAACTAGAAATGACACAGATATAGCAAGAAAGATCTGGGCAAAGCAGACTATGAGCAAGCACATGGACAAGTGCAGTTTCCTGTGGCCCCAGCAAAGCTCAGAGCACCTGCAAGCTGATGTTGCTCCATCTCAACAGCAAAACCGGCCTGTGAGCCTAGCAGTCTGTGGTTGAGATAAGAAGGACACTGAGCGTCCTGCAGTGGGAGCGGTGGGGACTGAGGCCAGAGGCGGCCCGGCTCAGTTCAGCAGTTCCAAGGGGCCTCCACAGACCTTCTGCCCGCTTCCCACCAACAACTCTGTGCTGTGAAGACCGCTTCACATCTTGGTGGCCCCGTGGGAGCAAGAGGGGGACAGGTAGAACCCTGAGCTGGCTGAATTTAAACCTAAAAGGAGTGCAAAATTATTGAATTGCCTGAGTTTACCTGGAAGAAACTAAAAAGGTGGGCTTCAACCTGGATTAAGGGGAGTTACAGAAAAATCAGGAAAGTTCTGTTATGCTCCCCTAAGTATGTGGCCCATGAAATGTGTTTGCTGCCTGTGAAATGACCCAAGCCCAAGTTCTTACCAGTATGACACAGGCTGCCTCCTGTTTCTGGGCCTTTCACAGAGGGCAGAGAAAGCTCTACTCCAGGCCACAGGCTGCAAAGTTTAAAAAGAAAAACGTTAGTTTAGTGACCCCCGGTTTTCTAAGTGGGCATGTCTGTGAGGCAGGTATTGGAATCCCCGGTTTTGTGGTTAAAAGATCCCCCCAAATAATCAAATAATTCTTTTGTTTCCTAACATTCAAAACTAGCTACGAACCTAGCTCCAGAAATGTCTAAATAAACCAAATTAATAAAATGTTTCAAGTGTGTTTCAACTGTTAAAACTCTAATCTTAGCAGCCATAAAAAATATCAAACCACAGCCTTAGTTTTCTGTGGATGAACAAGTAGTCCTGCCAGGTATGTAACTCAGTGGGGACAATTTCCAGCCGGCTGGTTGCAGCTGTTCAAGTGTCCCACCGCCCACCTGTGGTCCTTGAGTGCCCAGCATGTTCCCATGGGAGCTCAGATGAAGAAGTAAGCAGCAAATGTTTCTGACCCCAAGAAGCCATCAGAGGAAGAGGCTTCAGCACCAGAACTCAGGCTCAGGCAGTGGCGGAGCCCAACCCTAACCTATTCTCCAGTAACTAAACAAGAGTCTCCGTGGCGGTTTTGTTTTGATACAAAGTGTGGTGGTTTTCCTTAAATCTTCCCTTCATAAACAATCCAACATCCATGTCCCTCCCTACCAGGTCCTTACTTGGGTCCCCACTTTCCATTATTCTTGCAGTTGTAACTTGAAAATGTCACTGGTGTTTCTTACACAGCCTGTGCTTGGCAGTCCTTGGCATGGGCATGGCATGTCCTCTCTCTCCCCCAGTAGGAGCCACATTCCCCAAGTGGGTGAGTCTGCCTCCCTGCCCCTCCCATGCCTTTTGGTGGCTCCTGGAAGGTGGGCTGCAAGCAAGGACACTAAGGGATGAGCCTGCTGGCCTTTGGGAGGTGATCGGCATCAAGTCCCAGCTCTACTGTGTGCCTAGATCCCTCCTCCTGGACCATCAGTACACATTCCTCACCCTTCTTGTCCAATTTGCATACATTGAAGTGAAGAGCCCCAGGCTTTTGCTGTCATAGGAGAGGGGTTTTTGTGAGATGAAACAGCTAAGTCAGCACAAGTATCTAACACAGACAGTTAGCCAATCATTGTTCTGCTCGTGAGGCTGGTGTCTGGGGCCCCCTGGCATGTCTCTTTCCTGAATCTACTCAACCTCCCCTCCTTCAAGGCATGTCCAGTTTTGGGAACAAGGCCAGAAAACAGGGGTGGGGTGTCAGGTAACATAAAGAGCCCTCACCTGTCCCAAGGGAAATGTTATTTGGGTAACTCTCTCCATTGGTGCACTCGGTTGCTGCTCCTTGCCTGGCTGGAGGCAGAGGGATGGTGGAGAGCGCAGAGGGACCTTCGTTAGCTAGAGCATGTCACAGGTGAATAAGTCTCCAAGCTTGTCTTGAGGTCCTGCCTTGGAAGAGCAGGCATCTGTGGACATCTGTGGACTGGGCGTGGGTCACAGGATGGATGGGCTCCTCAAGCCCTATATCCTTATGTGCTAAGTATAACTGGTTTCCATGTGTGACAGAGTCGCAGCAGCCTGGACATGGTCCTGGTGTCAGGAGGAAGTGACAGGGTGCCTACCTGTGTGTGCTTTCGTGCTTGTGCTCCTGCAGCCATGTGGGGAACTGACCCTTCACTAGCTGGGGTCAGATCCAGCTGAAAAGAAAATTCAGGCCCTGGATGGGGCACTGCCTGAGACCCACCACCTGTGGTGGCCTGACTCACAGGTGGCCTCAAGTCTTCTTTCATTTCAGTCATCAAGGGCTCCTGGTTGGGAGTCCTGAAAAAAACAAATGTGAGCAGCCCTGTCCATCAAAAGCGCCTGTCTTTTGTATCTGAGTTGAATCATAGCAAAATACTTGGAATGATAAATTCTGAGATTTAGAACCACCTCACAGCCTCACCCCACCCCATCGCCACAATACACACACCACACCCACCTTTACCAACCAACACTTGGAGGTTTACAGTCAGAGTTCCTTAATATCCTATAGGGCTGATGTGGGAGATGGGTGACATAGAAATTCTTAGACTGTCGTGGGCATGACTACCCTGGTAGGCCACAGTTCCTGGGGAACTCAAACCTCAAGAACAGGGGTATTTTTTTCAAGAATCTATTCCCAGCTTGTCTTGGACAAAAACTACACTTGCTCACTTTTTCCACCTTTGCACTCTCACCTCTACCCAGAGGACCCTTTGATCTGTTAAATACTTGCCTTGTCTAGCTTACCCTTACCTCAATGGTGGAATAATTTTCTCATTGCATCCGGCCTCAAATTGTTTCTCTTATCAGCTCAGTCATGCTTTTAAAAATATTTTATTTAAAACTAATTTATCCAGATTTTTTCAGATGTCTTTCACCGAGAGAAATTGATTGCTCTATACAACTAGTCACCCATACTGCCAGAAATGAAAATTCTTCTTATTTTTTAATCCACTTCATCAGTTGACCCCTATTCCCAACACCCCACTGCAACTATTTTTGTGAAGGTCTCCCAGTTGCCAAGTCCAGCGGACTCAGCCTATGTCTTGCCTCACTTCTACAGCAAAAGGCACCACTGGTCACTTCCACTTCCTTTTCCCTTCGGCCTCTTAGTCACCTAGTTATTCTTCTGGTCTCTGGCTCCTCAGTCTGCTTTACTGACAACTTGTGCACAACCTGCCTCCCCATGGCAGTTTTCCTGGACACATCCTTGTGAACCCTAAAATTTTATCTCTCTCCTTGTCCATCCTACTCTGGTCCTTCAAAGCTGATCCATATGGACTGCATCGTCTAGGCTCCTTGCTGCCTGGCTTTCTGTTAGGTGTAGCTGGCAGGAGGGACTGCGAGGAACTCAGAGGCAGAGGAGGTGAGAGGTGAGAACTTTATTTTCCTAATTCAGTGGTTCTCAACCTATGGGTCATGACCACTTTGGGGGTCGAACGACCCTTTCACAGGGGTCGCCTAAGATCATCGGAAAACACATATATAATTACATATTGTTTTTGTGATTAATCACTATGCTTTAGTTATGGTTGGGGGTCACCACAACATGAGGAACTGTATTAAAGGGTCGCAGCATCAGGAAGGTTGAGAACCACTGCCCTAGTTCTTCATCCAGCTCCTGGAGGGGGGCCATTCCATTCAGCTACTCTCTCTAAGTTCTGGAAAACAGTGACCACCAGTAACTGTGCCTCACCAGCTGAACCGTCCTTTCATGTCCTTATCCCAGACAGATATATTCAGCTGCTGCCCACAGAGATTAAGCTGTAAATCCCAAAGGAATACCAAATTCATACACCTGACTTCAACCTGATAACTCCTCCTATATCATTCGCCCCAAAGAAAACAAACAAACAAAGCTGATCTTTCCCTGCTTTCCTGGGGGTGTTAAATTATGCCACTTTCGTGGGTCAACCTAGAAGTCTCAGAGTTATCCCCATTTTGCTTCCTCACCTGCATTCATGTCCCATTGGCCACTAAGTCCATTCTGCTTCTACTCTGGAAATATCTCAATTGTGTCCCTTCCCTTCCCTCCTACCACCACTGCCTTCTTCCCGGGCCTGATTGCTTTCCCCTAGACTCTCTGTCTCCCTGCTTTGAGCCTAGTCCAGCTTCAGCCCTTTCCCTGCTACAGAGCAAAAATCAACTTGCTAAAATGAAAATCTGATTGTGTCACTTTAGTACACAAGGTCCTTGCCTTCTGTTCCAGCCTCATCTCTCATTACTTCCTTGCAGAGAACCTGTCTGAAGTCCTCTTGTCGACACTTCCCAACCTCCTGTATTCTGCTTCTCCTTTAAGACTCAGAGTGAGTAGCAGCTGCTCATGAGTGTGTCCTCCTGACTCCCAGACTCAATTCACTGAGCCTCATTTGGTCTTGTGCACAAACCTGCATCAGAGCGTCCGAGACACCCTATCCTAATTATTCAATGTTTTTGACTGCCTTCCCCCCAAAATGAGCCTCTTGAGATCAGAGACCCATTCTTACTCCACTTAATTTTTCCCGCGCTCATCCCAGTGCCCTTCAGGTAGTAGGATCAGTAAGTGTACATCTGCCTCCCTGAGGTGCACTAAGCCAACCTCCCCCATGATGAAGGCCAACCAGTTCTCACAGAGCTTGGCACAGCACCTCCTTTTGAATCCTTTCTTCTCTCTTTCCCTCCTCTCTAGATGTGAGCTGCCAGTTCGGACAAAGGTAGACTCAGCCATGTCCATATCTAGACTAGCTCAGACTACCTCTCAGGCCTATCCATTTCAGATAAATGGTTCAGTACTGCTCAGCAAAATAGAACCCAACATTTTTTAAAAAGAATCCAGAGTATTTCACAACAAAAATAGGTATAGCTTTGAAATAAATCAAACTACTAAGGGCAAGAGTCTACAATCCTCCAAATCATAGCTCTATCAGCTTATCCAACCAAAAGTTCATCCAAAACATGCTAAAGTTTCTTTAAGAATGTAAAAAGAAGAACTTCCAGCCAAGATGAAAGTCTAGACATACACACTGCATCTCCCTCCACAACTAAGAAGGAATACAACTACCTCGAAACTAGAGACAACCCGAAGTTCCAGAAAATAGAGCTGCATGGAAGTCCAACAAACAAAGAAATAAAGCAGAAATACTCATCCAAACAGGTAGAAGGGGCGGAGCCAGGGCGGAGAGGTCATGGAGTGGTGGTGGCAGTGGCGGCAGCAGCTGAAGGCCACAGAAAGCACAGTCACACATTTTAAAAACTACGGAGGGACACCTGGGGAGCAGTCCCAGCACCAGACAAGACTGCAAAGCTCATGGTCCCAGCACCAGGAAAAATAAAGCCTCATTGCTTCTGACTGTGCAAACCAGTGAGCATTGGGGTGGAGGAAGAATCTGCCTGTCTCTCAGCAGAGTTCAGTCATTTAAAGGGCCCCCACAGTCCTACAATGTCTGAAGACCCACCCACTCTGGGAACAACAGCCAGAGCAACAGCTAGAGAAGTGCCAGTCCCATACGGAAGTGGGAGAAGCCCCTGGAAAAGGGGCAAGTACTGAGCAGGTGGCATTGTTCCCTCTCAGGCCCCTCCCCACCTACAGTGCCACAACATGGTGAAATGGGTAGCTCTGTACTAACGAATACCTAAGGCTCCGCCCCTTACAACATATGACAGCTTTACCTAAGAAACAGAGGCAAACAAACACAGGATCCTGTCAAGATGAAGAGACAGAGAAGTATGGCCCAAAAGAGGGAATGGATCAAGGTTCCAGCAGGAGAACTAAGCTACTAGGAGGTAGCCAACCTCACAGACAAGGAGATAGCCAACCTAACAGATGTAGAGTTCAAAACACTAGTGTGCTCACAAGCTTGACAGATATGCTTAAGTACAGCAAACACATAAAGAAAGAAGTGAAGGCTATGCTAAATGAAATGAAGGAAAATCCACACAAAAACAATGGTGAAGGAAAGGAAACTGCGGTTCATATCAGTGATTTGGAACATAAGAAAGAAAAAAACAGTCAACCAGTACAGAATGAGAAAACAAGAATTGAAAAAAATGAGGAGAGGCTTAGGAACCTCTGAGACAACTTTAAACGTATCAACATCTGAATCACAGGAGTGCCAGAAGGAGAAGAGGAAGAGCAAGAAATTGAAAACTTATGTGAAAAAATAATGAAGGAAAACTTCCCTAATTTGGCGAAGGAGATAGACATACAAGTCCAGGAAGCACCAAGAGTCCCAAACAAGCTAGACCCAAAGAGGACCACACCAACACACATCATAATTAAAATGCCAAAAGTTAAAGATAAAGAGAGAATCTTAAAAGCAACAAGAGAAAAGCAGAGTTACCTACAAAGGGGTGCCTATAAGACAATCAGCTGATTTCTCAAAAGAAACTTTGCAGGTAAGAAGACACTAGCAAGAAGTATTCAATGTGATGAAAAGCAAGGACCCACAACCAAGATTACACTATCCAGCAAAGCTATCATTTAAAATGGAAGGGCAGATAAAGGGCTTCCCAGACAAGATAAAGCTAAAGAAACTCATCTTCACCAAGCCATTATATGAAATGTTGAAGGGACTTATTTGAGAAAAAGAAGAATATCAAAACTATGAACATTAAAATGACAACCAACTCACAACTATCAACAACTGAATCTAAAAAAGAAATAAAATCCAACTAAGCAAACCAGAATAGGAACAGAATCATAGGTATGGGGATCATTTGGAGGGTTATTAGCTGGGATGGGGAAGAGGGAAAAATGGGGAGATGGTGCAGGGGTTAAGAAGCATAATTGGTTGGCACAAAATAGACAGGGGGAAGTTAAGAATAATATAGGAAAGGGTGAAGCCAAAGAACTTGTATGCATGACCCATGGACATGAATTAAGAGTGGTGGGATTGCTGGAGGGAAGGTGGGTACTAGGTGGAGGGGAGCAAAGGGGAAAAAATGGGACTACTGTAACAACATAATGAATAAAACATACTTAAAAAATATATAAAAAGATACTGTTAACTCTTCTCCCCAGAAAGGTATATCAATGGCCATCACAAATTTGGATGTTCCTAGAAATATTCAGTCTGATAGTTTTTACATATTTTATGTATTTGTTGGAACTCTTTTCCTAATTTGAGTCTGAACTGCACAGAATCACTGTAAATATGGCCTCCACTGTAAATGTAATATTGTATGTTGGCATTCTAGATTATCAGTCAATCCCTTGTGAACCTGATTATTGTTCATTGCCCCTGAAGAGTAGATCCTTAACAGTTCAATAGAAACAAGGATGCTGAGCACAAGCATGTGCACGTCGATGACCCCCAAAAGGCAGAAGCTCCCCAAGGCAGCTGTCAAAACTCTTTTTTTTTTAATTGATAAGAGAGAGAGAGACAGAAACATTGATTTGTTGTTCCACTTATTTATGCATCCACTGGCTTGTTCTTGTATGTGTCTTCACCAGTGATTGAACCCACAACCTTGGCATATAAGGACAATGCTCTATCCAACTGAGCTACCTGGGCAGGGCCTGTGAAAGCTCTTTAGCAGCCATGCTGAGGTCCTTCTAAAAATATAATTCCATGAATCAGCTCTGTGGCCACACCCCAAATTTCTGTTCATTTTGGAAAACTCAATTACCTTTTGCCAAGAATAACTCCCATATACACTAGTGAAAATGATTAAAGTTGAGTGTTCTAAAACAACCAACTTAGGACTGATGCTATCACCTGATTTTTGTCAATTAATAGTCTATTAGTTGGGAAGTGAAGAAAGATGATATGTTTTCAGACCTAAATACAAAATGATTGAGGAAGAATAATGTGCATGTGTGACTCTACCCGTTGTATGGTTATATTGAGGATCTTGTGAAGGTAACTGGGGAGTACGTGGCAGGAGAAGATGGATCTCCTTGAGTGGGTGGAGTGAGCTGGCAGCACAAAAGCAGAGCTATTTCAAATAATTGGGATGGGGACCATGACAGGATAGAGACAGAGAAGAACCTAGCACCAGGGCTAAGACTATTACTTAAGCAGCCAGATAATTAATTACAGGACCATTTCATGAGAAGTGGGGTCTGAGGGAGAGACAAGTTGGGCAGGGAAACCATCATTATGTTCAGGACATGTGAAGCTAAAGATGCCTGTGGGACAGCCAGGTGACCATGCCAGGTGAGCAGTCAAGGATGTGAGCCTGGACCTCATCCTTCACCACCTCTGGTATCAAGAGAACATCCAGGTCGCTCACTTGAGTTTTCCTACATAGTTTCCAATAGTTGCTATATTAATAACCTATGAACTTGATCAGATTTAAAACCCTTCTATGTGGTGTATAGAAGGCATGATATTTCAGGAAGCTGACTAAAGCTGCCCAGTCCTACCCCTCCATACCATTTTCCACAGAACTACATCCTACCTGGCCCAAGGTAGACTCCTCACCACTCCCAAACCCCTCCTCTGGAGACCAAAACTCTCATCCTCTGTCAACCTGCAAGGACCTCCTTTCTTGCATTCTGTTCCCCTGATCCTTACCTCCCCTTCCTAAACACCAGACACTTGTCTTTCTTAGAAGGAAGAAGGGAGAGAGAGACCAGAAATTTTGCTCACTTATGACATTTGGAAGGACAGCAGTGTCCATGGAAACCCTGAGAAGCCATGCCCTTTGTACCTGGCCAACCCCCTACCCCTTGCCCCTGGCCTCTTTCTTGCCCTCTCCACAGGGCTAACAGGCTTGCTCTCTCCCCAGCCCCTTTAATGATGACATTCCCTCCACTTGAACTGTGCTTCTCTCCCAATCATTACATGTTTATGTCTGACCCAGTCATCAAGGTCTGGCTCAAATGCTACCTCCTCCTTAAAAAAAGGGAGAAAAAAAAGATAAGAAACTACAAAGTATCCAGAATACCCTTCATTTCAGGAACATGTTTATCTTCTCTAACTCCCACAGCCACTGTGGCTGGCAGGTGAACAAAGAGTAAGAGCACACAGCTGGTCAGTGACAAGGCTGAAGTTGAAGCCCAAGATTGTTGACCCTTGACCACTGCATTATTTTACCCCCAAACCCAGTGGCTCTCAGCCATGATCCCACACTGGGATCATCTGGTGCCAAGACCATGCTTCAAGCCAGTCACAGAGAACCTCTTGGGGTGGAGACTTCACAGCACATACTAATGCTTCCCGTGGGGTTCCAGGGTAGACCCAAGACTGAGAACCATGGTCCTACTGTATCTTCTCCCTCAACCTTTCACAGATATCCCTTGCTTTCTCTGAACTCTATTCCATTTTGCTTCTACCTTCAATCTTTCAATAATTCATTCAGTCAGTAAGTCACTGACCTCTCACTGGGTGCCAATCACAATACAGATCCTGGGGTCAGCAAGAAACAAGACCAATATCCCTGATGTCATGCACTTGCTCTCCAAGAGAGAAGCCAGACAGTTAAAGATAGCCAAGGCCCAAAGAGAAAAGCAAAACTTTGAAAATTTTAGAACAAAATATGGGAGAATATCTTTGTGATTTGGGGCAGGGAGAGATTTGTTAAATAAGACAGCAAAGGCATAAACCACATATGGAAAACTGATCAATTTTACTTCATTTTAAGTGTTAAGTCTTTTCATTAAAAAAAAAAATTAGAAAGTAAAACAGACAAGCCACAAACTGGGATATAACATTTACTACACATATATTTACAAAGGATTAATATTCAGAATATATAAAGAACTTCTACAAATCAGTAAGAAAAAATCCAGCAGGACAAAGTACATGCATTTCATAGAAGAGTAAATACAAATGCCTAGTAACCATCTGAAAAGATGCTCAACCTCATTAAAAATTGGAGAAATGGAAATTAAGTCACAAGTCACAAGCAAAATATCATTTTACATCAAATCGATGGTCAAAACTTTGACAGTTTGGCTACAATAAGTATGACCAAGAATATGGAGTGAGGTGGATACTGAGCTACTGTTAATGGGTATGTATTGGTACTGCAAACAATTGCAATAAAATGTAATAAGTATACAGTAGGTGGGGCAGGAAGTAAATACAGCAGATTAAGCAGGAAAAGTTCCATGAAAGCTGAGAATAATAGTTATTGGGCCCAAAGAAGGGACAGATATTACAGAAAGAGGGAAGTTGAGTGCGACACACTCAAGGCCAAAGAGAGCAGTGTGTGAAGATTGCATCAGGAGGCCTGGGAACTGTGTTCGGGAGCTTTGACTCCAAGGGCCATGGGAAACTATTGAAGGTTTTTAAGCAAGGACATAACATTAATTAATTAATTAATTAATTCAACAGAAAGTCACTGGATCTACCATTGGCCAGGCACGTAGGATGTGGCTCTACCACAGATACTTACACGAGGCTGTAGGATGGAGAACACAGGCATTATGAGGAGGAGCTGGGGCTATATTCTGAACCAGGGAGCAGCAGAGGCAGAAGTTAGAAGTGCAGAGACAGGAGGTTTTGGGGAGGGAGAAGGAACCACACGGAATGGCTGATTGGATGTAGAACCAGAGTGGTGAGTGAGAAGAGGCTTTGAGGTGACAAATCCAAGGATGGTGAGACTTTCATGGGCTAGAAATCAAAGAGGAGGACAGGAGTGGACAATAGGTGCCATTTGGAATAGCTAAGGGGTAGACAAAGACTGTAGAGGAAACTAGAAAGGAGTAGCCATAAGAAAACCACTATAGCACTACAGAAACTGACACAGGAACGGGTTGTAGTTTAAGGAGAAAGAAAATGGTTAATAGTGTGAAATGCTGCTGAGAAATAAAAAATGCCTTTAAAAAATGGCTGAAAAATACCTGTGAACTGTGAGGTCAAGGATGACCTTCATAAGATAAGTTTCAATCAAGTGGTGCAGGAAGCAAAACCACTGTGCACTGAGGAGTGCAGAGAGAAGCAAGTGAAAGCACTCCTTCCAGAGAAACAAATCAGTAAGTACAGAAAGTGGAGTCTTTGTTGTTTTGGTGTAGATAAGCAAGATATGAGTGGGCCTGGTGAGAAGGAGCCAGAAGAGAGTAGAATGTTGATGATGAGAGATAGATAGAGACAGACTCAGAGAAAGAGAGAGATATCAAAACAGCAAAATCCTTGAGAGGACGGTATTCCCTTTCAACCCCTACTAGGTTCACTTCACTTCACTTCAACTGTGGCAATAACCACCCAGAGTTAGTGCAGGCAGATCCCACAAGTTAAAGGGCATGACCCCAACAAAACTATTCTTACCTTAGATGCCAGTCGCACTTCAGGAGTCCCTAGACTATCTTCACCTTCAACTGACTAGCTATAAGTTCAGGGGTTCCCATGACCCCCTCAGGTTTGGTGATTCATTAGAAAGATTCACAGAACTCAAGAAAGTGCTATACTACTACTACTATTATTATTATTATTCATTATTATAATAGACATAAGTCAGGAGGACCAGCCAAATGACAAGGCACACCCGGGAAGCTCCTCCAAGCTCCAGGGTCCAGAGCTTTGGGGGGGACTTCATTATCATAAGTATGACTGGTTAAATCATTGGCCATGTGGTCAAACTTAATCTTCAGTTCCCCCTTCCCTCCCAGGAGGCAAGAGGAATGGCTGATATCCTTTGACTCAACTATATGGTTGGTCTTTCTGGAGACCTGCCACCATCCTGAAGCTGTCTAGGGGGCCTACCAGCATCAGATCATTTATCTCTCACTGAGGAAATTCCAAGGGTTTCAGAGTTCCCTGTCAGGATCAGGGACAATGACCAGATCAGGTCTTTATTACACAAAGGTGGGGCAGCAGGTTCAGGACTCAGGTGAACGGAATAGCCTAGGGAGGGTGAGGAGCGTCTACGCCTCCAGCAATGAGAGAAGAGTGGGCTGGGGTGGGCTGAATACAGTTGGAAGTGTGCTGGGAAATGTCAATACCCTCTCCTATGACCGTGGCTTTTTTCCTGAGCTGAGTGTGAGGGAGAGTTGGGGTCAGGTCTTGAGGTCAGTGATGATGTTGGAAATTGCTGCTGTGGACAGAAGACTGGGAAAGCTCTGTAGCATTGTTGGGTAGTGTAGGAGCCCAGAGGGTGTCAGAGTGTCAAGGTGGCAGCCATCTGTGAGGCTAGGCTTTCCACAGCAACCCTTCACAGCTCTGTCAGAGACGCAGAGGAAGCAGACCATCCACACCACCAGACCTGAGGTGTTGTCCAGTGAGAGCTGGGAAGAGAAAGTGAGAAGGCCAGCAAGAAATGGCTGGAGAATGGAGTGTGTAAACTAAACCAAATGGATGAGGGAGCCAAAGCAGAGGGCAGATCAAGAGGAAGGGGGAACAACTGGCGCTTTGAGAAAATAGAAGGGAGGAGGCAGAAAGCTGTGGTCAAGAGGAGGATGTCTGTGTGTGTGGTTGCTAAAATGGAGCCTTCCCATCTCACTGCAGCCCCGGGGCAACTGGGCTCCCGTCTCTGCTACACATATTCACACTCAACAACAGACAGGGGAGAAAGGCATTGGAAATGAGGCCACCCACACTAGGAGGGGAGAAAGGAGGGAGGCAGGCAAACTAATATTTCCTGCGTGTCAACCATGGTCCTTCTCTGTTAGATGCTTCCACATACAGGGCGTGTTTATAACAAGCCTGAGAGATAGGACTGCTGTCCTCATTTTAAACATAAGGACATCGGGCCAGGAAGCTGAGTGGCTTCTGGGGCTAGGAGGGCAGAGTTCCATCTGGCCCCCAAATTGGTCTTTCCAACACACCCAGTGTTGATTCGGTCTATGTGCCAAGTCACAGGGGAAGGAGATATCATGGCCTCCAGAGGCCAGCAGACCAGTGGGGAGGGTTAGACTGCCTCCACAGTGACATTCAGAGCAGTCTCCTACTGAGAAGCAAGAAGGTGTGTTGCATGGGGAAGACTCTGGTGAAAGGTCCTCTTCTGGTGTTGGCATGACTAGCTGGTTGCCCATGTATACAACTGTTTTCTTCCTGACAAGAACTTGATGGAAGTAGGAGCCAAGTTCTCTATTCCGGGACAAGAAGAGTCTGAGGTGTATCCTTAGGTAGGCTTGATTCTTGAAAAGTGTCTCCTACAAGATTAGCCTCTGGAAGGACGGAGTTGAGGAACTCAGGGGAGTTCACAGAGGCTGGCTGATCCCTGAGGCCAGTCGTCTACATAAGGGTTAAGTGGTTGACAATCAGTCAGTGCTAAGCCAGCAAGGTGCTGTGGGTTCAGAGAAAACACTGAGGGCTAGTCCCTTCCCCCATCTCCACTCCTATTGGTCTAGTCCCCTTCTCAATGAAGCCACTTACAAACGACAGTCAGGCTTCAGGCTTAGCTCCTAGTGTCAGGACTGGCTAAGCAAGGTCCTCTGGAGGATGTGGCTCCTGCTGACATTAACATTTCAGTAGGAGCTCCCTAGGGGCATAGCACAACTCCCTCCCCTCTCTCCAGCTGAACACCCAGTGTGGGTGAGAAAACCTCAACTAGAAGCTGGGCACCTGTGTGGGAGTCTCTTATCTGCCAGATATGCTGCTTCCCTGGGACAACCTGACCCGAGGGCTCAGTAGGAGAGATGGGAGCAGGAGGTCTCAGTTGCCTTAAGTCCTGTGGGGCAAGGTCATTCTCTAGACTGAACAAGCAATTTCAGGAACCTATAAGGAAGTGAAAGAGGGCAGAGAAACTCACCATTTAGCCAGAACAGCATGGCCAACCAGGCAGGACCCAAGGTCATGAACCTCCTGCCCAAAGGCACTGAACTGAGTGCTTGACTTTCCAGGGCCTGTGCTCTTTGGGGAACAGGCAGTGAAACCTCAGACGG
This sequence comes from Furipterus horrens, assembly GCF_987537825.1. Classification (NCBI taxonomy): domain Eukaryota; kingdom Metazoa; phylum Chordata; class Mammalia; order Chiroptera; family Furipteridae; genus Furipterus; species Furipterus horrens. The sequence goes on from NW_028327176.1 coordinate 69,278,043, forward strand.
GAGCCAGCAAGAGTCAGGAAACAGGAATATCAAGGAAGGTCTTACTTGATCAGTGTTCACTCAAAAATGATAAGCCAACTCTCCTTTGGTTGGGAGGCAAGATTGACAAGTTCAAATGTCAGACAGGAGGCCTGTGTGCTGGACATGGTGAGCAAGAGGGAGAGGCCCAGAGGTGGGAAGTATCGCTGGTATGGGGTCTCCGAGAAGAAGACCCATTTAAACTGACCCACACTGTAGTGGGGCATGCTGAAAGCATGGATTTTACCCAAACACAGAAATGGGGGTGCCTTTCCCCTGAAGAGGGGCACCAAGGGTCCATCGCAAGCACAGCTGTGAACCACAAGCTCCTCAGTCCACAAGCATTCTGCAACCACAGACAAGGCCAGGCCCCCAGCTGGAAGCAAATGACAGCCACCTGAACCAGCCAGGGGTGAGCCACGCAGGCACACAGGACCCTCCTGTTCCTCCCACTGCACCCAGAGTCACTCCCCTTCATGTCACATCTTGAATCAAGGGCCCCACACCAGTTTCTTTATACCTCCCCCTGCTCAGTACAATGCCTTCCAGGTGCCCAGGCAGGGCAGGTTTTGGGGACAGGAAAGTTAAAGTTGAGTTCCTGGACAGGGGAGAGGACAGTGGTGAGGATTTTGTAGAGGCAGAAAAATATTTTCTTCTTCCCTTCCTAGGCTCTTTGGCTGGTCTAACAATTAAATTAACATACGACAGATTAACAGGAGAAAAACAAATTTAATTTTGTATGTAAATTAAATGAGTGTGAGACTCAAAGTCAAATGAGCAGTTGAGGCTTATATATGACATCCTAAGCTAAGAAATGGGGCAGGGCCTGGGCTTCAAGGTAAGGAGGGCAATTCAGAGGAGAGGAGAGGAGAGGAGAGGAGCAGATGTTTACCCTGCTGTTCAAGAGAGTTTTCAGATTAAAAAAAAAATCCCTGGTAATAGCTCTCTTCCTGGTACAGACCCTTATTTATATTATTTTAGGCAGTTAAGGGGCAGTAGAAAGTTTTTCCTGAGTCTGTGGGTCTCAGTTGCCTTCAATTCAAATATCAGCCGCATGCCAAAATGGCACATTTGGGGCAGCCTATTCTGCTTCCTTTCTATTCATTAACCACATTCATCATGCCCAGTTTTCGGCAGAGGTCAAATGTGCCTTATGCCTAATCATGAACCATCCCCAGTGCTACTGTCCCCAGTAACACTGTCTCAGTACCCACCTCAGGCTGCCACAGCTACATCTGCTGCAGGTGACCTTCATTCATTTGTTCATTCATTCATTCACTTATTCATTCACTCATTCACTTATTCAAGTCAATTGAACGGGGCTGAGCATTGGCTATCTGCAGCACTGCTCTTAGGTCTGCTGTACTACGTGAGCCAAGGTGCTCAGGCCCCGCCCTCAGGGACCCTTCACGAGGGGGCTGCTCCACTGGGCACAGAATGGTCTCCAACTGCTCCTGCCACGTCAGTCCTAGAGAGGGGACACTGCCCTCCCATAAAGCTCTGAAACCACCTTTCTGCCTTCAACGAGGCTTTTCTGAAGGCTGAAGGATGAAGGAGGAGAAGTGAAGCTGTCACAGGCAGTGTGGCTACCCCCAGGACCACAGTCCAGGGTGAGCTCCAGGCAGGTCCCAGGCTCAGAGTCCTGGCCCTGGCCACCAGGAAGCCCCACAGAGAAAGATTCCCCCGTACCCAGCAGGACTTCTGCCCCAATGCTTTCTCTCCATGGATGTCTGACAGTAGAAATTCATTCCTTTCAGGGTCCCAAGCCAGACAGTGATAATGGCCACATGGGAACTAGCCCATTTCTCTGTCACAGTTGCTTGTCCAGTGAGCAAACACTCACCTCCACTTTTCCTGTTCTGCAATAAAGAAACCCTCCAACAAGAGCCCACAGTTTCCCAGAAAGCAGCCAGTGTGTAGCCTGGAGCCCACTTTCTCTCCCTCCTCTGGCAGGGAGGAGAGTGTGCGTGACAGGAAGGGCAGATGACCCCTCTGTGTCAGTTCATACACCACTGGCCACATTCTGTCTTGAATTGTGTGCATGTTCAAAAATCCTTGAGGATGAGGGAGGGGAAGTGATGAGGACAGCTATCACGTCTGTGTTTGAGCTGTTCCCCTTCCTGTGTGTGTGTGTGCGCGAACACACAACTCCAACAGTGCCTGGTGTGATGGATGGGTGGATGAATGATGGAAGTCATTCTAAAAGCTACTTATCCTGACATGCCATCATCTTTGACTTCATCTTTCTGAAACTCCTTCTCAGAGGAATTTGGAAATTCGCCAACAATCACTTCAAAACTGCCATATGGGCCCTGGCCATTGTAGCTCATTTGGTTGGAGCACCATTCCATAACTGAAGTGTTTGGGGTTCGATTCCTGGTCAGGAAACATACCTAGGATGCAAGTTTTATCCCTGGTCCAGCCATGTACGGGAGACAACCAATTGATACTTCTCTCTGGCACTGATGTTTCCCTCTCTCCCTTCCTGTCTCCCTTCCTCTCTCTCTAAAATCAATTTTAATATATCCTCGGGTGAGGATTAGAAAAAATCTTCCATGGTAGAAACAAGAGCATCTCTCCAGAAACTTACCTCCCAGGTATTTCTGGAGAAACACGGGCAGAACACTACTTCTCCCTGGCTACAGTGTCAGCTCCCATCACCTCCCTGTCCCAGAAAACTTCTCAAAGGGCTCCAAACTCCTCAGAGAAGCAGGTAGACACTGCTCCGACTCAAGCCAGTGCAGCAAGGTGTCCATTGGGCCTCTGAGGCAGGAACAGCACTTTTCTAAGAGGACAACCCCCATCGGGCCAGAGCCACCCCCCGCTCTAGGAGTCCTGGGCTCACTTGCTGCCTCCATATCAGCAAGGCTGTCTGCTGAGGAGTTCATTCTGAGCTGGACACTGTGCTTCTACTGAGTTTCTGCTTTTGACCCAAAGGTATCCTTTCCTAAGCTTCAGGTGCGCCGTATCACCCTGCCCAGGCTCTGTAGCTTCAGCTTCACTGGAGAGGACACTCCAGCGACATCGCAAGATGTCGATTCAACACGGGAGGAGACAGATACCGTGTCACTCCCGAGTCGGACTGCACAGCCATTCTCGGCGGTGCAGATAGATTCTTAAGAAGCTACACCATCGTCTCTCGAGACAGACGGCTGCCGACGATTCTTTTCTAAGGAAATGCTTTCCTAGCTCAAGATGGAAATCATGAGAGAAAGAGAGGTCTCTGTGGCTGACATGTGAGAAATGGATGGATGGAGTTTCCATGGCAGCAAATGAACCAGTTAGTAGATGATTTAAGGTGAAAGGGAAGGGGGACTTAGACTACAATGAAGTGTGGGGGTGAAGAGAAATCTATGGATCCTGGCATTCAGGAAGTGCTCAGAAGAGGCCAGTTCAGGGAGATAGTGGTGGGTGATGAGTGGATGGATGGGTGAGTCCTTGGGTATCAGTGACTAGGACACTTTCCAGTGACAATCAGTGGAGGAGTAGGAGTGGAGAGCTTCCCCTTTTCACTTTAAATACTTTTGCCTTATTCAGATCAGTGAAAATGAGCATGTACATTAACAAAAAGCCTAAGAAGGCTATTTTTAAACCACTATTAGTTCTAACATGTAACTTTCTGCTTGTACACATCATCAGTTAACTTCTACAGATAAGCTCTGGAGCTACATCACTCCTTGTGAAAACCTGTTTTGAAAAGTGGGTCCTATGTGTCCACTTCATAGATTCATTATTAAATGTTGGAAGTTTTCCAAACCTCTTATGTCAGACATTGGTGAATTCTGGAATGTCCTTCCAATGTATTGAAGTTTGGGCAGAATTTTTATGACACTTTTGCTTCCTCACTCCACATTGCTCAGTAATTTGTGGAAATAAGTACCAAGAGTTTGGGTCCCAGGCTTGAGCAACACACTAAGTAAATCCTGAGCAGCCTTGTGAGAACTTCCTCTCCCAGAAGATGGAAGACTCAGTTCTGGTCAACAAGGAAGACGTGATTAAAGAAGTGAAATTAACCAAGTCCTAGAAGGAAATAGCCAAATCACTTTTGATGTTGTAACAGCCAGCGGGTAGAATCAGACACAATGGGAAGTTTAGGAGAGAAATATTTTACCATAGATTTTAGGAGAAGAGTATTTTTTAGCACCAAAAAAAAGAAAAAAAAAATATATATATATATATATATATGATTCCAAGGTAAAATCCTAAATGGATTTTTGGACAACACTATAACAATGAAATTCTTCGTCCTTTCAGGAATAAGGAAAAGGCAAAGGAAATCAAGCAACAGAGCTGCCAGTAACAGGTGAGAAAGTAAATAAGAAATAAGGAAGAGATTTAGAAAAGGGAAGAGAGAGAACTAAAAACCTGGGTTAGAAAACCCCAGTGCTGCCCTGAGAAAAGAGAAAGAAGAAAGTTCACACACACATCACAACCAGGTGGGAGGACAAGGGAGCAGGATGGAAAGGACCATGTGGAAACAGGAAGGGGCAGAGCTGCTGAGATTCACACATCTGCCAACTAGATGCCATTTAAAATATAATCAGATCATTGAGAAAGAGCATCATGGACTGCACAAGACAGGGTCAATAAATGTTTGAACAATTAAAAGTGATTTTAAAAGGATCTGTGTTTTATTCGTGTTTCCAGTATTTATTAGTTGTGTGGTCTTGTATGTCATTTCTGTTGGCCTCGGTTTCCCCATAGGTGAAATGGGTTGATATTATCTACCTTAAAGTTTATTGTGAAGACTAAATAAGATCATGACACAAAAGTGCCTAGCTCTTAGAAGGTGTTCAGTAAAAGACAGATTTTTTTTTAAGCATTGTTTCTAAATTTGTATAGGAGAAAAATGATAAACTACAATGTGTAGTACCCAGGGTTTGCATTCCACATCTGCAAGACAAATCCAGCTAAGGCTGCCCATCCATGTATTACCTGTGGCCGCTCTCTCACAACAAGGGCTGAGCTAAGCAGTTGCAGCAGAGATATATATGAGCTGCAGAGCCTAAAATATTTACTATCTGGCCCTTTTCTATTTTTTAAATTACTACTAGTTCTAATATATAACTTTCTGCTTGTGCACATACTTGGTTAACTTTGACAGATCAGTTTTGGAACTCTTATTGAACATCACTCATTCTGAAAACCTATTTTGAAAAATGGATCCTGTGTGGCAAACTTTTCTCCATGGGCCCTTATGAATAACATTTCCACACCTTTGGTGTAAGTGGTACCAGAGTCCTGTGTTTGTGGCCACCCCTTACAACATTACATATGGGAAGAAACATGGAATAGGAAGGCCTAGCATCCATCGCACCCACCCTGAGGCTTTTGTTTTTGGATCTAAAAGAAAGACAAGGTTTCAGTGACCTCTCAGAGGTGGAGAAGCCACTGCAGACAACATAGCTCACCAGACCCAGCCACCTGCTCATGTAGCTAAGCCCTGCTTTAGGACCTGGGTCCAAGAAGGAGCTGATGACTCAAGGAGATGATGCAGTAGGTGAAAGAGCACAGGTCTGAAAACTAAAGATCTGGGATCTAAGATGGCTACAGAGTAGCTAGAAGCTCTGCCCACTTCCTCCCAGACACAGCAAAGGCAGTCCTGAGAGGAAAGTTCACAGAAATACAGGCCTACCTAAAAAAGGTAGAAAATTCTCATATGAACAACCTAACACTACAACTACAAGAACTAGAGGGACAACAACAAACAAAGCCCAGGGTAAGTAGAAGGAAGGAAATAATCAAGATCAGAGCAGAATTAAATGACATAGAGACTAAAAAAGCAATTCAAAGGATTGATGAATCCAAGAACTGGTTCTCTGAAAAGATAAACAAAATCAATGAGCCTTTAACCAGACTCATCAAGAAAAAAAGAGAGAAGACCCAAATAAATAAAATCAGAAATGAAAGAGAAGTTACAACTAACACCACAGAAATACAAAGGATTGTAAGAAATTACTGCAAACAACTATATGCCAAGAAATTTGACAACCTGAGTGAAATGGACAAATTTCTAGAAACATACAATCTTACAAAACTGAATCAAGAAACAGAAAGCCTGAACAGACTGATAACAGCTAGTGAAATTGAAGTAGTAATCAAAAAACTCCCAGTACACAAAAGCTCTGGACCATTTAGCTTCACAGGCAAATTTTACTAAATATATAAAGAACTAACTCTTATCCTTCTCAAACTATTCCAAAAATTTCAAGAAGAGGGAAGACTCCCAAACTCTTTTTATGAGGCCAGTATTATCCTAATTTCAAAACGAGATAAAGACACAACAAAGAAAGAAAACTATAGGCCAATATGTTGATGAACATAGATGCTAATATCCTCAACAAAATATTGGCAATAATATGCAAATTCATAAAGCATTATATATTTTTTCAAAAATTTATATGGAACGAAAAATGACCCTGAATAGCCTCAGTAATCTTGAGAAAGAAGAATAAAGTTGGTGAACTCACAATACCTGATATTAAATTAAATTATACTACAAGGCCACCATAATCAAAACAGTCTGGTACTGGCATAAGAACAGACAAACAGATCAATGGAACAGAATAGAGAGCTGAGAAATAATATGATCAACTAATATTTGACAAAGGAGGCAGGAGCATAAAATGGAGTAAAAATAGTCTCTTTAACAAATGATGTTGGGAGAACTGAACAGGGACATGCAAAAAAGATGAAACTAGACCACCAACTTACACCACACACCAGAATAAACTCAAGATGAATAAGAGACTTAAATGTAAGCTGTGACACCATAAAAGTCCTAAAGAAAAACATAGGCAGAAAAATTTCAGCTATCCCACACAGCAATATTTTTACCAATATATCTCCTAGGACAAGATAAATAAAGGAAAGAATAAACAAATGGGACTATATCAAACCAAAAAGTTTCTGCTCAGTGAAAGAAAACATCAGCAAGATGAAAAGAAAACCAATCATATGGGAAAACATATTTGCCAATAATATCTTGGACAAGAGTTTGATCTCCAAAATATATAAAGAACTCATACAACTCAACACCAGGAAGATAGACAATTCGATTAAAAAATGGGCAAAGGACCTGAACAGAGACTTCTCTAAGGGAGACATACAGAGGGCCCATAGACATATGAAAGTATGCTCAACATCACTAGCTATCAGAGAGATGCAAGTAAAAACCACAATGAGATACCACTCACATCAGTCAGAATGACCATCATTAACAAATCAACAAACAACAAGTGCTGGCGAGGATGTGGAGAAAAGAGAACCCTAGTGCTCTGTTGGTGGGAATGCAGACTGGTGCAGCCACTGTGGAAAACAGTATGGAATTTCCTCAGAAAACTACAGATGGTACTGCCTTTTGATCCAGCAATTCCACTGCTGGGATTATACCCAAAGAATCCTGAAACACCACCAATTCAAAAGTATCTATGCACCCCAATGTTCATAGTAGCATTATTTACAATAGCCAAGTGCTGGAAACAGTCTATGTGCCCATCAGTAAATGAGTGGGTCAAAAAACTGTGGTACATTTATACAATGGAGTACTGCACAGTAGAAAGAAAGAAGGAACTCCTACCTTTTGTGACAACATGGATGGAACTGGAGAGTATTATGCCAAGTGAAATAAACCGGGTGATGAAAGACAAATACCATATGATCTCACCTGTAAGAGGAACCTCGTGAACGAAACAAACAAATGAGCAAAATAGAACCTGTGGCATGGAAATAAGGAACAGACTGACAATGACCAGAGGCAAGGGAGAAGGAAGATAAGGGAGGAAAGAAGGGGAAGGGTATAGTCAAGGAATAGTATAAATGACCCATGGACATGGACAACAGGGTGGGATTGACTGTGGGAGAAGGGCTGGGTAGGGCAGGGGAGAACAACGGAGGAAAATTAGAACAGCTGTAATAGAACAACAATAAAATATTCAATAAAAAGTGGAGGAAAAAAAAACTAAAAATCCAACTGTCTAATTCCAAAGAATCCTCAAAGCAGAAAGCAAAGGAGAGACATATCTATGGAGACAGATATGGCTACAAAAGACATTTATACTTTCAGATACCAGAGAGACCCACAGTAATTATGGAAGGGAAGGCAGACTCTTAAGAACAATGTTAAAAAGTCAATGTCAGGGATGAGCTGGTAACTGGGGGAAATGATAGGGACGGTCATAGCTTAATTCTGTTCTGAGCAAGAGAATGAACATTAAGGAATGGCCCATGGCAGAGAACAGACGTTACTACATTTGCCCATGAAAATATAAGAAGCCAGCCATGATCATTTTGCTTGTCTTCTTGTTCAAAATGATTGAAGACCATTTGGGTGAGGCATATCTTAATAAGAGAGGGTAGAAGCCCAAGTTTAGTCATAAAATGATACCACGGCACTTGCTGCTCTGAATAAATGCCAGTCTCCTTTCTTGGAAGAATGACCTGCCAGGGTAGAAGGCAATTTGCAGCTGAGAAGGGCTTGAGTGACTTCTCAGAACTGAAGAATTCTCCCAAAGCTGGAACTTCCCACAACATCCTGGCATTGCCCACTTCCTGCTTCTGGTAGTTCTGTTTCCTAGGGCCTGAGTTGCCATCTACATTATCATCACTCTCCCAGCTGCCCACCCCAGTGCAGCTATTTCTGCAGTGAGCTGTCCTCTGCTCTCTGTAGCCTGAGTGTTCTCCTTGGAGGGACAGAGTCTAATACAAGTATTGTGCAACTGGCTTGCGTGACACAAGATGTTTCACTTCCTTAGAGGGACAGGATGTTGCCAGGTTTTGAATGCAGGGCCAGGATGAAACGTGTAGGGACTACTGTAGACAACTACGTCAAGGAGCATTGCCCCATGGCTCCAAAATTTCCCTTGAGCAGAAAGAATGAGACTCATACACCCTGGATATCAGAAGATGGAGAAATAGATTCAAAATTCCTACATCCATCTCAAGCCCCAAGAACAAAATGGATTCACTGAAAAAGGGTGCTTGAGTCCCTGGCAAACCTTCCTCCTTGACATGGGTTTCATCCTTCAGTCAGCTTCTCATCACATTTCCAGATCAAGAGCATCTCATGTTCTCTGTCAGGAAGGCCCACAGAGCTATCAGAGCAGCAGGTCCTGCTGATCCCAACATAAAGACTCTGAGGAAGGGGGTAATTCCAACCTTGCAGAGTGGATACTGTGGAGGCGATGTGTTCACTGGACTCCCTGGACAAGGCCTCTGGGGTGTCTGCAGAACCAGACACCCAATTTTATGAGGGCTTAGATCTGGGAACAAGCTATCACTTGCCAAACTCACATGAAATCGACACATTAAATAGGATGCAACTTTTAGATTCCTGTTGAACATGAATTCTTGTGTCTGCCTTCCTGATAGCAAGGCACTAGGAGTCAAACTAAAAATCAAAAGGCTCTTGGTGAGCAAGCCCACTGGGCTCTCCTTGCCCCACAGCAGAATCTATTTCTCTCCTGCCTGTAAAAGTCAGAAGCTCCCTCCATGGACAGTGCAGAGCAAGCACAGTAGCTGGCACATAATAGGCACATGCTTATTTGAGTGAAAACACTATCCAGTTCCTGCTCACCCACTCAGGCAGCAAACATTTACTGTTTGAGTTTGTATACCAGGCATTGTGGTAGACTTAGCTTTAAAAGAGTTCACAGCCTCCTATGGGAACCAGATAAGTGAGCAAAGTTTTAATTGAGTACTATAATAAGTGTAATAAATAGATGTGCCAATGGGGGTAGGGAAAGCCCCATTCCTAGACTCCATGCACTGGTTATGGACCAACTACTCATTCATATTATAAAATGTGAGGGCTATCCTGAGGCAGGCACTCCATGGTCTCTGAATTAAACAAAGTCTGGTGCATTTCTGTACACTAACAACAAAATATCTGAAGGAGAAATAAAGAAAATAATCCCATTTACAATACCACCAAAAACAATAAAATACTTAGGAATAAACTTAACCATTAAAGTGAAAGAGCTGTACCCTGAAAACTCTAAGATATTGATGAAAGAAATTGAAAAAGACAAAGAAATGGAAAAACGTTCCATGTCCATGGACTGGGAGAATTAGTATTGTTAAAATGTACATTCTACCCAAAGCAATCTACAGATTCATTGCAACAACTACCAAAATTCCAATTAATACATTCTCCAACGTAGGAAAATCCCACATAAATATTGACATAACCTGCATAACGGTTATAGAAGACAATGATTATTTGCATGATGATACATGTGTATGATGAGTCTCAGATCACTGCCATGTGCACTTCCATGATCTGGAGAATTTGTTTACCTTCTCCCAGAAGTTACCATCCATCCTCTTTTATTTTTATTTTTTTTAACTTGGTTGTGACGCCAGTTAACCAAAGGGGAAATTTCTCATCTCCCCACTTCTGCTTTTGAAGGCCTTATAAAGGTGAGGAAGAAATTGGCAGACAGTATTCATTTCTCTCCAAGGCACAACAAGCTACTCCAGAACTCTGTTCTCTGCAGCCAGTCTTCATTGCTTGGGTATGACTTTTTACGCTTTTTTATGACCAGGTTCTAAGGAATCTCTCTGCCTCCTCCCCTCTCTCTGTCTCTTCCCCTCTCTATGTCTCTTTCTCTCCCTCGCTGCCTGAGGGCTAGGCTTTTTGCACAAATGCCAGCTATGTTAGGCTATGAACTTGTGAAATATTCTGGAAATGAATACTGCTTATAGCAGCTGACACCTGAGAGGTCAGCGTCAAAGCCTCTGCTCCAGACCTCCTAACAGATGCACTCCTGATATGCGTTTGATTTAGCAAATGTTTCCCTCTAGACACAAAGGATGGCTCTTTCATGTATTTGTTCGTTCATCCAAAGCTCATTTCTTTGCATGCTGGCCATGTACTAGGTGCTAAGGGAAACTCACCTATGAAGGCAGCCCTTGTGGGGCCTGCATAGCAAGTGGTCACTCATTTCCCCCTCTTTACACAGGTTTCTGAAGCAGCCATGTCGGCAGTACCTGAACTCGCCAGTGAAATGATGGCTTACTACAGGTCAGTGGGGAGACTGAGACCAATAATGTGAGCAGGGCTCTCCTTTCATCAGTGAAGTGCTGTCTGTGCATGGAGACCAGTTTTGTTCCCCAAACTGCACCTTTCGGTGGCAAGGAGGGTTCCAAATTTACGTGGTTTAAATGCTGATTTCCCATGACAAGTCCAGCCTCAGGAACCACAGGCATGCCAATACTGCTACAGGGGCTTCCTGCAGATGGCAAGCAGGAAGAGAAGACTCCAGATGGACAGTACAAAGGACCTCTTGGCAAAGTTTGGCTTCAGTGACAGGCAGAGCTCAGATTTTAACTGGGCTGCACATTAGGTTCCAGGATCCCATGGGGAGCACCTGCCTGCCCCACCTCCTCTGGGTTCCATGCATATCCCCACGGAACTTGCCAGCTTCCAGAAGCTTTAAGGGACCTGCTGCTTGCAGTTGCCTATTGACAATAAATACTGCTTGCAGGAAGAAAAAGTAAACATAACTGAGCAGTGTCTCTGTTTTTCTTACAGTGACAATGAGAGTGACCTGTTCTTTGAAGATGATGGCCCCGAACAGACTAAGGTGAGACCATGAGCTTAGCATCCAACCCATGGAGGAGCTTTGACCTGGGGGATGGAATGACTTTCCCACTTTCCAGTAAGATGGGTACAGGCTATGCTGCATGCTGACCTGGCTACTGTGCAGCTCCTGCGCCACACAGTCACTCACTGTGGCTTGGTTAGAAGGTTTGCTGTGGAATGCCAGAAAGACAATCAAGGCTTCAACGCAGATTTGATTCCCCTTTCAGGAGAGAGGCTCAGCCTCCATTACTCACTGGGGCCAAGTTCTGAGACCCAGAGAAGATGACCTGAATACATCTGCCCTCTTTAAGATGAAATTGTTTTTTGCTCCCAGGGGTGGAGTTTATGACAACAAGATGTACTAATGTAAACAAAAAGATGAATTGGAAGCGGAAAGAAACTCATCCACTTCCTACTTAACCTTGGACAAGTCATTTCACTCTTTCAGGCCTCGGGCCTCACCTGAAATGTTTCAAAGCCAGTGTAACTGGTTTAGTCCCCCCCTGGGTGGTGCGTGGCTTCCTGTCTGGCCCTTCGCCTCTCCCAGCAGCTCAGCTCTCTGGGGCTCTCTGCCATGTGGAGCCTCTGCTCTGGGCAGGAGCTTGTCTCACAGTTAGCATTTCTCTGTGCCATTAGAGGTCTCTTTAACTCTCCCTCAAGCTTTTAAACCATTGTCATGCCTTAGGACAACTTCAGGTAAGCCCCAATACAGTTACACAGTTTCTCTGAATAACAGCAAAGTGGGAACATACTTCACAAATAGTAACCACTTTTAACATATTTGCAGAAAGCTTATGAAACAGCGTTCTGGAAAAAAAAAAGAATTTGTTTAGAATAGTAAAAAACTGGTTGAATCAGCACAGATATATACAAAATTTACAATCATCACTGACATAAAAAAATTAAATGCTCAGTGTTAGAGCATTAGGGATACAAAAAGCTATGACATATAAAAAGGTAAGGAGTTTACAGTTAGTGGAGCAGGTATAAAAAGATACACGAGGTACAAATGGGATTTATCCTAAAAGAATACCATATTGGGCATCAGAAAGCCCACATTCTGGACTCTAACCTGCCACGTGCCCTTGGGTAAGCCAGTTAATCTCTCTGGTTTCTGAGAGGCAAGAGTTTGTCCTTAGAGGCTCGGTTATCTCTAAGCTCCCTTCTGCCCCTCTGATGACAAAATGAGAGTTCTCTGGCCTGACCACGTTAATACGATCGCTTCCTTGGTCTTTCCACAGTTCTGCTTTCAAAACCTGGACCTCAGCTCTCTGGGAGATGGGCACATCCAGCTGAAAGTCTCCCACCAGCTCTACAACAGGAGTTTCAGGCGGGTCGTGTCTATCACGGTTGCTGAGGAGAAGCTGAGGGAAGTGCCCATTGTCTGCCCACAGAAATTCCAGGGTGACGACCTGAGGAGCCTCTTTTTCTTCATCTTTGAAGAAGGTACTTAATGAGAGCTAAGGGCTCTGCTCATTCCCTTCTCAGCTTCCATAACTCAACAGTCAATTAAACTCCCCCAAAGGTGAAACCCTTTTGAATGAAAAGGGGTGACATAGTAGACCTGACAAGCTTAGGGGGCAACATGGCAGGGCTGAGAAGCTTGGTAACACAGAGTACCACCCAGGATGGTCTGATTATAAATTGCTACTTGGGCAGCTCATGGCGGGCCATCAAGTCCCAGGCCTATAGCTTCCTTAGGAAGATCACTCTGCCTTAAGGAGCTCTGTCCATTGTTCTTATGCTTCTAGGAGAACACACTTTTGAAAGGTCAAAGTAATTTTCTTTCCCTACCCCTCAGAGGCACAACTGCAGGCACCTAAGCAGGAGCCCACAGAACCTCTCATCGTCATCTTATCGCCACACACCATCTCTATGTCTACATGCTATAAATGTTACCTGTTCACTATTCTGTACCCACCCATGAAAAAGAAGTATGTGTCTTTCCATTTTGTTTTTATCCAATATTAGAGATTTTCCCACTTTGCTTTTTCCTGCCTCCTTAATCTACCACCAATGGATTTCATGTAACCCTCCTTACATTTTCTCCTTTGCTTCTAATGCATAAAATAAGCTAGAAAACTGCTCTTCTCCAGAGCATTTTCTCAATTTGTTGATAGTGTGCTTCAGGCATGTCCTCAAAATCTTGGCTCAGATAAATTCTTATAAAGCTTTCTACAGAATTGGATGTTCTTTTGTCAACATTTATCTGGCACAGCCAACAGGATTCTAAAGCAGCCCACCCAGGATCACCTTTGGAACCTGGACGCAGAGCTAGGTACTAGCAGGGACCCATTGAGCTCCACTGGCTCCCACTTCCCATCAGGTGAACTTGGGTGAGTTTCCTCTTGGAATCCTAGGCCTCCCTTTTGCTTGAGGTAGCAGATCCTGACTTAATTTGAGTTGTTCTTAGAAAACCCTTGAGGTAGCACTATAAGTGTTGAGGTAATCCAAGGACAGGAGAAAAATGGACAACTGCTTTGACTTTTTAAAATTTATTTTAAAATTATAATTGGCATACAATATTTTGTTAGTTTCAGGTGTACAGCATAGTGATTAGATATTTATATGCCTTATGAAGTGATCCCCTAAAAGTCTAGTACCCACCTGACACCATACATAGTTATTATAATAATATTATTGACTCTATTCCCTATGCTGCCCTGGCTGGTTTAGCTCCGTGGATTGAGCGTCGGCCTGCGAGCTAAGTGTCGCTGGTTCGATCTTCCAGTCAGGGTACATCAGAGAAGGAAAACTCTGACTCCAAAAAACCTCCGCTGCCTTGCGGCATACCTCTTCAGGGGAAGGGCTAAGGGAGTAAACCCCGACAGAAAATCCGGAGCCGGAGTCCCTAAGGCGGTTTGACGTTGTAGTCAACACCGGCAACTCCTGCGGCGCACCTGAAGCCAAGCTGTATTGACTCCGTCTTTCCCTTGGACCCTTCAGCTGCGAAGAGAGGGGGGGTCTGCTGCATGGGCAACAGCAGACCCTCCATATTACCCTGCCCAGGCTCTGTAGCTTCAGCGTCATCGCACAGGAGGAGACAGATACCGTGTCACTCCCGAGTCGGACTGCACAGCCATTCTCGGCGGTGCAGATGGACTCTTAAGAAGCTACACCATCGTCTCTCGAGACAGACGGCTGCCGACGATTCCCTATGCTGTACTTTACATCCCTGTGACTGTTTTTATATCTGGCAATTTGTACTTCTTAATCTCTTCACCTTTTCACGCATCTCCCCAACCCCCCTCCCTTCTGTAATTATCAGTTTGTTCTCTGTATCTATGTTTCTGTTTGTTCACTTATTTTGTATTCTAGATTCCACATATAAGTGAAATTATATGGCATTTGTCTTCCTCTGGCTTACTTCACATAGCATAATACCCTCTAGGTGCATCCATGTTGTCATAAATGGCAAGATTTTATTTTTTTATGGCTGAGTAATATTCTACTGCATATATGTACCACATCTTCTTTATATAATTTTCTATAGATGGACATCTAGGTCGTTTCCATGTTTTGGGCATTGTGAATAATGCTGCAATGAACATAGAGGTGAACATATCTTTTCAGATTAGTGTTGGATTCCTTTGGATAAATCCCCAGAAGTAGAATTGCTGGGTCATATGGTATTTCCATTTCTATTTTTTTTTTTTTTTTTGAGAAATATCCATACCATTTTCCACAGTGGCCGCAGCAATCTGTATTCCCACCAACACTGTACGTCCTCACCAACACTTGTTGTTTGTTGATTTATTGATGATAGCCATGCAGACAGGTGTCAGGTAATTTCTCATTGTAGTGGTTTTAATTTGCAGTTCCCTGATGATTAATGATGTTAAGCATCTTTTCATGTATCTACCGGCTATCTGTATGTCTTCTTTGGAAGAGAGTCTATTTAGTCCCTTTGCCCATTTTTTAATTGGATTGCTTGTCTGTTTGATGGTTAGTTGTATGAGATTTTTATATATTACAGATAGTAACCTCTTACTGAATGTATCATTTGCAAATATCTGAGAGACTGCTTTTAATTTTGGCTTTTCATTGGAATTGCTTGCTGAGTGTCTGCACAAATATTTGCCAGGTAAATGAGAGTCTGAATTCATTCAGTTTCAAATAAAAGGGGCACTTAGTACACCGAGCCCAAATCTCAGGTACTCTGAGGTAACTAAAAATCTTTGTGGGAGTATCTGAGGAACTCTGAAGACACACAGTGGCCCATACCAAATTCTAATGCATTATAATTAAACAGTTGACTCATCTGGGAACACAGACATAAAGGTTGGTTACCTGGTGCTCCAAGCATATCCTTTGTTCTGATTACAAATTGCTAGCTGGGCAGCTCATGGGGGCCATCAAGTCTCAGGCCTAAAGCTTCCTTAGCAAGGTCACTCTTTGCCTTAAGGAGTTTTATCCATTGTCTTATACTTCTAGGAGAACACACTTTTATAATGCCGAAGCAGGAAAGCACAGAACCCCCCATTGTCATCTTATCCCCATACATCATCTCTATGGCTCTACATGCTATAAATGTTCATTGTTCACTGTTCTGTACCCACCCATGTAAAAGAAGTCTCTCTTGTATGGACTTGCCCTCCCTTCCTCTCTCCCTACATCTTCTTCACCACCCCTCCCTAATGGCCTAGAGGAAACTGAGAACAGGATAAACTAGGAAGACTAGAAATATTGGCAGACCCCCTTAGGGAAAAGCCAGTGCAGGTATGGGGGACTAGCAATTATGTAGATTTTTTGGACTAAAACAGAATTAAGGAATCTAAGTAAAGATTTCCTTGATCTTCTCCAAGACTGCTGGGTTCACAGAGGAATTTGATTTAACTGATAGAACATATGAGGCTAGCACTTTGGCTGATTATCTAAAACTATCCAAAACGAAGAAAAGGGTAAAGCTACTAAAATTATGAATTTAAGCTCCAGCAATTAAGCAATTTTGTCAGACCTTACCAAAAGCCTTCTTGTCAAGGGGAAAGAGGAGTCTGCTTTTATGGTAAAAAGCCAGGTCATTTTAAGAAGGATTGTAGAAAACTGAAATGGGATTTAGGAAAAGAAGAGAAACAGAAGCAAGCATAGGGCTCTTCTAAGGATTCCGAGAGGTAATTTCCCCTTCTTCTTACCAAGACTTTAGGAGAAAATTGAAATCACCATACCAGGGAAAACTACAAAGGCCCTTTGATTCTAATGTATAAAATTAACTGCAGAACTGTCATTCCCTGGACCATTTTCTCAATCCGTTGAGATCTTGCTTCTGGGCATGTTCTCAAATTCTTGATTCAGATAAACTTTTACAAAGCTTTCTACAGATTTGAACATTGTTTCATCAATACCTTTCAAAATATTAGGCCCATCAATGATAGGAAAACAAAGAAGCCTATAAGCCAAACTGATCATCTCTTTAGTTGAAACTATTCTCAAAATAAGACCTTAATAACTACTCAGATTTGCACATCATTCCATCATTCACAGAGTACTTCCTCCTATGTTATCTCCTTTATTGGGCCGGTGTTATTAGATTGCCATTTTGCATAAGTCACTCTACTTCTTGTCCATAGCAAGCAATAGCACTGAAGCTTGAACCCATGTTTGATGGTGCCACATCCAATGGTCTTACCCACCCAACTTCCTCCCTACCACGTTACAATTTCTTGAGCTGTGCGTGTCCTCCAATTTCCATCATCAGGCCTGCCCTTCTCATTTTCTACCTAAACACTGCATGCTCCACATTTCAGAACCCATCGATGACACATGGGATGACAATTACACGTGTGATGGACCTCGACAACTGCGGAACTGCAGACTTTATGACAGAGACCAAAAATCCCTAGTGCTGTCTAGACCATATGAGCTGCAGGCTCTTCACCTCACTAAACAGGATATGAACCTACAAGGTAAGTGGGAAATCTTGATTCTTCTCTTGGCATCCTGGTAGCTCGCTTATCCTCCACATTTTCAACAAAGTAGAACATTAAGGCAAATTATCAACATCAGTGGGAAAAAAAAAACCATGTTATTAAAAACATACAGCTTTTTATTTGGGCCCCAGCAATGACACCAGATTAATTCCCTTAGTGCATTCATTTTCTGGCAAGAGATATAACTATGAGAAATTAGACTGGTCAAGCACACCCAGGACCAAAGTCCAGCCGAGTCATTTAATGACAGCACAATGTCACTGCTTCCATAGAAAGGGGTCATTTGATGGATGTGACCTAACTGCCTGTGGGTTTTTTTTTTCTTCCTGTTGTTGAGGTTGAAAGTAGAATGGTGAAGAGATAATGTGTCCATCCCCATTCCCAGCCCTGCCCCTGTGCCCCCAACATCCTTCCCACCCAATACCAGATGAGTCCTTACAGGGAAATTTCACTGAGAGGCAGGAACTTTTATCTCTCTGCTATAACTAGCAAATATTCCAAGTCTGGGGATCCTCTTCGTTGTGGGATCTGCCTGGCACCCTGCCACCATGGCTGAACCCTGTGTGCATGGGTATAGCCAAGGGAGCAGCTGAAAGGAGCAGCCTGTTCTCCTCCAGGGCTGCTGACCCTGGAGACAGGAATCACTGGGGGAAGCTTCCTGCTCTCATCCAGACCAGGACAATTCGTGTTTCTTTAGAACTGGGTTGTGAGCATGACGTTGGGGCCTCCACGTGAGACCGTTGTAACTAAGGAAGATTAAAATGAGTGTCTGCCTTTGCTAAGCCTCTCCTCACCCAAGTTCTTTCCTCTTGCTGTTCTACATTCTTAAATAGATTTGTGCCTGATTTCTTTAGTGAGCCCAGGTTGACCTCTTTCCTTGCCTGTCACATAGATCAAATTGTTCTGTTCATGAGGGTGCATCACCGGCCAGTGACAAAATGGCTTTCTTCCTTCCATCAGTCTTTAAAAGTTTAGACCCCCAATCCTTCATGGCCACTGTGATGAGGTTCTCTGAAGCCCCTAGACCTTCTTTGGGGAAAACTTGAATCAACCAACTGACCTTATTATGGTCTGTGAGAATCGTAGGGAGGCTCCCACAGAGGAGGTGTGGCTGTGTGAGTTCCGGGCTTGGGGTCCATTGGTTGGGCCAACCCTGCACTGCTATGCTTCCCTGACCACAAAGCCCCTCTTCTTTCTCCAGTGGAGTTCTCTATGAGATATGTGCCAGGAGACGAAAATGACAAAATACCCGTGACCTTGGGTATCAAGAAAAATAATCTGTACTTGTCTTGCATGATGAAGGACGAGAAGCCCATCCTGCAGCTGGAGGTAAGTACCAGAGGCTGAGGGCCCTTCTCAGCTCTTCTGAAGCACCTCTAGTCATCACTGACTTCCAAGTCAACCACCTTCTCTCCTCACCCCCAGAAAACCTGATAGTTTTGCAGAAATGTAAATAAATTTAATTGTTAAATGCACACAACTTTCACTTCCACTGCAGAAAATTACATCATTTCGCCAACGTTATTATGCCCTGTCACTCTTACCACCTAACAGGTTATGCAGCATTAGGGTTGCTCCATTTGATAGATGACACTTTGGAAAATTAATCAATTCAAGAGACCTGTCACCTACTGTCATCTCCATTCCAGTCCCCAAATCACAATTCCTTCCACCCTCCAGTTTTCCCAGCAAATGTTTCATTTCTAACTTGAAGACATTCTAGCTAAGGACCTAAAAAAAAAAAAAAAAAAAAAAAAAATAGAGCAAAAGTCCCTGGACCAGGGACTCCTAGAAGCTTTAACCTAACTTTTACTTTCAAAAAAAATCCCCACCTCTGTTATGCCACCTGCTATTTGATACTCAGTTTCAGAAAAGAGTAAGAGTTTCTTCAGTCACCACATGGGAAGCTGAGGTCACAAAGATAACTCAGGAATCTGGTTCCTGGTCCTGATTCTTTGGTTTCCTCTCTGACTCAGAGGAACGTCTTCATGAGAGTGTCTTTGTTCCTTTCCTCACAAAAATTCTTACTTCTGTTTTGCTGCAGATAGTAGACCCCAACGCTCAGTCAAAGAAGATGATTGAAAAGCGATTTATCTTCAACAAGTCACAAAACGGGACCAAGGTAGAATTTGAGTCTGCCCTCTATCCCGATTGGTACATTAGCACCTCGCAAGAAGAAAAGATGCCCGTCTTCCTAGGAAATAGTAGAGGTGGAGAGGATATAACTGACTTCACCATAGAAACCCTGTCTCCCTGAGGAGACCTGCACCCAGAGCACCCACAGCACCCACATGTGCTACATAACCCAAGGACTGCAGAAGAGGTACAAAATGGTTTGACCATGGTGGTGGGCTACACTTCACTTCTGTTTAGTCAGTGCCCAGGTGCCTTCCCTACATTAATACTAAGAAGACCGCCAGCCAGGAGAAGCAGCCCCCTCCTCTCAGGGCCAATCCTCAGACCCCTGTGCTGAGCTAGGCCTCTCTCACTCTCTTCTCACACAAAGCCAAACTGGCAGAAACCATTGCACATTTGATTCAAAGAAACTCTGTGTCTTTTGCACCAGCTTCTGATGAGCAACCACTTAAATTATCTATTTATTTATTAATGGGTTCGTCTATTTAATTTAGTTCAAGGGGGCCAAGGAGCAGCAGTTCCTGTGAAAAAGCTCAGTCTTCAATGCCTAAGGAGCCAATTTGGTTTGGATGAGTGTTCTGTCTTTATAGCAGGTTCTTTCACTATGCTGAATAAGCTCAGATTATTTTAATACAATTATTTGTAAATGAGGAAGTAAGATCACACTGCTTCCATGATTCTGTAATAAATTTCACTGGAAAAAAAATGTTTCCATGTGATGATTGACTTTTCTTGGATCTGACACAGAAGGCGGAAGGTAAATGGGGTCAGGGGAGCCAGGTTGGGGAGCTGACAGCCGGCTCCTCACTGAGTGCCACCAAGTCCCTGGAAACATCCCTGAACAGCAGCACCTCCTCCCACCTGTCCTCGTCATTTCTGTTTTTCAACAAAAGGATAGTCAGTGCAAACCAGGTCTGAAAACAGGATCAGCTGAAGCATTATAGAGACTGAGGGTTGTGGAAACGGCTGCCAATGATTTCTCTGTTCACTTATTCAGTGAACATTTATTTAAGTAAATGCTATGTACCAGGGGCTGGGAGCACAGAAACAAGAAAGGTAAGGTGTTCCTACTTAGACAGAAGAGGCAGAGACAAACAAGCAAAATAAAGGTGACATGACAAGTAGAAAAGGGAAAAGAGGCACTTCGGGTGGAGGGAACGGGGTGGGCACAGCGTGGAGTGTGAGGATGAGTGACGCAGGAGCAAACCCCAGGACTTCAGAGCCACCGGAGTTGAAGTCAAATCACAAAAACAAGCCAGGGAAAGCTATCGTAACTCACATCTCAGACATTTTGTTTAGTATTTACAAAGAGTTTCCACAAAATATTAGGGGAAAAAAAGCAAGAACAAAAGTTCAACAAAAACAATTGGCAGAAATCGATAAAAAATTAGGAGATTGTCAACAGAAAAAGGAAATACTATTAGATCTTGAACAGAATAAAACATGCTCAACATTACTTATAATAAGATGAATTAACAGCACTTTGAGTACCAATGGTCTACCGGATTACAAATATCAGAAGTTTAAGAACACACCCTGTTGGCAAAAACTGTGGGAAGAAGGCTTCCACTCTTAAGCATTACAGGTGGGAGTATAATTTTCCTCCTACAGAGGAAAATTTTATAACTGAAAATTAAAAATGCGTATCCCCTTTGGCCCAGCAATTTCACTTCTGGGGATTTATCCTGCAGATAGACATACACCCTTGTGAAATGACACATGATCAAAATTATTCATTGCACATTACTTGTAATAGCAGAAAACTGAAAATATCCCAAGTGTCTATCAATACTTCCTAAAGGAGACTGGCTAAAGGTATGAGCTGTGATTGGTATCTGGTCCCTTCCAGGTCCTGAGCCAAGTCCCACAGGCTGTTTCAAAGGGTCAATGCTTCTTCTCCTCTGCAACCCCTTACCTCTAACCCTTGCACCCAAATCCCATCAGCCCACAGAGTCAAAAAAGGTCCGAAATCCTTTACTGCCCAGGATCAGAAAATGAGGACTGAGGACTCCCAGCCACCAACTGAGCATCCCAATATGCTGCCACACTCAACCTGGAGAAGAGCCTGGCCAGAAGAGGGGCCACCCCAGGGCCATGTAGTTTGCGTGTGTTCATTACATGGCCCTGGTGCTGTGTTTATTAGACTGAATGAATGCCAGGAGTGACTCAACTGATGTCAGGGTGTCAGGTGACAGCAGTGACAACACCAAATTGAGCTCCACTGCATGAATAGGGGAAGAAGGTTGAAGTGGGAGGCCTGGGCTCACTATGACCTTTGACTTCTTTTCCTCCTGTGTAAGAATGGTGGGTGGGGGTGGGATCAGGTGATCAGCTCTAGCACCTGTGGTTCACTTCTTCATCGATGATAAGAAAGTAACTAATGGGGCAATAGGATAGAAAATAACTGGGTGTGTGCAATGAGTAGTACTGTTTTAAGTGAGGTGGTCAGAGAAGGAAGGTACTTGAGAATGTGGCTTGAGTAGAGCCCTGAATGTAGGTAGAGAAGGTGCCAGTCTTGCAAAGATCTGGATAACAGCATACCAAGAGAAGGGAACCTCGAGACTTAAAGGCCCCAGGTTGGAAACGGGCTTCGAATGAATGAGACACAGCAAGGAGGCCAATGTGGCTGAAGTAGAGTGGGCAAAGGAGGATGGTGCTGAAAAGGACAGAGACGCAGGCAAGGGCCAGTTCTCTGTGTAAGGAGTTTGACTGAGGGTGTCATGCAAAGCCATTCAGGAGTCTTATGCATGGAAGAATGACCTCAGATATTTTAAAATTCTTACTGTTGTATGAAGAATGGACAGGAGGAGAGTGTATCAAGAGTGGAAGCAAAGAGACCAGTCAGGAGTCTGTGGCAATGGACTGCCCTGGAGACAGAGGTATCTTGGATGAGGGTAATAAAAGAGATGGTGGTGAAGGATATATTCAGGGCTCAGAGACAATAGAACTGGCTGCTGGAGTAAATGTGGGAGATGAGAGAGAGAGAATAATTGAGGGACTCACAGGTAAGTGGGTACATGAGAGTATTTAATGGAAATGGGGAAGCCTTGAGAAAAAGCAGGCATTGTGTGGGGGGTGGGTGAGAAAAAGTGTTTTGGCCAAGTTATATTTGAGATACCTACTCAATATCCATGAGAATATAAAATTTAAATCTCCCTTGAGATCAGACTCAGGAGTAACTTGCATAGAGAAGGTCACATGCCATTGGTCACCTGAGACCACCTGAAAAGAGTGTGTAGCTAGAAAAGAGAGAATGGCCCAAGACTAAGCCCTGGGCACAGCAACACAGAGAAGCTGAAAGGAAGGAACAGAGTCCTCAAAGGAGATTAAAGAGGAGTAACCAGAAGATAAGAGAAAAACCCGAGGAGGAGAGAACAGCTGGAGAAAGTAGGTGAAGGAGAAGAGGTCCACCAGGCCCAATGGTGCTGAGAGGTCAAATACCTATGTACCTGGCCACTGGATTCCATGAGAAAGAGGTTGTGCGGGTGGCCATAACAAACAGGAGGACAGAGCTTACAGACAAAAGCCTTCCTGGAATGTGTTGAGAGGAAAATGAAACAAGAGGAAGTGAAGCCCTCAAGTCCAGACAAGACTCTTTGGAGTAGTTTCACTGTGAAATAAAAGTGGGTACAAAAAGGGAGCAAGGGGACAGAGAAATGTCCTGGTACCTGGAGGGAGCCGTAGGATCAAAAGAGGATTTTTATATTCAAATAAAGTTTTCATAGCACATGGGTACGTTGATATGAACCATTCAGTAGGTGGGAGAAAGAAACAATGCAGAAGAGAAAAGGGAGGATTATGGGAGCCAAGCCTTGTGTAGCCTGTAGGGGAGGTGATGTCATTGGGTGCAGATGCAAGTCGGTTAGTAATTCCTGGAGCAGAAATATGAGGCAGCTCCTTCTTCTTCTTTTTTTTAAAAATTAATTTATTTATTTGGGTTTTTTGTTTGTTTGTTTGTTCGTTTGTTTGTTTGTTTTATTAGAGAGAGGGGAAAGGAGAAAGAAAAGGAAAGAAACATCACTGTGCGGTTGCCTCTCACTCGCGCCCCCAACTGGGGACCTGACGTGCAACCTAGTTATGAGCCCTGACTGGGAATCGAACCAGCGACACTTGGTTCACAGGCCGACGCTCAATCTACTGAGCCACACCAGCCAGGGGAGGCAGCTCTTTCTTGACTGCTCCTGCCCTCAGAATGAAATAGCACCTTGGGTGCACTCAGTGTTAGGTGGCTCTTCCCACAGACTGGCTCTCCTCCCCTGGCTTCCTAAGCAGGGTCATTCTCACTCTCAGACCAGACAGGCTGAGCTGTCCTGGCCACAGGCACATTTTCTTGGAGTAATCTTCTGCCAGACTCCAAATGTTGCTGTACTGTATCTTCAATCCTATTAGGGTCCTACTGACTTCTAGAAGAGGCTCAGAGGCATCTCCCATTACTTGTTATTACATGGCAGATGTGAACAGGGGCCATTATAAACAGTAAACGTATAAGAATGCTGAGATTTTAAATCACCTATTAATCATTATAATGAGTATAGAGGTGTAACCATCAACAAACATTGGAAAATCCTGGACTAAAGAAATTAGTTAAGTTCAATAAAGCAATGAAAAAAAAGAGGCATGATTTTATGTATCCATCTATAGCAGTTGATAGGTAAGTTAAAAACAAATAAGATAAAAATTGGGTAAGGATGCCATTTGAAAGATGTCCATGGGGCTTAGTTGTAAAACCAACTCACAGCTTAAAAAGCCTGGTCCTAAGGTCTTCCACTGATTTAGCAGCCTGACTGCAACTCCGAGAATTGACTGTATTACTCTACGGTTTGTGTCATGTTATCTGAGAAGAGACCAATGACCCTGTCTCAGATCTCAAGCCAGTAACCCAAATCAAGTTCCTGAATCTTTGATCCAGGAACCTCAGAGTCAGAATCTTTGACCTAGGAGCTCCCTGAGATGGTTACTATCATCTGTGCCCTGTGTTAAGTGGGGTTACAACACCACCAAAGTATTTAAATGGGAAAAGAAAAACATGGAGTTGATGACATAAATGAAACCCATAGTTCTAACATTTTTTGTATTAAGTTTAGAAATAAGTTTTGGGATTCTCCTGACAATTTGTCTTTGTTATTTAATATGTCTGAAACAATTTAAAAAACCAAAATATTTTTTAAAGATCTGAAATATTAACTTTGTAATTTCAATTTGAAATGTGTAATTGATATTAGACTTCTGATTTAATTTGAAGGATAGAAAACAATTTGGTTACATTTTTTTTAAGTGTTTGAATTTTCAAAGCCTAATTTAATACATTTTTTAAATTTTCTTTTTCTTTTTGGAGTTACAGGGATTACCTAGGTGCTTAGGAAGATTTTGCTCATTAGAATTTTCAGTCAGCCTTGGCAGACATTTGAAGTGTTTAAAAATAATAAAATATATTAAATTTGCAATTACATTAAATTTGTAATTTAAAATACTTAAAGAATTCAATTAACAATGATAGAAAGGAGAGTTAAATGTTTAGTGGGGTTTCATATAGTAAACGATGAAATAACTGAGCATTAATTTTAAAAAGTAAAAGTTGGCTTTCAGAGCAAGATGGCAGCATAGGAACATATCACGTCCTCTCAGGAACACATCAAATTTATACCTACAGATAGGGCAACTTTGCCTGAAAAAGAACTGAGGGCTGACTGAACAGTTTCTGTACAAAAATGAGAAAGAGACCACACAAAAACAGTATCCCTATAGCCTGGTCCAGCTCCAGTTTCCAGGTGTCTGACTTGCCCCTGGGACTCCCCTCTGCTTGCCCTCATGACAGCTCCCTCCCAGGTGTGACTTGTTCCCAGGATGTCCTGCAGACTACAACCACTACAGCTAGAGCCCTGGTGGCTTACCTCCAGGAGTCCTTTTAGCTCAGACCCATTCCAGCTTCAGTTGTGTGTCTTTCTCTCCAGGACTACCCAAGGCCTGAACCTACTCCAACTCCAACAAGTCTGCCCAAGGTAGTCTCAATGCATCTCGCCCCTAGGACTTCCCTGGCCTGTCTTCACTTTGCTACAGCTCCAGGCCCTGGATAAAGCTTGCTCCTTGGGACTCCCTGTGGCCCGTGCATGCTCCAGCTCCCCTGGACTGCCCAAGATACCCTGACACACACAGTCTATGAAAAGGTAGCTCCTACACAACATCACTGCTTCAAGACCAGAACAGATTGCTGTTTTACCTAATTCATAGCAAAGCAACAAACACAGAGAGACAGAAAAAATGAAGAGACAGAGAAATATTTCCCAAATGCAAGACCAAAACAAAACCCCAGAAAAAAAGCTAAATGAAACAGAAACAAGCAATCTATCAGATAAAGAGTTCAAAACACTGGCTATAAGAATGCTCAATGAACTCGAGAGAAGCATAGATGAACTTAGTGAGAACTTCAGCAATGAGATTGAAAACATAAAAAGGGAGATAAGAAACATAAAAAATAACCATTCAGAAATGAAAAATACAATAACTGAAATGTGGAATATATTAGGTGGAATCAAAAGCAGATAGATGAAGCAGAGGATCATATCAGCAGTTTGGAAGACAAGGTAGCAGAAAACACTTAATTGGAAGAGCAAAAATTTAAAAGAACTTTAAAAAATGAGGATAGTTTAAGGGACCTCTGAGACAACATCAAGCAAACCAACATTTGAATCATAGTGCTCCCAAAAGGAGAAAAGAGAGAGAAAGGGACAGAAACCTTATTTAAAGAATAATAGCTTATATTATAGAATTATACACCTGCAAACCATATAATTTTATTAACTGATGTCACTCTAATAAATTCACTAAAAAATAAATAACGACTGAAAAATTCTCTAACCCAGTGAAAGAAATAGACATACTTCTTAAGACCCAGGAAGCACAGAAAGTCACAAATAAGATGAACCTAAAGAGGTCCACATCAAGACATATCATAATAAAATACCAAAAGTTGAATCTACTAGAATCTTTTTACTTCAAAGTTTAAAACAAACAAAAGCAAATAAATTTAACTGTATACCAAATGGGTAACAACCATATTAAAGAAAATAGAAAAGAAAGATTTCAAGTAATTTTTAACTACAGTACTTCCATTCATTCTTTTCAGTCTAAAGATAAAAGGACCAAAAAAACTGCAAAGGAAACTTAAATTTGACTTAATAGGTTAGATTTCTTGTTAATGGTGTGGGTATAGTAATTCTGAAACAGAATTTATGTGTACTGTAAAACTGAGCGAAGGAGTAAATATATTGATTTTGTGGGGAGCCAGGTTTCTCACAATGAGAGAAAGGAGCTGCAAATATAAAATGGTGAAACGCAAGAATGATGGTTCTATTTTCCCCAGTCTGTCCACTGAAAGGACATGAGCAATTACACCTCAGTGGTAATGTGCACACCCATCTCGCAGATCACAAGTTCTAATATCACTCCCCACTAAAAAGAACCAAGGGTTCTTAGCAAAGTGGTTGATTTCAGGGCTGGGGCTGGGAGAGCAAACCAGGATCACCTTGTGCCAGAAGTGAGAATGTGCTCAGAGAATAACAAGCACCAAAGCCACTTTGAAGCAGCTTCCAATGCCAAATCTGAGACAAACTGAGCATCAAAATTAGTAGTAATAGTAATGGATTATAACCAAATGAATAAAATCAGAATCCACACTGACAAAAGTAAATAAGGGAGAAGAAAAGACCCTTATAGCAAAATGTTAACTAATAAATGCATGTCATGGAAACCAAGGGAGGCTTTTCTTGTCCAGCCATTGGAAGAATATGCGAGGCAAAGTTGGAATCTCTGACATTTCCTTTAATGCACACATTACAGTGTTCACACATGCCCTCCACCGTTTGCCATTCGCTCCTGCTTGCCACTTCGCTGCCGCTCGCTGCTTGCTCACCACCACGCTCTCATGGGGGTTCCTGCCCCTTATATATTATGCATAGACAAAGCCAGCTACTAGCCAGAATATGACATCAATGATTACATAACTGTGAGTGCACTGTGCATGCAAATCTAATTATTATCTCTAAGTAGCCCACACCTGGGTATCTGGGGTGAGGGAGCCTGACAGACTCTATTGTCCTCACAATGCAGAAGGACTGATAGAGTTCAAAAATCACTATCTGACAATCATTATAGTAATCTGACTCAGGCAAAAACCATCAATGTATTATAAGGAACAGGATATTCACATAATTCCAAATAATCTTCCCACAAGTTAGTTAGTTATTACAAAGGGAAAAATAATAACTTTAAAGTAGAAAAACCTGGAGGATACGTCCAGGAATTGGTGATGGAAGTTGACATCACCAATATGAGAATAAGTCACAATCACCTGGTACCTGATAGTACCAGTGAGAAGAACACAGCATTATTTCTAGGGTATGCCTGCCACCTACACATAACTTGACTCTAATGAAGTATCAGACAAACCCAAATCAAGGGACATTCTACAAAATAAATAACCCATCTCTTCAAAATGTCAAAGTTTAGAGGAAAAAGAAAGACCAAGACTAATCCAGACGAAAAAAGGCTAAAGAAACATAACAACTGAAATTCAACAGGTGATCTTGGATTGAATCCTGGACCAGAAAAATTCTTACTACGCAGGACTAGTAGGACAATAGGTGAAATCTGAATAAAGTCTGTGGGCTAGACAACAGTGTTTTATCAATATTAATTTCCTGATTTTGATACATAGGCATTGCAGTTAATAAGAGAATGTCTTTGACTTAATTTTTTAATTTTTCATAAAATATAAGCAAAAGGTGAAAGTGGTTTTTTTTTTTCCATTAAAAAAAAAAATCCCTGTTTTATGCTAAGTGAAATAAGCCAGGCAGTGAAGGACAAATACTATATGATCTCACCTATAAGTGAAAGCTAATGAACAAAACAAACAAAAGAGCAAAATAGAACCAGAGACATGGAAATAAGGAACAAACTGAGAGGAGGGAAAGGGGGGGTAACAGGGGGAAGAAAGGGAAGAGTCTAGTCAAGCAACAAGTATAAAGGACCCATGGACATGGACAACAGGGTGGGGATTGACTGTGGAAGCAGGGGGGTAGGAGAGTGAGGTAGAGCCATGGGGGGGGGGCAGAATTGGGACAAGTGTAATTGAACAACAATAAAATAAAATAAAGAAAAAAATTATTTTAAATGACCTTATAAATAGAATAACAAGATTCGTAGGTTAAACTTAAAATGTTTTCAAAATATTTTGTTTCAAGTTTATAATTGTAATAAGGTTAATTACAAAAACAATTTCTAAGTTTTAAATTACACACCATTCTAAGTAGCATGGTGAAATCTTGTACCATCTTGCTTTGTTCTGCCTAGAAAGTGAATCATCATTTTGTCCAACATATTCACCCTTTATATGCTACATCCTCATTAGTCACTTGGTAGCTATCTCTGTTATAAGATCAAACTGTCACGGTATGACAGTGCTGGTGTTCAAGTAACACTTTTTTTACTTAATTATGGCTGCAAAGTGCAAGAGTAATGATGCTAGCAATTCAGATGTACCAAATAGAAGCCACAAAGTGTGTGTATGTACGTATGTATAGGTGGGAAAATGTACTATATATAGGGTTTGGTACTACCCCCTGTAACAGGCACTCACCGGATGGTGTTGGAACATATCCTCCATGGATAAGGGGGACTTATATACTTGTTTTACCAGTGTGTTGTATATTTCCACGTGTTCTCATGTTACTATGTAGTATGCTTTCATTCAGCTTGAACAACTTATTTCAATATTTCTTATAAGGCAGGTATAGTGGTGATAAACTTCCTCAGCTTTTATTTGTTAGGAAAAGTCTTTATCTTGCCTTCATTTCTGAAGGACGACAGTGCTGTGTAAAATATTCTTGGTTGGTGGTTCTTTTATTTCAGCACTTTAGATATATCATCCCCCTCCTGGTCTGCAAAATTCCTGCTTCCAAAACTGCAGATACCCTTATAGGGATGTGCCCTTGTATGAGAGAAATTTTTTCTCCTGGTGCTTTAAAATTTTTCTCTTTGTCTTTGAATTTAGACAGTTTTATTATAATGTGTCTTTAAAAAGATGATTTTGGATTGAAATTATGGGGTGACTTGATAGCTTTATGAAATTGGATATCAAGTATTTCCCCAGATTTGAAATTTATGTCATTATTTCTTTAAATAAGTTTTATTCCCTCTCTTCCTCACTTCTCTTTCTGGACTCCGATGAAATGTGGATTGTTTCTCTTAATGGTGTCGTATAAGTCCAGAGGATTTTTTTATTCATCTAATTCATTTTTCTATTTGCTTCTCTACTATGTAATTCCAAATAATCCATCTTCAAATTCAATGACTCATTCTTGGTCTGCTCTGAAACTCTCTATGAAATCTTTAGTTCAATCATAGCATTCTTTAGCTCAAAAATTTTTGTTTGGTCCTTTTTTATGTTTCTGTCTCTATATTGTACTTCTCATTTTGTTCTTGTATTGTTTTCCTGGTTTTGTTAAATTGTTGAGCTGTGTTCTTTTGTAGCTCTCTGGATTAATTACTTTTGAATTTTTTGTGGGGCAATATTGCATCTTCATTTCTTGGGGTCAGTTACTGAAAGTTCTCTGTGTTCCTTTGGTAGTGTCATGTTTTGCTGATAAGGCCATATGAAAGCCAATGAGAAGCTGCTAGGGTCCTGACTGTAAGTGTGCACTTCTGGGCTGCATGGTCTCACCATAGGTGTAAAAACATGAATAAAGGCCAGTACTGAGAATCAGGCCAGATGCATGCAAGTACACAGTTGGAGGGACTAGCCCCAACATGCACAAAGAGGTGAGGTCAGCTGCTGGGGTCTAAGCTGATGTCTTGCACTCACACAGCCAACAAGGACAGGGCTGAATGCTGATCCTGGGATCTGGAGGGGGCAGAAGAGGGAAACAGGAGAAACTCAGGCAGCTGGTGGCTCCAAATACAAACACCTGTGGAGCAAAGCAAACAAACAAACAAACAAACAAACAAACAAAAAACCAAAACATAAAATCTGCAGGAGTCCATGGAAGATGTACCAGCCATAGGTTTTTTCAGTGGTGAAAGCTTCTAGGGTCAGCTGCAGAGTAGGTCAATAGGAGGTACTAGGTCAATAGCAGGTCACTTAGCCCTGCTCTTCTTCCTAAACCTAGCCATCTCTACAATACAGCTTTGCCAGTCTGGTGGCATGAAACCAAGTGAGTTTTTTCTACAGTACCAGAAAGTCTGGGAAGCTGGCTGCTTTCCCCTTCCCAGAGAGGGGAACTGCTTCTACTTGGGGCGTTCCCTCTTGCTGCTAAACAATCCTGGCTCGGGGGTTTGGGATAATGCAGGCAAAATGAAGCTGTCCTTACTTCCTTTTTTGTGTGGTTATTCTCAGGGTTTTATTTTTGTTTGTTTGTTTTTTGCTCCACCGTGCTGCTAAAGTTTTTCAAGTAGATTCCAGAACTCTCCCAGAGCTGTTTTTGTTCATGAATGATCACTAGTTGTTGATCTTTGTGGGAGAATGGAAAATGGGGTCTTTTACTTTACCATCTTAGTGACGTCACCTCAATGATCCTATTTTTTAGATGAGGAAATTAAGGACCAGGAAGGATAAACAGTATAACAAAGTTCATTTATCCATTCAATAATGTTTAGTGAGCACCAATCATGTGGCAGACCCTGTCCCGGTTCTAGAGATACAGTAGGGAACATTTAATGCGAGAGGCAGACAATAAACAAGTAAAAAATAAATTATTTTAATTAGAGGTAAATGCTGTGATGGCATTAAAACAAGGTGATATGATAAACCTGAGAAGGGGATTCTGAATGAGCTTATCAAGGAAGGCCTCTCTAGCACATGCCTCTGAACCAAGCACTCAATGATAAGGAACCAGCCATGAGAGGAGGAATGATGGAGACAGAGAACTGTAAGCATAAAGGCCCCGAGACAGCAACCGGCTGGATGAGTTCAAGCAAGAGCTAAAAGGCCAGTGTGGCTGGATCATAAAGAGAAATGGGAGAATCAGTGTTGTGCTAGGAAGGAATTAACAACAAGCCTTCTGAGAAGAAAAAGGTCATGGTTTGTAGCATTTACCAATTTGCAAGGTGTAAATACTTCCACTTGCCAACCTACCAACATGAAGTTGCTAAATGCACAGTTGGAAAGGGATGCACGCAGCCAACCCTCATGAGCTCATATGGGCAACTTCAGCACACTGGTAGTGCATGAGATGAAGCTGAGAGACCGTTAAGGGCCACTGTGACTCAGGTTTTGTAGGTCTCACTAAGGAATGTGGATCTGTTACAAGATCATTGCGAAACTCTGAGAAGATTTAAACAAAAAAGTAACATTGCAATGTTTATGTTTTGAAAACATACACTAATCACTGTGTGAAAAATGGACTGTACAAGAGCAGAAGTGGAAGCTGAGAGACCAAACAGGGGATGATTGCACCACCCAATGAATGATGTTGCTTGGATCACCATGCAGCCCATCTTCTCTAGTGGAGGACAAAGAAAGAATAAGAATTACTCTTCCACCTTCCCTCTCAAAAATCATCTTTC
Source organism: Furipterus horrens (assembly GCF_987537825.1). Classification (NCBI taxonomy): domain Eukaryota; kingdom Metazoa; phylum Chordata; class Mammalia; order Chiroptera; family Furipteridae; genus Furipterus; species Furipterus horrens. Next base: position 69,310,266 of record NW_028327176.1, read on the forward strand.
TTTCAGTTAATCAATTCTTCTCTGTTTCTCCTTTAGTATAATAGTCTTAATCTCTTCACATCTATATTAATACTGGCTCATTTGCTGCTGATAGTGTGATTGTGGGTGAAGAACATTTTTGAGGGTGTGGGTTTCTAGCCTAGGTTGTGCGTTTATCTTTTAACAGCCTCTCCACAAAAGAATTCAAGACAAGGTGGGCAGAGTGACTCTCAGTCAGCCACCCAGAGTGAAGGTCCCACCAAAAAGCAACACAACAACAACCAAAACTGAAATACAACCAGACAGTTAAACAAATGGCATAAAGGGCATCCTAAGAGCATCAACCCCAGGAGATCAAAGAGACTACACCACTGAATCCCCCAGGTCTCTATTATAGAAGATCACACCACAAAAGCTAGAAATAAAAATAGACAAATATAAGAAACAAACAACAACAAAAACAAAAAAACAAGAAAAGAAGACTAACTTGAAATGGGGAGAAAAATAAACAGCCCCCCAACAAAAGGAAAAGAGGAATCCCCAGAAAGAATGCTAGATGAAACAGAGGCAAGCAAACTATCAGACATGGAATTCAAAAGAATAGTTATAAGGAAGCTCAATGAACTCGACACTCAGAGAAAACTACAATGAACTCCAGAGGAATTACAGAGAACTCCAGGGAAACTACAATGAATTCCAGAGAAACTACAAGGAACTTACTGAGAACTACACGAGAATTAAAAATGACATAGAAACTATTAATAAGAGCCAGGAGGAAATGAAGAATACAATTTCTGAACTAAAGAACACAGAAGAAATAAAAAGCAGGCTAGAGAAAGCAAAGGGATTGGATCAGTGAGCTGGAGGACAACATAGAAAAAAATTCCCAGACAGTGCAACAAAATGAAAAAAGACTGAAAAAGAATGAGAAAGTTTTAAGAGAGATGCAGAACAACATGAAATGTAATAATATTCATATCGTAGAGATACCAGAGGGAGAAGAAGGGGAGCAAGAGATAGAAAACCTGTTTTAAAAGGTCGTGACAGAAAACTTCTCTAACTTGATGAGAGAAAAAGTCACACAAGTCCAAGAAGCACAGATGGTCCCAAAGAAGATAAACCCAAAGAAGCCCACTCCAAGACACATCATAATTAAAAGGGCAACATTCAAAGGCAAAGAGAAAAATTTAAAGGAAGCAAAAGAAAAAGCCAATAACATACAAGGGAGCTCCAATAAGATCAGTGGACTTCTCAACAGAAACACTGCAAGACAGAATGGATTGGCAAAAAATATTCCAAGGCATGAAAAACAAAGGTCTACAACCAAGACTACTCTACCCAGCAAGGCTCTCTTTCAAAACGGAAGATGAAATAAGGAGTTTCCCAGACAAAAGAAAGCTAAGAGAATATATTTCCACAAAACCAGCACTGCAAGAGATGCCAAAGGGTCTGCTTTAAGAAGATGAAGAGAAAGAGAGAGAGAAGAACACAAGTACAAAGAGAAAAAAATCACAATAAATAAGTACCTATCAATAATAACCTTAAATGTGAATGGATTAAATGCTCCAGTAAAACAGTATAGGGTAGCTGAATGGATAAGAAAATATGACCCATATATATGCTGTCTAGAAGAGACCCACCTTAGACCAAAAGATCTACAAAGACTGAAAGTGAAGGGATGGAAAAAAATATTTCAAGCAAAGGGACATAAAAAAAAAAAAAGCTGGTGTAGCAATACTTATATCAGACAAAACAGATCTCACAGAAAAGGCCATAAAGAGAGACAAAGAAGGAAATTTCATAATACTTAAAGGAAAAATCCATCAATATGATATAACCCTTGTAAACATACATGCACTCAACATAGGCAAACCCAAATATATAAGGAATATCTTGAAGGACTTCAGGAAGGATATTGACAGCAACACACTCATAGTAGGGGACTTTAACACCCCATTGTCAACAATGGACAGATCTTCAAAGCAAAGAAACACCAAGGATATTGAGGCATTGAACAACACTCTAGATCAAATGGACTTAATTGATATATATAGAACTTTTCACCCCAAAGAAGCAAAATATACATTCTTTTCAAGAGCACATGGAACAGTCTCAAAGACAGACCACATGGTAGAACACAAACCAAGCCTTAACAAATTTAAGAAAATTGAAATTATATAAAGTATCTTCTCAGATCACAATGGCCCGAAACTAGAAACCAACCTCAAGGAAAAAGCTCAAAATATTTCAAATTCATGGAGAATGAATAACATGCTATTAAATAATGAATGGGTCAACAATGCCATCAAGGAAGGAATAAAAAAGTTTCTGGAAACAAATGACAATGAACACACAACAGCCCCAAACCTATGGGACACAGTGAAGGCAGTCCTGAGAGGGAAGTTCATAGCAATACAGGCTTATCTAAAAAGGATAGAAGAAGCTCAAATAAAATCTAATCTGACAGCTACAAGAACTAGAGGAACAACAACAACAAAGAAAGCCCAGAGCGACAAGAAGGAATAAAATTATCAAGATCAGAGCAGAATTAAATGACATAGAGGCTAAACAAACAATTCAAAAGATCAATAAAACCAGGAGCTGATCTTTGAAAAGATAAACAAAATTGACAACCCTCTAACCAGGCTCATCAAGAAAAAAAGAGAGATGACCCAAATAAACAAAATCTGATATGAAAGAGGAGAAATCACAGCCAACACCACAGAAATACAAAGGATTGTAAGAAATGACTACGAACAACTATGTGACAATATATTTGACAACCTGGATGAAATGGAAAAATTTCTGGAAACATATAATCTTCCAAAACTGAATCAAGAAGAAGCAAAAAGCCTGAATAGACCAAAAACAACTAGTGAAATTGAAGTAGTAATAAAAAGACTCCTGGCACACAAACGCTCTGGACCAAATGGCTTCACGGGTGTATTTTACAAAACATTTAGGGAAGAACTAACTCCTATCCTTCTCAAACTATTCCAAAAAATCCAAGATGTAGGAAGACTCCCAAACTCTTTCTATGAAGCCAGTGTTGCCCTAATTCCAAAACCAGGTCAAGACACAACAAAGAAAGAAAACTACAGGCCAATATCGCTGATGAACATAGATGCTAAAATCTTCAACAAAATGTTGGCAAACCAGATTGAGCAACACATTAAAAAGATTATACACCACGATCAAGTGGGATTCATCCCAGCGATGCAAGGATGGTTTAATATTCACAAATCAATAAACATAATACACCACATAAACAAAATGAAAGACAAAAATCACATGATCATATCAATAGATGCTGAAAAAGCATTTGATAAAGTACAACACCCATTTATGATGAAAACTCTCAGCAAAATGGGAATAGAGGGAGCATACCTCAACGTAATAAAGGCCATATATGAGAAACCTGAAGCCAACATCATACTCAATGGGCAAGAACTGAAAGCATTCCCCCTAAGATCAGGAACAAGACAAGGATGTCCACTCTCTCTACTCCTATTCAACATAGTCTTGGAAGTTCTAGCCACAGCAATCAGACAAGAAAAAGAAATAAAAGGCATTCAAATTGGAAAAAAGGAAGTAAAATATCATTATTTGCAGTTGACATGATAGTGTACATAGAAAACCCTAGAGATTCCACCAAAAAAAACTACTCGACCTAATAAATGAACTTGGCAAAACAGCAGGGTACAAAGTCAATATTCAGAAATCAAAGGCATTTTTGTACACCAACAATAAAATATCAGAGAGAGAAACTAGAAAAAAATCTTATTTACTATAGCAACAATGAAAGTAAAGTACTTAGGGATAAACTTAACCAAAGAGGTAAAAGACCTGTATTCAGAAAACTACAGAACACTGAATAAAGAAATTAAGGAAGATACAAATAAACGAAAGTTTATACCATGTTCATGGATGGGAAGAATCAACATTATTAAAATGCCCATATTACCCAAAGAAATTTATTGATTTAACTCAATCTCTATTAAAATACCAACAGCATATTTCACAGACCTAGAACAAATACTTCAAAAATTTATATGGGACCAAAAAAGACCTCGAATAGCCACAGCAATCTTGAGGAAGAACAACACAGTAAGAGGGATAACAATACCTAATATAAAACTATACTGCTAGGCTACTGTAACCAAAACAGTCTGGAACTAGCATAAGAACAGACATATAGATCAATGAAACAGAATAGAGAGCCCAGAAATAAACCAAGGTTTATATGGGCAACTAATATTTGACAAAGGGGGAAGGAACATCACATGGAGTGAAAAAGCCTCTTCAACAAATGGTGCTGGGAAATCTGGACAGGCAAAAAAAATGAAACTAGACCACCAACTTACACCATACACCAGAATAAACTCAAGATGGATAAAAGACTTAAATGTAAGCTATGACACCGTAAAAGTGTTAAAGGAAAACATAGGCAGGAATATTTCAGATATCCAATGTAGCAATATTTTTTGCTGATATATCTCTTAGAGCAAAGGAAATAAAGGAAAGAATAAACTAATGGGACTGCATCAAACTAAAAAGTTTCTGCTCAGCAAAAGAAAACATCAGCAAGATGAAAAGGGAACCAACCATATGGGAAAACATATTTGCCAATGCTACCTCAGACAAGGGATTGATCTCCAAAATATGCAAAGAACTTATAAGACTCAACACCAAGAAGACAGACAATCCAATTAAAAAATTGGCAAAGGTCCTGACCAAACACCTCTTCAAAGAGGACATACAGAGGGTCCAAAGGCATATGAGAGAATGTTCAACATCACTAGCCATCAGAGAGATGCAAATAAAAACCACAATGAGATACCACCTCACACTGGTCAGAATGGCCATCATTAACAAATCAACAAACAAGTGTTGGTAAGGATGTGGAGAAAAGGGAATCCTAGTGGGAATTCAGACTTGTGCAGCCACTATGGAAAACATTATGGAATTTCCTCAAAAAAACTAAAAATGGAGCTGCCTTTTGATCCAGCAATTCCATTGCTAGGTTTATACCCAAAGAATCCTGAAACACCAATTCAAAAGAACTTATGCACCCCTATGTTCATAGCAACACTATTTACAATAGCCAAGTGCTGAAAACAGCATAAGTGCCCATCTGTAGATGAGTGGATCCAAAAACTGTGGTACATTTACACAATGGAATACTATGCAGCAGAGAGAAAGAAGGAACTCCCACCATTTGTGACAATATGGATGGAACTGGAGAGTATTATGCTCAGCAAAATAAGCCAGGCAGCAAAAGACAAATACCATATGATATCACCTAACACAGGACACTAGTGAACAACACAAACAAATGAGTAAAATAGAACCAGAGGCAAGTAAACAAGGAGCATACTGAAAGTGACTAGGGGGGAGGGGCGAGGGGAGAAGAGGGGGAAGAAGGGGAAGGGTTTAGTCAAGGAACTAGTATAAATTACCCATGGATATGGACAACGGGGTAATGGGGCGGGGATGGACTGTGGGAGAAGGGGTGGGCAGGGGAGTAGCAATGGGGGAAAAGTGGGACAACTGTAATAGAACAAAAAAACAATAAATAAATAAAAAGAAAAATGCAAAACAAAAAGAGAGAAAAAAAGAAAGAATAAAGAGGTTTAGGATACTAAGTTAGAGGCCTTTCTAGTAGACTGGATGTGGGGATGAGGAAAATAAATGAATCCAAGATAACTTCTTAAATTATTTCATGAGGTAACTGGGTAAATCTTGGTGTCATTTACTGAGGAAGACAAGGAGAGGATCAGGTTTAAAATGGGTGGTGAATAAAGGATTCTGTTTTGGATATGTTTCATTTGAGAAACCAATTAGATATTCAAGTGAAGATGTCCAATAGTTAGAAAAGTATGCAAGGCTGAAGCTCAGAGATAATACCCAGGAGGAATGGACAGCACACAGAAGGTTCAGGAAGCAATGGGACAACATTAGACATCCTGAAAAGTAGGTAGACCTTGAACTGAGCTTGGGACATGCCAGCATTGAGAGGTCTGTGAGGAGGAACCAGCAAAGGAGATTGACAAGGGCAGCCAGGGAAGAGGGAGAGCAGGAGGAAAACCAGGGGAGCGGGCATCACAGAAACCAAAGCAAGGAAGACTTCAAAAAGGAGGGAGTTAAACCTGCATCCTGTGCTGCTGAGAGACAAGGAGAGATGAGGACAGAGAAGTAGCCACTAGTTCGAGGTTAATGGTGGTCTTGACCCGAGGGGCTCAGGAGAATGGTGGCTTCAGAATGTAGAAAGAATTGGGTAGTGCAGGTGTGGACACAACAAATAAAAGTACAAGTCTCTGGGAAGGAACACAACAAAGTGGGGTGGTGGCTGGAGAGGGACATAGTGTCAGGAGAGGGTTTCTTCATAAGGGCAGACACTTGGGCATGTTCATAGTTGGTGGCAATAAGCCAGGAGAGAAGCGGGAGTCAGTGATGTAGGCTAGAGAAGAGTCCTGAGCAGGCAGAGGGGAATAAAAGCCAGAGCTCAAGACAAGGGTCATTCTCAGGGTCATCTCATCCACCCTAGCAGAAGGGGAGGTGGATGGATTCCATGTTGTGGTGAGAAGAAAGAGTTCCTGCCCAGTTTGCCTCTTTTGTTTCAGCAACAAACAGCTGGGCGTGGGGCCAGGCAAAGATGAAATCACTCATCCCTTCTGTTCAGCCTTCTCCCATCCACCCAATTGAATGCAATTGTACTCAATGCCCTGAACTTTTTTTCCTCTTTTTGTATTGGTTCTTCTGATCCTGCCCTGACTCACAATGCTCTCTCTCCAAAGGAAGATGTTTCCATTTCTAAAACAAAGTGTCTGGAAATAACATATTAGTCTCCCACAAAATGCCTCTCTATAATAGAAGTATCTCGGGCTGGTGAGGAAATTTTGTTTCTCCAGACCTGACATCATAGCTATTTACATGGACGAATAATGTGAGACTTGGGCACATAACTCTAGGAGGTTCCAGAATAGCAGCATTCCACACTTTGACCACCGCCCTCTATCCATAGAAAGTGAGCTCTGGGTTATCTGCCCGGAAGAGAGAGGGAGGGATGCCCCAGAGCCACTTACATTCCTCACCAACTCCTTGCAAGTGGCGTGTTGAGATTCTAATACAGTATGTGGAATGTCTACACACTTGACACTCATCCCTGTTTATTGTCTTAAGTGGATGGAACTCAAGCATAGATACTCATGCATTTCCCTTTCCTGGTAATGACATCAGAGACATTTGCATCTGCCATCCCAGAGCACGGAAAGGAGCTATTTTTTTTCTATCAGTAGAAATACTTGAGACTGAGCTGGCAAATGAGAGCCTGAGACACATATGGGGAAATTCTGGTCCCTGCCACTGCAGCTGCTGCTGCTACTGAGTAATCACTCTGAATTCACTGTCTCCACCAGAACTCTGCCTCTGCTTCCTTGGGAAGTCCCCAGAACAGGCAGTTTGCTATTTCTAAGGCTGAAAGTGGAATATTTGTGAAACTTCCTTTGCAAGAAAAAAAAAATGGTGACCTTTAAATTTTCACCAAAAAAGGATGTAAATGCTATAATAATGTTCCTTCGGTCATCTAAGAAGCTCTCATCTTTGGCATGACCTCAGCAGCATCCCCGAGAGACCTTTGGGGGTGGTTCCTACTCATTCGTCCTCCTTCCACCAACCTGCCACTCTCAGGAAGCCTTAGATTCCATTTCCTAAGATTAGGAATGAAGAGGAATCATCTGTAAGAACCCTGTCGTCCCTACCTGAGATTATTTCCCAAACCCGTCTCAGAACATCTCTCCATGACCTCTCACTCTTCAGCCACTTGGCCTCCCTGTGTGAGGAAGGAACATTCTTCCTGGACACAAAAAATGTCCTCCTCAGACTTCAGGCTGCTCATCCTCAGCTGAGGCCTCCTAAAGGTCTCTTTCTGGCTACAGGCCCTTTACTCCAAGGTTCATCCTTAACTCCCTCCCCTCTTCCCAGACTGGAAGACCCATTTCTAATCAACTCCTGAGAGATCGCCATCGACCTCCCCATATCCTGAATTGCTCTGCAGCATTCTTTATCTTTGCAAGACGTCTCCCTGACCCATGGACTGCTACATTCTCCTCCTGAGAAGTTTCTCCAAAGCAGCTGCTGAACTACAAGGAGAAACAAAGGAAGGAGGGGAGGAGTAGAAGCGATTTTTTACTGAGAACCAAATGTAACCAGTATATTCAGCAGCTTGGACTTAGTAAATTGCAGACAAGAAATGACTTTATTTTCCTCCAGCAGTGCCTTTTCACAGCCTCTGTGTGATGTCTCTGATAGACTTAGCAGATACAAACTCTTTCACCTGATTCTGTTCCTCTCCCCAAACCCCATTCAAATAACAAGAAAAGGATTTTTAAGGCCACAAACCCACTAGGATGGGAGGAGAGGAAACAACAACAAGGGGAGAGACGAGATTTTGGATCAGTCAGGAAATTCTCTGGCAGGAATTAGTTCACATTCACAACACTAGAAAGCAGTTGGACAAGTGGCAGCTTATCCTGAGTGAGCAGTGGACAAGCTGAGAACCAGCCAACACCTGGGACCTTTGAGAGTGGGCATGGAGGGCAAAATAAGGGAGATGTTTGGGAGCTGATAGAGAAATAGTTAGAGACCAAAGAAAAACACATATTGTATGATTCCATTTATATAAACCTCTAGGAAATGTAGGCTAATCTGTAGTGACAGAAAAACAGGTCAGTGTTGCTTATGAATGAAAGAGGGAGGATAGAAGTTTGCAAAGAGGTCAAAGGAAAACTTGTGAGGAGATGACGAGTTCACAGTCAAAACATGTAAACTGCACAATTTAAATATGTGCAGTTTTTTATATGACAGTTTTACCTCAATGAAGCTGCTTCTTAAAAGTGTTGGCAGGGCTGTGAGGGAAATCTCATTTTTTGCTGACCCAAGAACAACATGATAACAACTGAACACCTGGGTAGTAATAAAATGACGTTAACAGGGGAAAAACAAGTGGTTACACCCACAGACCACAGTCCCCATGCCAGCAAAAGACAGCAGGTTTATTTTCTAAAAGTAGAATGAAAGTCCTTGGGCTGGGGCACACCAGGCACACGTGAAGGTGGGGGAAGTATTGAAGGGGATGATTCACAAAGACTTTCTGAGCTGAGAGGCCCCACCACCACCACTCAGAGGGGGTGGGAGCAGGCCTTATCCTTCATGTGGTACTAACAGAGCCCACCCCATGCCCCAGGATGAGGCCAGCACTGAGAATGGGGTTCTCCAGTCCACTGGCCCTGCCAGGTTTTCAAATGCCAACCCTCACAGCCAACAGGCCTTACCCCTATTGTCAGATCCTCCACTCAGCTTTTGAGTTACCCACTCACATAGAAGCAAAAAAGCTGGGATCACTAAACCTCTGCAGAAAGTTTCAAGCTGGAAGAAAATCAAAACAAAATAATCAGAGGGAAGAAAGAGACTTTTCAAAGATAAGAAAACTTAAAAATAGAAACACTATGAGGAATACCCTCAGAGAAATAAGATAGTAGGACCGTGAAGCAAGAACAAAATATTACAGGGATGGGAAGAATATTCAAAGAACAAAAAATGTGATAAGAGAAGCGAAAACTTAATAAAAGAACCGGGAGATAAAGTTAAGCAAATCTCCCAGAAAGTAAAACAAACAGAAAAATGTCTTAGAAAACAGGATAGAAGCAATAATGGAAAGAGACTTTGTTTGGGGCAATGAGTGCACAATGCAGTGTGCAGATGACTTTTTATAGAGTTGTACACTTGAAACCTATATGGTTTTGCAACCTATGTCACCCCAACAAATTTAACTTAAAAATTAATTAATTAATGATATATCAGAGAACAGATCCAGGAGACTCAAACACTAAAAACAGAGGATCCAGAAACAAAGATAAAAGGAAAAAACAGAGAGAAAAGCACTTAATCAAATAATCAATTAATAGTTCTTAGAACTTGAAGGACATGAGTTTCCAGGTTGAAATAGCCCACTGTGTGTCTACCATATTGAATAAAAGAATACCCACATCATGAAATTTCAGAACAGTGAGGATAAAGAGATAATTCTATGATATTCCAGACAGAAAACAAGTCATGTGAAAGTAACTGGGCGTTTGAATGGCATCTGACTTCTCAGCAGCAATATTGGCAGTTAGGAAAAAAAAGGGAATGATTCCTTCAAAACCATGAGGGAAAATTAATTCCCACCTAGAATTCTATATCCAGCCAAACTATCAACCAAATATAAATGTAGAATAAAGACATTCTCAGACATGCAAATCCCTGGGGAAAAAAATGTTTACTTCTTAGGCAACTTTTCCCAAGAATCCACTAAAAGGGGTAAACTAAGGTAGACAAATACACATAGAAACAAGAAGGGGGACAAACGCAGGAGGGAGATGCGGGAAGTACTGAAGGTGAGGGAGTCCAGTGAAGCTGTGCACAGCAGTCCACGATGAAGCAGTTCACAAATCTAGGAAACATTTTTTTTCCTAAGATAAGAGGAACTGCCTTATACTTCTGAATGTCTTAAGAGGAAATTTAAACAATTAGTAGAAGTTTAGAGTTGAATCAATAATAATCAGAGGTGGATTTACTGTGAAGGTAATCAAGCTTAAATTTTAGGATGTTTCATCTGCAAGATCCTCTTCCAAGGCCCTGTGTCTAATTTTGTATTTGTAATTTATATTTGTTTTCACCAGTAGAAATTATATTCGGCCCTAATGATAAGTGCATAAAAACTAAGCAAAAGAAAAAAAATTATTAATGCAAGGGAAAATAAAATGTTGAACTGGAAAGGAAAAATAGCTACTTTACTAAGCTCTGAATAGCATTTACCTCTTCATAATAATATAATACTAATTATTGATCTAAGAAAATTAAGATGTAGCTGAATTGGGAGGGCTGGGAAATGGGGAAGGTAGATGTGTACGGTTGAGGTTGAGGCAGGACAAGAAACCTAAATCCTAATTTTTCACAGTGGGAAGATCATTATTAATGACTAAAGCTTAAAGTTAAAGGAGCACTAATACAAGCATGTCATTGCAAAACAGGGATTAAATACCAAATGGAAAAGAAGTTGAGGAAGACTGGAATCTGATGCTTTTTTTAACAAACCTTAGACCTAATCAACTCTTTACATGCAAAGCTTTGTCTTAAAAAAAAAAAACAAAAAACTGTATAATTTTTTCAAAACTAGATTTTAGAAGGAAAAGAAAACCAGTCTCAACAGTATTACTTCAGTAATTAAAACACATCAGGTTAATCCACCCAGTCACAAACAAAACTCCCAATTTACATTCAAAATCAAAACTCAGTCTCACATGTGACCACCACAGCATCTTTACTCTGAAAAGTAGCAATTAACGAGGAAAGAAACATTAGCCTGCTTGTTTGTGTGTGCCTCTGTGTTTCTGTGTCTGTGTGTGGGAGTGTGTCTCTGTACGTGTCTGTGTGTGTGCAAACAAGCAAGACAAAGCATTGAGGACTGCTGGTTAGGAAGATGAGTGTGCACATATTCAATGTGCTATTATTTAGACTTGTCTGAATGTTGACAATGTTCATGATAAGAACTGGAATGATGGGGAGGAGGGAAGAATACCAATCCACAACTAAGAGTCTCTCTCCTACCTCTGCTCAGCCTGACCCCTGACCATGGGCAGGAGAGCATGTCTGTTCTTTCTCTCTTTCCCTTTCCCCTCCCTCTTCTGCCCCTCCTGCTTCCCCTAATTTGGAGCCTAGGAAGAGGCAGTGGGAACTAGGGAAAGTTTCCCCTTCTGGGGCTTGCCAGCCAGACCAAGTGTCCCCGGGGGTTGAGGTGCCTGGCTGAGGCCAGAGCTTGGACACACAGGTCCAGGTAGGTCTGGTGAGCAGGTGGGGTAACCAGTGGGAAGTTGCTCACTAGCATGAGTTGATCTGCATGTAGGAAGAAGAGAACCTTCAGAGGAATGGCCAGGAGGCAACAGCAGAGCATCCTTCCTGAGTTCATGTCTCTGCTCGGGCACAGGAAGTCACAAAGGGACTTGGAGGATATCTTCACCAGAGACTCCGTCAGGCGTGATGTAGAAGTGCCCAGGACACACAGGGAGAGGGTAGGGGTGTGTGCCTCCCTCTTCTGCCTTCGCAGAAGCCTGGTGCCTACACACGTGCAGGTCCTCAGAGGATAGCCCCTCCAGAGACAGGGGCCCCTAGCGCGGACATCAGCCTTCTCTTTTGTTCCTGGCCACATGGCCAGTGCTCCGCCCTCACAAAGCTCCCTGCCACGCTGATTCTGCCTGTGAGAAAGCCTCAGAGGACTCTGAGATAAGCCCATGAGACTTGTACTCCTGGTCAGAAGGCACAGGAGAGAGGGAAACTGGAATATTGCTACTGCAGACCCTTTGCACCCACACAGCTGTGAGGCTCAGTGGGTCTTGTTTACTAAGGTATAACTTACATTTTTAAAAATGCACAAATTGAAAGTGCATAATTTGATCATTTTGATTGGCATATACCAATGAAACTATCACCACAATCAAGATCATGAATGTATCCATTACCCACAAAAGTGTCCTCACGCCTGTGCAACTCTTTCCCCAGCACTGCCCCCAACACTAGGCAACTACTGCTGCTTTCTGTACCCACAGATTAGTTTGCATTGTCTAGAGTTTTTTATAAATGTGATTGTACATGCATGTGTAGCCTTCATGTCTGCTTCTTTCAGCATAATTACTTTAAGGTCAACCACATCGTTGTGTGTGGTATCCCTAGTCCACTCCACATTACTGCTGAGCAATGCTCCACAGTATGAATGGACCAGGGCTTATTCATTCATTCACTTGTTCATGGCATTTAGTTGTTTCTGTTTTAGGTAATGGCACATAAAGTTACCAAGAGCGTTCCTGTATGAACACCTGTTTTCATTTCTCTCCAGTAAATAAAGACCTAGGAGCAGAAGGACTAAACATATGATAGATACATGTTTAACTTTTTAAGAAACTGTCAAATTGTTTCCCAGAGTGGTTGTACTGTTTTACACTCCCACCAGCAGTATAGAGACTTCTAGTTCTTCCCAAAGCCAGTGTTCATTTAGGATATTCTTATGGGTGTGTAATAAGGTGCAGAGTCTGGAGTGACACTGGCATTTTCTTTGACGCCTAGGACAGTGTCAGACATAGAGAAAGTACTCGTTGCTTGATTGTTCAGTCTTTTACTAGGTGGAATTAGTTACAAACTGGTAGTTCCACTGGGTGAAATTGTGCCTAATGAGGGACACATACAAAGAGACAGGGCACAACTGGCAGGACAGGTATGGGTGAGAAGGTAACATGGTTCTAATTCTGGCCAGTCACCAAGTAAAATGCTAATTCAGTATCCATGGGCAGCTCACTTAACTTCCCAGGGGATCAATTATCTTCTCTATAAAATGGGAACACAGCAATAACTGATTTGCCAAAGTTTATGGATGATGGAAATGACATATATCAGTGAACATCTTGTTATAATATCTTTTAGAAATTTCATCTCTATGAGAGGTGCAAATGCCAAACAGTTTAAGGACTACATCAGATACAACAGAAGGGGACTTTCTGAGTCTTATTTTTTACCTAGAAATTTACATTTGTTTCATTTTCATAACTACTTTATGAGGAAAGTATAGGTGCCCCCATTTAAGATGACAGAAAACTATCCTTCTGACTCCAGAGCCAAGGGTTTTCTTATGATGATGAGAAATGAAATAACTTGTGTTCTCCAGATGCATTAACCACCAAGGCCCTGCACGTGGAAACTCTGCCCCACAAACTGAACAGAGCTGTAGCTTCATAATAATCTCAATCATCCTCACCCAATCCTTAGCCAAAGTGTTTGGCCAGGCCTCGCCTCTGGAGACAAAGTTGCTGAGAATTTGTGGATGAAAAGGGGCCACATACTAACCTAACAAACTCGGGGTAGGCTTGCATGGCAGCCTTACAAACTCATACCTAAGCTTAGGATGGTCTGAAATTAAAACTTATTAACTAAAAGCAGTTTATGACAGGTAGTCATGTTCTAGGCTCAAATCTTTCCTGACAAAAGTCGATCTTTACCTTAATTAAGCCTGTCTATTGTCTTTTTGCATCTACAATAACATACCTTTGGGATGTCAAAGCAATTTCCTTTTCCTGGATCCCTGAAGCACCACACCAGAGGGAGACCACAAATCCGCTCATTGTAATTATCATGTTAATTGTTGACTCTTAATTATCCTGTACCTACCTATGTAAAAGAAGTATGTGTCCATCATTTACTTTTTATCCAATCCCAAAGGTTTCCCTGCTTTGCTTTCTCCTGCCTCCCTAATCTATCACCAATGGATTTCACATAACCCACTTATATCCTCCTCTCTTCTGTTTGTAATGTATAAAACAAGATGCAAACCTGTCATTTTCCGGAGCATTTTCTCAATCCGTTGAGATTTTGCTTCCCAGCAATTGTGGTCAGACTGGCTCAAATAAACTCACAAAAACTCTTACAGGTTTGAACGTTTCTTACAGATTTAAAAGAAAAAAATTTTGATTCACCTCTGTTCCATTGAAGAGTGACTAAGACCAGATCTGTGGGGATCAGAAAGGACAACCCACCTGTCCTCACACAAGAATATTCAGGCCTCAGCCCTATTTCAGAAGGCCCTGGTGCACTGAGCCTGCACTGAGACAGCGACCAGCCACAGGGGGCTCTAAGAAAGGAGCTGTGGGACCAGCAGTTAGAGAAGACTTCAGAGGGCACACAAGAGATGATGTCATCATATTCCAGAGGGCTCTCTTGTGGTGTCAGAACTTCTGTCACCTTTGAGGGCACATCATGGAAGAACAGATGGGACTCACAGACAAGGTCATGGATTTTGGTTTAGTAAAAGGGAGACCCTTTTAATAACAGAACTGTCCAGCTGTAGAGGGGGATGCTTCACAAGGCTACTTGTCACATCTTTGTTGCAATGCAGCAGGTAGTACTTCGTCCTGCCCTGAGGAAGAGGTTGGACTAGGAAAACAGATCCAAAATTCTAAAATATAGAAGGTATAGGCATATACTAGAAATGTTCTTGAGCTTTTGCTTAATGAAACTGAAGAGTAGGATAGAAAATGCCAAATTAGACTTTAATAGAGATTGCACTATGAAAATCCAAGTGGACAGTAATGAAGTTAAGGGTTCTGGGGCCTGGCTTAATTACAGAGGTGAAGACTGAGTAGGGCAGTTTCCCAGAATGTTACATAATGCTTGGCATGGGCAAGCCCAGCTGGAGAGAGACAGAAAGGAAGGGCTTGTATATAGCGATGTACTACTAGTTGTCCAATGAAGAAGAGTACGCTTTTCAGGAGCCCAGAATAGAATATTCCCACGAATAGAAATGTTAGGTTTTCAAATTTTTTATTTTGTATTTATTTATTTATTTTTTAGAGAGAGGGGAAAGAAACATCAATGTGAGAGAGAAACATCAATCAGTTGCCTCTCATACACTCCCCAACCGGGAACCAAACCTACAACCTGGTCATGTGCCCTGACCAAGAATCGAACCTACAATTTTTTTTGCTTTGTGGGATGATGTCCAACCAACTGAGCCACACCAGTCGGGGCAACAGAAATGTTTTGAAACATTTTTAAATGTTTTTCTTATTATAACAAAAGTAGTATGTTTGTTATAGAAATTTTTAAATCAAGAAAATCACAATGGAGAAAATTAAAAACATCTGTGATCCCACTATCAAACTATTTCTGTTGTGGATGTATTAGTGTATATCCAGCCATTCTTTTTTGTTTTTATAAAATGGAATCATAATGCGTATACTGCTCAGGTACTGAAATGCAGACCAAAATGGAAAACACATTTACTACTTCACCTGTGTCAATGTGTTTATTATTATTTTATAAAGAACTCTCAAAAGCTAATAATAAGAAAGTTAAACATCTTTGACTTTTTTTAAAGTGTAAAAGTTATTAACAGAAAATTAATTTTAAAATTTTAAAAGCAAAACTAGCCAGCACTGGGGAAGGTGCGGGCAATGCTGGGGGCAGTGCCAGGGGCTCAGCCTTCCTGGAGGACAACTTGGCAATAAGGTGCCATGAATTTTATTTTTAGAAATTCATCCCTATGGAACTTTATCTTGAGGGTAATGTAAGTTTTTGCCTTTATTTTCTTGTTCTTTGTTTTGATTTAACTCAAAATAGCTAGTAACAAAAACGCTGAAAATATCTCCAACACTTGACTCTCAGTTATTTTGGGTTAATGACACTTGATTGTTCAGTTCTTGCTTGTTTCCAACAGCAGGCTTTAAACTTGTATATTAATATCTGAATCAAATAACATAATTCAGATATTAGTTTTGAATCTAAATATTCTTCTCCCATACAGAAAATTACTAAAATTAATAACCATAAATAGGCTAGCTGTTAATTAGTGTTCAGTGAAACACTAAACTAAGCACAACCATACAAGTTGCATACAGGCTTGTATCATTTTGAGTACAAAATATGAATGTCTGTAAGATGTACAGAGGACTTGTATCACAGACACATTTAACTTGCGTCAACCCACTATATGAGGTCAGTGAAAAGGAAGCGATAAGAAAGTAACAGTAAATCCCATGGCCATACACCTATTCAATGGGAGGACACCCAGGTAAGTGCTGTCACTGTGGTATTCACTCCCTCAGTCACCATCAGTTCACATTCTGTCCCTTGGAGAGAAAGCATCTTGCCAGGGTAAATATGATTGATTCTAGTCTTTAATGGCTTGTGTTTATATACAAACAAACACCAACATCTTCAGTTGGTCTTCAGCCAAGGACACAGTCATTTCTTTCAACACTGGGGGACAAACTGGCTGTGGTAGATGGTCTTTAAGGATAACCATAATACTCCATCTTATTTTATGGACTGACATTAGACGCTATCCCCTGGGTATGACACAACTCCACATAAGTTAAAATGCCATGATTTAAAAAGTACCCTAATATTGTCAGCACAATTTAATCTCCAGTTTACTTCCTCCCTCACACTAAGCAGTGTGCTTCTGTGACAATCTCCTTATGCTAGCATTTCAGGATGTATCTCTGGCCAAGAAAATCTCATCATGAAAAGATTAGCAGGTCACAAAATCTAGACAAAAAGCTACCAGAGTTGGTCAGTCTCAGTATGATTCAAAATAAGATTTTCAATTAGCAAATAGTGCGACTGGAACTGAGTCACTTAGTTTTGTCACACTGGGTGCTCACGAGGATCTTCTGCAGCCTCCTTCACACTGACAGCTACATTGTATTGACAATACCTCCTAAACGCTTAGCCTTAACCATAGCACCACCACAGCTCAGGCTTTACTTGTAAAAGCACCATTCTAATGGAAACATCCCTGCCCTCAACTAAGCTGGGGCTGCGAATTTTACCACTAGCTAGAGTTGCCATGTCATAGAGTTTAAGTTAATTTGATAGGTATCGATTTCCTTGACTACATCTTTGAAATTGGCTTCAGCTCCTTCTGGCCATGTAAGATTTCTACCTGGGCTGTAGATGAGGGTAGAAAATCCTGCAGAGAAGACCTTCAATAACCACGTTTGGAAAACCTGGCTGAGAGACATTGGCACTGTCTGGTGGGACAGTTTGCTTGACTCTTCAGTTTCTACCTCATCCAAAGATCCACATCTGTCTGCCTTTGATAGAGAGGGCAGGTCTTGCACATTTAGGAAATCAAGGAACAGTTTGGGAAGTTCTTCACTTTCTAAAATGACAGCAGGTAAATACATTTCCAAACCTTTTCATTGTTCAAGACTTTTGGGTCCAGCTCCTAACATGTTTAGACAGAATTTCTGGAGTTTTAAGATAGTTCATAAGCTTTTTGTGCAAGACATAAAATTTGCTTTAACTTTCTCAACAAAATACATTTTTTCCATTCATTAGCACATTCATCTTAAACACCACGTTTCCTTGCTTCACGTCACTCTCCTTGTAGTGAAAGGATGGGATGTAGCCACCATGGCCAGCCTGCCTTTACTTTCTTCTGGTAATTTTATAATTTCATTTTTTTTAGTTCAAGCCTTTAACTTATTTGGTATTTAATTTGATATGAAGAAGAGAATGTAACCTTTTAACTTTTTTATTCCCAAATGGTTTATTGGTTCCCAAACACCACTCATTAATTAAGCCACATTTCCCCCCTCTGGTGTTAAACATCGGAAGTTTGTCTGAAGTGTAAGCCTTGACCTTTGGGCTACATTTGAGGAAATCTTGAGTTGAAAATCAGAAGATGCAATTTCCTCCCTGAAACCTATGAGACAATGAATCTGTCACTTCCCTTCTTTTTACTTTATTTCTATGAACTTGCTCTTTCTAAACTCTCCAAGGCCACGGGTTCAGTTCTGCAGGAATTCCCGGGGCCAGCAGACAAAGCAGAACTAACTCATATGGGGAAATCTGGGAAATGCATATCTACTCAGTTAAGCCTACCTTAGATGATGACTTAAACTGTCTGGAGCCTAAATCATCATTTCCCTCCCCAAACCATTTCCTCCTGCAGACTTCTCTATTTCTGTTGTCCAGACTCAAGATCTTGATGTCATCCTACCATCCTCTCTCTGCTGTCCTGCACAGCTAGGATCCAGAGTGCCAGTTTCTTCCTCCCTGTGCACCTCTCACATGCAGTCTCTCACCATGTGGTTGTATTGAATACCATCGTCTCTCTCAGCCCAGGCTCTCCTCACAAAGGTTCACTTGGAGGAACAGTGATCTCCCAGCTCCACTCACTGCCTGTGCTAACCTGCTGAGCCCATCGCTGTCAGAACCTTGCACACCACAGCTCTGCGCAGACGCGCCAGGGCTTGCTCATTGCTCACTAATGGGCAGACAGGGCCCACTGTCGTTTGGCCCGCCCTACCTGCCTCCAACCTTTTCTCCTCACTCTGGCAGAGCTGATCGTCTGTCTCTGAAATATTGTGTCATTTCTCTCTTCCTTTATCTCTAATTTGAACTAGGGTTAGGGATATTTTATTCAAGTATTGAGTAAAGAATTATGACATCTGATCTTAATATTTTTAATTTTACATTACCCTGCACATTCCTGCCCATGTACTGACTTTTCTCAGTGAGTCAGTAGCCCTCACAAAAGCAAAATTCCCAGGTCCAAGGTCAGGCTTTGCTTTTTCCAAGCTTTTGTTTAAAAAAAAACATAAATGCCTGCAAGTTGTACCCTATTAGACCCTAAAATTTTTGCATTAAAGACTTTACTACACCACTTTTCTCTACATCAGGAAAGACCTGGCCACAGAACAAGACACTGGTGACTGAAAAAAAAGTGCAGGATGAGGAGAGAGGAGTCAAAAGGAGCAGCAAGTGGGTGGCCCATGGGCTGTATCTCCATGTGGGTGGGCCAGGGCCTCAGCCCCCTTCATGCCCAGGACACCACACTCCACATTCCCCTCCCTCAGGCTTCTGCTTCCCCATCGCCCTAACCTCCTCCTCCTGTGTGCTCCTCTCTGACTGGGGGTGCCTCACCTCTCACACTACCCCCGGACTGCTGCTTAGGATTCCACATCTCGAACTCTGAGTTGTAAACCCGTGCATGCGACTCCCACCGCATTTGCCTCACAGGCTCCTCACACTGACTTCATTTTCTCCATGTCTGCACCTTTTCTCAGAATACGGAGCTTTGGTATTCCTCACTGCTCTTTCCAGAGCAGATGTAACTCAAACACATAAACCACCTATGTGGGTACTTTCCTTTGAGCCATCTATGGCCCTCACACCTCATGTCTGACCAAGTCACATCTGCTGATTCCACCTTCTGATAACTCAGATACACCTGCTTCTTTCCACCTCCACTGCTGCCACCAAGCCTACCGTCCTCAGCTCAGGAAGATTCAGCAGCCGGGTCCTCTCATTCATTTTCTCCCCTTTATTAATCCACACAGAGCCTTTAAAATAAAAAAATTTGATTTGACCACTCTTCTGCTTAAAACATCTCAAAACTGTCTTCAGGACAAATCCAATGTCCTTCACAGATTTACAATGTTGCCTGAGACTTGGCCCTGCGTAACTCCTCAGCCTCATCTTATGCCACTTTGCCCCTCACTCAGCTTCTGCCACATTGGCCGTTTCCCAGTTTCTCTGCTTAGGCACACGCTGTTTCCGTGGCCTGAGGCATGAATCTCTTTCCCTTCATCTGGCTAAACCCTGTCCTTCCTGCCCCTTATGCTGCTCTCCAGACTAGATTAAGTTCCCCCAATCTCTCTCTGTGTATCTCCATAGCATCCCACACCACCTCCTTCTTAACAAATACCACAATCGTGATCATATGTGCAAGACATTGGTGGCTCCCCTGTGAGCAGAAATGCTATGCTGGATTGGGAACTATGTTCATCTTCATTACCACTTAATCCTTGGCTCCAAACATGTTCCTAGATCAAAGATCCCCATCTTCTGGAATGAATGAATGAATGAATGAATGAACTGAAAACCCAATATTCCAGTCTGCTGTACCAACTATAGACAATCTCACGTTCTACTTAGAATTCCTTTGACTGCAACCTGATTCTTGGCTAGACACAACTGACATTCCCTGCTGTGAGTCTGTGTTTTCCATTTCTCATCAAGGAAGGGCCTGGGCTAGTAAAGAAAGGTCTGAATTCTGTGAACAAAGGAGGGGGAATAAGTTCCAATGGGGGAACGGTCCGAGCAAGGGGTGGAGTGGGAGGATGTTAGACATCTAGAGAAAAGGGAAAGGAGACTGACTCTAAACTGAACACACTCACCAAAAAGTCTCATTAATCCTCCCAGAACCTATAAAATGAGAATTACTAGTCCAGTTTTACAAATGAGGCAACCAGAGCTCTAAAGGTTAAGTAATTTGCCTATGGTCCCCACAGAGTAGGAAACAGAAGCATGGGATGTTATGTCTTCATTCACCTTCTGTCCTCACATGGAATATTTATCTCCACTGTCCTAATCTAAAACACAGCTTCCATGCTCCTTAATTCCTGGTGTCAGCTTCAGTCACTCCCTTCCCACCTGTGCTTCTCTCTCTATTATAGCACATCTTTCATTGCATGTACTGTGGTCATCTGCACAGGTCTGCCCACAAGTAAGAAGCTTTTTAAGGGCAATGGGGTTTCCCCATGGCTTCTGATGCCATGTCTTACTGTGAAGCAAGTTTCATGGGATTGTGCTCTATAGGAACCCTGCTCTCTTCTGCCCCTGGGGTCCTGCTCCCCAAGTCCAGGCTTTCTCAGTGCACCTCTTCTCTCCCAGGCAAGCCACAGTGCCTTTGAAAATCCCTACAGGGAATATACTGGCCTAGTGGCCTAGTACTAAGACCCCAGAGGGCAGAGTGCAGAAAAAAGAAAGATTATATTTTTCCTTGGATTTATTTTTAATCCAAATGCTCCAAAACTTGTTCAGCCTTTCAGGCTGAAAAATGTAAACTTTTCTGAAGGTTAGCAAGGGCCCAGATAATTCTTTGTTTAGATCAAGCTTCATAGGAAACAAACCTGAGTCATCACCACTTAACAGAGGTAAATTACCATTTCCTTCTAATTTATCAAGAACTGTTCTATATTTCTGTACTAGAAAAGGAATTTATTTCTATTTATACTCAGCGGGACAAATCAAATTTGCCATTGAAGTAGTGAAAATGCACATATCTATTTGTAACACGATATATGTGACAGAGAAAGATTCTACAAAAGGAAAGTAAGGAATGAGTCCAGGATGTCCCTTGTGTAACCAAGCATAGCATTTCAGGAGTACAGAGGTGTCATGAAGCAGACCATGGCCATGTTCAAAATAGCCATGAAATAGGGAGTGGGCATCCAGGGTTGAAGGAACCCCATAAGTCATTCAGTCTAAACCTTTTCCTTTATAGATGAGGAAATCCTGAAGATATGTGGGAATTGTTGTAGGTCACTCAACTGATTAGGGTCAGTCAGATCCAAGCCTTTTGCTTCTCCAACCGTCCTGTATGCCACTCCCCACCCTGTGACACAATGGCTCTAATCAGGAGCCCATCCTTCCCAATAGCCAGGATTTTAGAAAAAGGAGAGAACAGTGCACTGACGTAGGACCTTTGCTACTGACCATTTGCATATATATTAAGTCAGTATCATATCACACTGAAAGCTTATATTGATGATTATTTAAAATGCCTTGAAAAAATGTAAAGCACCATATAAATGTTAGATTTTTTTTAGTCTATTTTATTGATTATGCTGTTACAGTTGTCCCAGTTTTCCTCCTTTGCCCCCTTCCACCTGGTACCCCCCCTTCCCTCCAGCAATCCCCACCACCTTAGTTCATGTCCATGGGTCGTGCATGTAAGTTTTTGGCTTTTCCCTTTCGTATATTATTCTTAACATCCTCCTGTCTATTTTGTTCCTACCAATTATGTTTCTTGATCCCCACACCATTTCCCACTTTCTCCCCCTTCGTCCTCCCAGCTGGTGACCCTCCAAATGATCCCCATACCTATGACAATGTTCCTGTTCTAGTTGTTTGCTTAGTTTGTTTTTGTTTTCGTTTTTTAGATTCAGTTGTTGATAGGTGTGAGTTTGTTGTCATTTTAATGTTCATAGTTTTTATCTTTTTCTTTTTCTTAAATAAATCCCTCTAACATTTCATGTAATAATGGCTTAGCAATAATGAATTCCTTTAGCTTTACCTTGTCTGGGAAACACTTTATCTGCCCTTCCATTCTAAATGATAGCTTTGCTGGATAGAGTAATTAGGTTGCAGGTCTTTGCTTTTGATCACTTTGAATACTTCTTGCCAGTCTCTTCTTGCCTGCAAAGTGTCTTTTGAGAAATCAGTTGACAGTCTTATGGGAACTCCTTTATAGGTAACTCTTTCTTTCCCTTGGTGCACTTAATATTCTCTCTTTATCTTGAACCTTTGACATTTTAATGTTGATGTGTCTTGCTGTGGTCTTCTTTGGGTCCAACTTGTTTGGAACTCTACTTCAAGGACTTGTATGTCTATTTCCTTTGCCAAATTGGGGAAGTTTTCTTTTATTATTTTTCAAATAATTTTTCAATTTCTTGCTCTCCCTCTTCTCCTTCTGACACCCTTATGATTCATATGTTGATACATTTAAAGTTTTCCCAAAGGTTCCTAAGCCTCTCATCATTTTTTTGCATTCTTGTTTCTTCTTTTTGTTCTGGTTGAATATTTATTTATTCCTTTTGTTCTGAATCATTGATTTGAATCTCAGCTTCCTTTCCTTCCCTGTTGGTTCCCTGTATGTTTTTCTTTATTTCACTTTGTACAACCTCCATTTCTTCCTTTATTTTTTGCTATACCCTGTGAGTTCTCTGAGCATCCTTATCATCAGTGTTTTGAACTCTGTATCTGATACATTGGCTATCTGTGTTTCATTTAGTTCTCTTCTTGGAGTTTTATTCTGTTCTTTCATTCAGGCCATATTTCTTTGCCTCCTTAATTTGTCTGCCTCCATGTGTTTGTTTCTGTGTATTAGGTAGAGCTGCTTTTACTCCCTGTGTTAGTAGTATGGCCTATGTAGCAAAGGCACCTACAAATTGCATGGGGTGGAGCCTCAGGTAATTGCCAGGGCAGGGCTACCCGCTTCACTGCCTTCTGGTTCTGTTTCCAGTAGGGGGGTTCAGAGAGAGAACAATGCTACTGCTTGGCTTCTGACTATTTGCTTGGCTCTTGCCCCATTTCCAGTCACTTTACCCACTTCCTGTATGCTATTGGCACCCTTCCAGTTGCTGCCTTGGGTTTTACGTATATTCTAAGACCGTGCAGGCCCTTTAAGCCGTAAAACTTCAGTAGTTTCTTACACCGCCCCAACTCGCTCCTGGTTTTTACAGCTAGAGGTAATGGGAGTTTATCTTCCCAGTGCTGGAACCCCGGACTGTGTGGTCTGGCTGGGGCTGGGATCACTTGCTCCCAGGATATCTTTGCTGATTTTTATCCACCACACATAAATGTGGGACCATTCATTCTGCTGCTGCTTGTCTAAGCCACACCACCTCTTGGCCCTGTCTCTATGACTCTGGCCCTCCTACCCATCTGGATGAATATGGCTTATTTAAATCATTGGTCATTGGACTTTCATCTAGCTTGATTTTGTGATGGTTTGGGTTGTTTTTTGTTTTTGAGATCTGGTTATAATTCTTTCTATGGCTGCACAAGAAGGCAAAGTATATCTACCTATGCCTTCATCTCGACCAGAAGTCTAAATGTTATATATTTTAATATAATTATCATATGATTTGTATCTGAGATGTTAACAGTACCAACTTAATTATTGGAGAGTTTATCTTCATAGCTCCTATATATATTTATCTGGAATTGAAATTTGGCCAAAATGAAAGCATCTGATTAGTTTCTTGATTTGCCTTATTGAAAAATTCATCAAATCAATTATGTGAAAAAGAAATTTGACATAAAGTGCATGTCCCTTTGTAGTCTGTAATTGAGAAGGGAAGTCATTTGTAGTGGCAGTTAAAATAGGTCAAGTTAGGATGCAGAAACAAATAAACCCTGAAATCTCAATGACTTAGCACAGTTAAAGATTTGTTTCTCACTGATGCAAAGTCTAAAGCAGGTTGTTGGAGTCTCACTCATTTGCAGCCACACCTCATCCACTTGCTGCCACACCATCTGGAATATGTAACTTCCAAAGTTGCTGCATCAGAGGAAGTTGGAGATGACAGGGGCAAACGCTGGGCCTTGATTGCAACAGCCTAGAAATATAATGCAACATGTATCACTTCCTGCTTATAGTGCACTGGCCAGAATAAACCACGTGTCCCTGATTAACAGCCATGGAGGCAAGGAAATGGAAATGGACATTTATTAGGTAACTCCACAAGTGAGCATATGAATTTTAATGAACATGGTCTACCACATATATGTTCCCCAGAATTCAGGAAAACAAATATTACTCCAAGTATGCCATTTGCATGAAAACAAATTAGCCCTAGTTGGTTGCCTCATTTGGTTGGAGTGTCCATCCTGTGCCCCAACAAGTTGCAGGTTCCATCCCCAGTTAGGGCATGTATGGGAGGCAACCATTTGATATTTCTCTCTCTCTCTGTCTCTCTGTCTCTGTCTCTGTCTCTCTCTCTCTCTATCTCTCTTTTCTGTGAGACTTTAAAAAAAAATCTATAGATGCCTTAATAAAAAGAAAGACTGAAAGGAAATATACTAAAATCGTGATAGTAAATGCCTCCAGTTATTCCATTAGTTATGGGTTTTCTTTCCTTTATATTTTTTGTATTTCCCTAGCAATATTTAATAAACATGTTTTAGAATCCAAAAAAGTAACGCAAGGAATTATTTTAATTGAGAACAAGTTCAGAGCAGGTATAACTATGACTTCAATGCGGAAAATGACTCAAAGAAAAGGGAATTTCTTTAAAACGCACTTCTGATTGGACAATCACAATTAGCCAGCAAAAATAAAAGTGAGATACAGGCACAGACATGCTTGTTGCCACACAGGATACTTTCTAGTGAAATCTTGATTTTTACAAAGCATCTGTGAAAAATGAAAAGGGGGACAAATTTCAAGGAATAAGATAAAGAGGGGCACAGCCCTATAAACCACTGCTCAAGAGAAGAGAGAAAGAAAATTTGAATTGTTTTAAAGCACAAAAATTAGGGAACAAATGAACTAAGGCAAAGAGAGGAGATCACAGCTAAACAGGAATTTGCTGGCTCAACATAAAGCTGTCCCTTCTGCCAACTTGAATTCTCCATCTACTCCAAGCCACAGCATTCCTCTGCTTGCTGAGTTCCAAAGCACTTACCCAAAGTTCACCCAACATAAATGGATAAAGACCTAGTGGGTCTACACCAGGTCCTGCCCATCTGACCCTTGCCTTCCTCTCTAGCCCCATCTCATCACCCCTTCAACCCCCCACCTCTCTGGGCTCCCACATAATACCCTGTGTTCATTAATTTGACCCTATGTCCTTTACTCAGCCTGGAATGTTCCCTCTTCCCTCCCCAGTGACCTTCCAGTCTAAGAGGACCATCTGTTAGATGCCCTCATTACATTTATCTCAATGTGTGCTTATCTACTGGCTCAGGGATATCTTCACTGTCACCTTCTAGGACAGCAGGAACGATGGCCGGTTTTGCCCACTGAATGGGGTTTCATTCTCTTTAACTATTTTTGCTTATGGATGGGACTATTTGTTCACCTTACTCCTCTTCACTGAGGAGCCAGCGTCATAGGAAGTAGTGGGACATTTTGAACCAGAAGTAAAAAGCAATGAGTTTTCATGTTTGCTCCCACTCTTATATGACCTCTTAATGTGACTTTAGGACCTTGACATTATCCTCTCCAAGCCTTTCTCCTCATCTATAAATTGAGTTTAATCTAGATAGTACCTGAGGTGCCTTCTTCACTAACATAGCATTCCAGGTCTTTCAATAGACTAACAAGGCAAAGCAAAAAATAGAAAGAAGAAAGAAAGAAAGAAAGAAAGAAAGAAAGAAAGAAAGAAAGAAAGAAAGAAAGAAAGAAAGAAAGAAAGAAAGAAAGAAAGAAAGAAAGAAAGGAAGGAAGGAAGGAAGGAAGGAAGGAAGGAAGAAAGAAAGAAAGAAAGAAAGAAAGAAAGAAAGAAAGAAAGAAAGAAAGAAAGAAAGAAAGAAAGAAAGAAAGAAAAATTTAAAGGAGCCAAGGAAAAGAAAAGATTACACTAAGAAAAGGAGAAGGCCCTGTCATTCACTGAGCCTGGGTTCTGTGTCTGAATCCCATTTCAGCCATGTGGTCACCTTGCAACCTTAGGCAGTTTGCTTAATGTCCCTGGATCTTGACTTCTTCTTCTGTAAAATGTGATAAAAATACCTCCCTCACAGGTATGATTAGAGGTTTAAATGAGATGATGTGTTATAACACCTGGAACATGGAAGACTATGGCATATATTAGGTCCTTTTTGCCTTCCCAATAACTGTCATGGAATTTAAAAGCGGATTATAGCTAAGTAGGGCATGAGTTGAGACAAAGGCTCAGTTGTTTCTGCATATTCTGGTTCATGCACACTGTATTCCTCTGAAAAGGCTTTCTACCACCTAAAAAGAAAAATTGCAGCCCCTGAAGATTCATAGAGTTGTGTTTCTCTCCTCATTCAAGCAATCCTGTGATGTCCAACTATTACATGCAAAGATTTTAAGGTTGTTTCCAAAGATGTTTACAAATGTTTTCTGTCTTCATGACACAATGGCAAGAGCACGACTAAAGTCCCCATCCAGCTACCACTGACCACGTACTCAATTATGTTGGTCACCTTCTCCCTTTCCCATATGTCACAGAAAAACAAGAGATTTTATTGGAGGGAGGAACAGAAAGAGGAGAGATATTTCAAACCATTTCTTTTTTATCTCTCTTTTTTTTTTTAACAAAGAATCTTAGAATCACTGAATGATAGAATGTTTGAGGCAGGAAGTACCTTTAAGGATGATCTGTTTCAGCCTGGTCACTTGCCATTGGTGGTGAAAAGAGACTTGAGCATCGATAGTCAGTGGAAAGAGAAGAGTGGACTTGGAATAAGAAACCTGGGTTTGATTGCTAGCTCTGCCAATTTTGTGACCACAGATTGGTCACTTATCCTCTTCAGGGGTTCCCAGCTGTGAAGGGGGATAGTAATTACTACTTCTCATAGGTAGAGTGAGGAGGCACAGTTACAGTGCAGATGCGAGCTCTTTGTGAGCTGTAGAGCAGTTTTCAAAGGAAAAATATCACCATGATTCCTTGGAGCCACAACCTTCTTACTTATAAAGCAGATCCACTCGCCTACCAAAATATATCATCTCATCTTGAATATCTAATTTTGTGACTCAAGAAAAACATACTGATGCCTAGGAAAACCTCTGGCACAGAATAAGTGCACAAAATAATTTTTTTTTCTGAGTGATTTAGGTTAAAAGGACTAAAAAAGAGTTTTTGAGGCCTCCTCAGAGTCAAGAGGTGGATGCATGAAGTTCTCCAAAGTTCCTGTCACAGGACAGCCACAAACACCCTTGTGGATCCAGTGGAGTACTACTTAGTATGTTCAGCTCTCTGTTCCCTGGAAGAGATGACCTATTGCTGAGGCCTCCTTACAAGTCAATCTTTGTTCACACTCACAGAACAGTAGCCTCCCCAGAACCAAGCAGGGACCTCTCACTCGCTAAACCTCACCCGCATGGTGCTTCCTTTAAAATCTGGTTTCCAAGGTCACATGAAGAAAAGAGATGAGACCCCAACCTGAGTTGCCTGTCTAGAAAAATTTTTCAAACTCTCCTTGAGAAATTCAACAACCACATTGGGGAATTCTCTA
The DNA here is from genome assembly GCF_987537825.1 of Furipterus horrens. Lineage (NCBI taxonomy): Eukaryota > Metazoa > Chordata > Mammalia > Chiroptera > Furipteridae > Furipterus > Furipterus horrens. The sequence goes on from NW_028327176.1 coordinate 69,338,550, forward strand.
CAACAGAGGAGTGCCACTAGCCAGGATGGGTGTTGCCACTGATGATGGAACCAACGGCATTTTCCTGGATTACCAAAGAGGTGTTACATATTCCTCCCAGAGACTAAACATCTTCACCGTTTCAACAGAGGTCTTCATCTGAAAATGTCCTCCCCATTGAAGTTTTCAAATCAATATTTTCATAAGAACTATTTTTCCTTCGCTGAACCAAGGCATTATAATGATGATTATACAGGTTCCCATATGACAGAGCCATCATTAGCGTTGTTACTATTGTTGCTTAGTTGCATCTCCATAGAAGCCCACATTCACAATGTGCTCTGCAACTGCTTCTTAGTAATAGCCCTCACAAGATCTCCAGGAGGCAGAAGGGTGACCAGGGTTAACATTTTTGTGTTGCCTGAAAGGGAACCACAGACGGAGAGAAATGCTACTACCACCATTTATACAATGATCGTGCTGAGACACCCAAGCTCTGCCCCAATCTAATCATACATTTACACTGCCTACATGCAGGATAACAGCTAGCTCTTGTTTATGGCTATTGAAACACGAGGCCTATGATCAGGAGGAACTGAACTGAGCAACAGAATCAGATCAGACATTTTGCACCTAAGATAGACCAGAATGATCATCTCACCAACTCCATTATTTACACTTGAACAGGACCAGAGAGAACACTTTATCCAACTCACACAAGCCACTGACTTCCAGTTCTGTGTTTTTTGCTTTTTTATACCATGTTGCCACACCTCACCTTTCTCTCTTTACCTTGTTTTTCCTCCTCTACCTTCTTCTTCCATCTCTTTCCCTTATTTAAAATTTATGTGGCTTCAACTCCAACCAGAAAACCTGAGACATTTATCTACTCGGAGTCCGGTGTTGTAGCATCTGAGTTGGGCTAGCTTCAGAATACTGACAGAGTCTGATCAGTGTCATACATGAGCCCCTTCCTTCCCCCCAACCTCTATTCTTGAATCTAGCCACTGGCCTCTGGCCGGGGACTTGCCCACACCTTTCTGAGTCTGCAGGTATCTTCATACACCTGGGCTTTATTCTAGACTGGACTGCTTTTTGGGCTCTGGTGGAGGCTATCACATGACCAGGGCTGAGAGTTCTCTCCTGAAGCTCTATCATTTCTGTAGAAAATGGGTTGATGGTATTCAGAGGAGTAAGAGGATGAAGACTTTTGCTATTAAATACCACTTTTGTCTCTTCTATTCTTCCTTAACCAGCAGGTTGTTATCCCATACTCAGTGATTTATGCCTAGTCAAACAAGCCTCCCTCTTCAGATAAAAATGGGTCTTCTTCCCTCAAGGGCCACCCTTCAGATGCCAGGGGATGCCAAATATCCTGTCAATTAATACTCAGCCATACGGGGCAATAAGTAAATTAAGCCAAAACACAAATCACAGCTTTGAAGTTCCTCTCCAACTCTAGCCACATATAATTCTGATTTTAGGAGTTCTTCTTTCACTTACACCATATATTTTTAGAAACTTGATAAATTTCCTGTTCTTCTTCCCTTTTTCTAAGAGGAGGTATTTATAATTGTTAAGAGCAAAGCAATAAATACATAAACCAAGTCCAAAACTCCAGGAATCTCTGAAAACAGGGTATAAGTTTGAGTGAACACAAAAAATATACAAAGCAGGATTCTTCCTTGTAAATTCCCCATGACGCAACCATGGCCACACCTACTCCACAGAAGACAAAAGGCAAAAGAGGCTGACTGGCATTCAGTGACTGTATTAAGTCTCCAGGCAGAGAGGGAGTCATATCACTGGCACCTGACTAGCAAAGGTATTGTCTGTATTACATCTTTGGCTTTTAAAACATTTTTTGTTTGTTTCCTTGACTGTTATCTCTCAAACTGCCTCCTCTGAACCTAAAGCCTTTTCCTTCCTTTTCTTGTCCTTTCCTAGTTTGGTGTGTGAGTTAGAATCACAGTCAGATTTCAGAAAATGATTCTTTCTCCTAGTGGGGAACTCAGGGACAGAGGAACTGACCTCATATAAGGGCATAGGTGGGTGCAGAGAAGCCCTCTCTCAGAGGGAACTCTGCTACCAAAAACTGCCAGGAGAAAACTACAAGTTTTCATCTCTGCTCTCTCTCACCTGTGTAAGGCAAACACTCCATTCTTGTGGGGTTTTCTTTAACTTATCCAAAGTTCACTGAATGCCTACTGTGGCATGCTCATTGAGTTAGACACATAAGGGATACTAAGATTCTAAAAGAAGTTTACAATCTAGTAGAGGAGACAGATACAATGCAAATAATTCAAGGGAGTGAAAAGAATAATGGGGAAAATGCTGAGTGTGGGCTAAGTCATGCATTAAGTTTCTCAAGAAACACAGAGCAGAGATGGCTCTCCTTGCAGGTATCTGGTTCAGAGACTGGCTGAACTGGCAACTCCTGGTGTTCTCTGTTGAAGAAATCAAGATGGCCAAGGTCCCTGACTTCATTGGAGACCTAAAGAACTGTTGCAGGTAGGAAATAGATTCTCTTGTGATTCAATGAGGGGATCAAGTACATTAAAATCCAGCTAGAAATTATAGTGATGAGGATGGGGCTAGACTGGCACAGATTGAAGAAATGTGCCCTACCTCTAAAGACAGGGCAGGTTTAGCAAAGACCCAAGGAAACTAGCCATCCAGCATGTTAAACTGAGATGGCATTGACAGGGAGACAGTCATTCTAGAAAAATTATTTTTAAGGCTTGCTGAGTCCTAGTGAATTTCAATATCTACTCAAACATAGCTTCAGTTGGGGTCACATGTTCTGATATGTTAATGGGTTTTAATGGACTGTCAGAGAGAGTGAAACCGTTCTCAGAAAACTTCCTGACTGCAGTGTGGAATAGAAAATGACTCCACAGCAATCTGAGCATATGAGTGCTCTTTCACAGTCAAACAAACCTCATCCAGACATAGGAGAAACATAAATGAATAAAAAGGTGAACTTATAGAACACTTTATACAAGCTTAGTGCTCCCATTCCCTGTTAATATGCACTAACATCCAGGTGTTGTCTGGATGTGTTGCCAAGTATAAATGATTAAATCCATTTCAGTGAATACATGAAAGCAATGTGTAACATAATTTATTTGGTTAAAATTAAAATGAGGTGCTTCAAGAGTACTTCTTCTCTCTCAAGGAGCTTAACATTTTTCTCTGAAATTTAATTAGAAGTCTTTAATTTATTATCCAAGTCTTGTTTTTTGCTGATAAAACACAGTTAAAATTCAAAGACTTCCCTGTTGATTACTAATTCCAGACTAGTGAGGGACAAATCACTATATATGTGTGAATATAGAAGTCCTTTTCTAAGATGACAGTAGTGGCTGTGTGTGTGTTTTTTTTACCCAGAGCTAATGTGGTCATTAGAATATGTTGCTCAGTGACTTTAGTGATATAACAAACAACTACATTCTTTTTATCTTGTTTGACAGTGAAAATGAAGAATACAGTTCTGAAATTGACCAACTCTCTCTGAATCAGGTAAGTAAATGACTATTTCTTATAGGACTGCTATCTGACACAGTAGTATTTTCTCCACCGGAAGAAAACAGCAACAGCTTGAGTCCTAGATGCTCTGTTGTACCCTCACGAGATGTCCAGAGACATGTATCCTTTCATTATAAGTGAGACAGGCTGGCTCTCTGCACTAAGTTGATGGCCTTCATCAACCCTCAAAACTGGAGTCTCTTGGTCAGGCTCCATGAGAATGTTAGTTGTGCTATCCTGAGAAAGCCCTTTTGGGCCACATCACCAGAGGTCTGTCTCCTAAAGAGACATCCTCTCTAACTCCAGCTCCAGAGATTAGAGATAGCCCTGCAATGTAACAGCGGATGAAGCTGAGGGGGAGGAGGCAAGCCATTCACCAGCTATGTGATTTGCTAGGGGACCCTGCAAGAACTGCCTTGTGTGTCTTTGGTAGTGGCTCTAAAAGTTGTTCCCAGAGGACTATTTCTGAATAATTTGTGCCCTGTCCAGTAAAAGTCTAACCTCCTGAGGGAGAATTAACTGGAAAGCCACCACTCACTAAGATCTCACTTGTAAACCTGTTTTATTCCTTCTGATTTTTGAATCAACCGATGGATGACAAAGACTGGCCAAGAGATCACATTCTTTCAGGGAACTCTTGAGAGGAAGGAAGGGACAGGGAGGACATATTGATGAAATTTGGATTAGTGAAGATCATAATGCAGATCCTTCTCACTAAGTCTGTTGACTAAAACTTCTACTGAAAGGACTTACATTCTATGGCCATGGGCAACCTCTCAATTTCTACTTCCCTTCCTCACAGAAATCCTTCTATGATGCAAGCTATGACCCACTTCCAAAGGACTGCATGGATAAATTCATGTCTCTGAGCACCTCTGAGACCTCTAACACAACCCAGCTTACCTTCAAGGAGAGTGTAGTGACAGTGGCAGCCAATGGGAAGATTCTGAAGAAGAGACGGCTAAGTTTCAACCAGTTCATCACTGATGATGACCTGGAAGCCATTGCCAATGATCCAGAAGAAGGTAGGGGGTCAAGTACAATAATGTTCTTGTGTTTCTTTTTTTAAGCAATAGGGACAGTTGAGTATAGGAGCAAATAAAACCTAGACTCAGAGTAACAAGGGGGCAACCAGACCTTAGTCTGGAATCCATAAAGAAGGAAAGCAGCAGTGGCCTGAGTCTAAAATATTTGCTCACGTGCTCATTTCATGGCCATACTTTGAAAGTTGTGTGACTTTCAGCCCTTTTGCAGAAAACATTTATACACTGATAGTGGGTAACAATTTACAAGCTATATTCTGGCACATGCTAACTATGCCTCCTTGGCCAAGTTATTTAACCTGTCTGTGCTCCAATTTCCTCTACTTCAAAATGGAGATAATCAGAGCCCCTACTCATTACAAAGATTAAATGTGTTAATACTTGCAACCCTCTGGACTAAAATAATGCCTGGCACACAGTAAATACTCAATGACAGCTATTGCTGTTGTTATTATTATTACTATTACTACTGCCGCTACTACCTTTGTTAACAATACCACTTTATTAATGGCTGCATTATCTGTAAACTTTGCAACAACCTTGCATTTCCATTTTATGTATGAGGAAACTAAGCTTAGTGAGATAGTCACCTGCCCAAAGTCACACAATGTTTAAATGGGAAAGCCTCAAACCAAATTCAGTTCTAACTTCAAAAATCATGATTTTTCTCCCACACCTCTACTCTACAATGCTCTATGGGAAACATAAACCCAATACTTTTAAGGTCACAGGTAAACACTAACATATATTCACCTAAAATATTAAGAGATATTAGAAAGGAACTAAAAATATTCACACTACCACTAAGAGTTTACCACTGCCAGCAATATGCAATGTTCCTTAAAGTTGTTTCTATATACTTATGTGCATGAATATGTTGGAATTCTACTATACACAATTTTATATCTGGCTTTTTAAAATTTAACAATATATCAAAGGCATTTTAAAATTCCAATTTTTCACCACTATAAGTAATGCAACAATGAACATCCGTACCCATAAACCTTCATTTCTATCACCATTGACTTCCTTAGAATAGACTCCTAGAGGTAGAATTATGCAGAGCCATGAGAATTTGTGAAACTACTGATTTACATCACTGTTCAGAGGGATTATAGACATTTAGACCTGCTCCCTCAGTAATGTTCAAAATTCTTAATGTATCTATTTCTTTTCTCAGAGTGCATTCATTGGAAAATATAAGTAGGGAATACTAGAAATCTTCCTGGTTACTTAGAAACCTCCAAACAACCAAAAATGAGAAAGTTGCACAAATAAGCTCTTTTCTATAAAAATACCGAGGCATCAAAGTTTAAAAAGAATAAGTTACCACAGTAATGATCCTAGAGCCCACTCTACTACTGCAGGGTAATTCTACTTCTCTGATTCCTCACCTGGATTGGAGTGTTCCTTGTATCCCTTCCATAGCTTTCTGTGCTTGTATTAGAGCAAGCGTGTCATGTGTTTGCATCAAGACATTAACCTCAGTTTGTGCTAATGGTTGTAGAAATCATCCAGCCTCACTCAGCACCTAACAGCTTCCAGAGCAACATGAAGTACAACTTCATGAGGGTCATCAAACAGCGATTCACCCTGAATGACACCCTCAATCAAAGTATCACTCTAGACAATTCGCGAAAACTCCTCGTGGCTACCGCATTAAATAATCTGGATGAAGCAGGTAAATAGACAACTTAGTCATCCTCTCATCCTCTTATTTCTATTTCTTTCAAGTTTTGTGCTTTCAAAGGATACACTCCTCTAGACTCTTGACTTTGCACAATTATTCTAAAACGGAAAGATACATATCACTCTGGTAAAAATCCCAGGCAAGCACAGGAACCCCAGCTAAATCTAAGAGCCCACAAGAGAAGTGTCCTGTCAATGAGAGCGCTAAGTTCAGTGTGAAGTTTTCTGGTGCAATTTCTCCTTTGGTTCTCTCAGTCTTACCCTCTATTTTAAAGATGAGGAGTGAGACTCAGAAATATTAAATGACTCACCTCAATTTACCCAGAACCAATGAGAAGCCATTATGCTTCATTAGAAAGCCTGCCAATCAAATTTACAAATGACACCAAACAAGAACAATTACTTGTATATAACAATTACATGTAGTCAGGTTTGCTCTAAGTAATTCTGTTACAAATATCTTTGTATATATACTTTTTTCCTATGAGGTTATTTCTTTAGAATATAGCCCAAAATTGAAACTCCTGGGTTCCTAGGCATATATAATTTTACAACTCCTATTAAGCATTGTTCTCTAAGGAAAACTAAACTACTTGTCACTATCACTACCAACATGGTTGTCTCCATTCCTAAACCCCTCCCTTTTAGGTCATTATGAACTCATGACCTCACAAATTTCAAGGTCTTATTCCACTAATATAATTATACGATACATAACAAATACTCAACCCCTAAGCATTCATTCAACATAGAAAATTCTAAAGACATTAATCAAGTATCTGCCTGCCTAGTGAATGTGTCAGACATTGTGAAGGCCAAATTCCATTTCTGGTACTTTCACCATATTCAGAGACCTAACACACACACACACACACACACACACACACACACACACACACAGAGTATCTACACAAACACTTAATTCTATACAAATACAATGGATTTACTTTCTTTTTTGTTTTCTCTTCACCAGTGAAATTTGACATGGGTGGTTATATATCAAACGAAGATTCTAAATATCCTGTGACCCTAAGAATCTCAAAAACACGGCTGTTTCTGAGTGCCCAAAGTGAAAACGTTCCTGTATTGCTAAAGGTCAGTTGTCCTCAGACTCTAACTTATCTTTCTTACATCCCATATGTTTATAAATGATCCCAATAGGCAGACACCCTAGCAGAGTGCACAGTCCTCTTCTCTTCCTGTCACAGTTCCCACCTGCCCACCTGCCCCCCATACTGCTTCTCACCCAACCCCAGAGGCAATTCTAGGCAGGGTCTGTGAGACAGTAAAATGGAAGTGCACATGTATGTAAAAGATAAATTACCTTCTTTTCTCTTTTTCCTTTCCCTGCCTGATCCTGTTCACTTCCCATCCCAGGGCATCCATTTATTCCATCCATCTTCAGTCTTTACTGATATCTACTATCTGACGTACGTGATACAAAGCAGTAGGACAATGGACGTGTCTCTAAGAAACTCAGACAAGCCACCTGAGATCAGAGAGAATTAATCATGCACCAGCAGACACAAAGCAAAAAGCTGGAGCCAAGACCCTCACCTTCTGACTCTAGCGTCTCTCTCTTCATTGGTGCCGGCATTATCCCTCACCCCAGCTCCATTTCCACTACCCTCTCCCCCCACAAACACACCCACTGTAGTCTTAAATGTTTTCTCCACTGATAAGTAGAGGATTCCTATTCAGTAAATGTGTAATCCAACGCCCTGCCCCCACTAGGATTTATATGATGCATGTGTTTCTCTACCTGGACCAAGCGAGATGAAAGTGGTGCCTGCAGAGTAGGGCAGTAGCTTCATTCATGAAGTTATTCAATAGCATTATTTACTGAGAACCCTTTACCTGGCAAACTAGTGGTAGTAGCTGTGTAGACAGTGGTATGCCAATATTCCTAGTCTTATAGAACTTAGTCTTCTGGGGGACACAGACAATAGACAAGCCAAACAACCAGCGCAATGTGCAAAATGCTGTAAAGCAAATGAACAGGGTGCCGAGATAGAGAAAAGTGGGAGAGTGTTCTTTAGATAAAGGAGATGCAAGTTGCTGGTGGGAAGAAGGGAGCATGCCCTCATGCCAGGGGATGGGTGGGAATAAGGCATTCTAAACAGAGGGATCTCACTGCTCCCAGGTTGTAGATCTTTAAGAGCTCAATGTCCAGCTTCAAAGATCAGAAGGACCCTATAGGTTCTGTGCATCGTGGAGAGGAGGGAGGATAAATGCAGGCAAATGTTGGTGGAGCCTTGCATTTGGATTGCATTGAGATACAATAAAAATCCATTAAAGGGAGTTCACTTTTTTCTTTTAATGGAGAATAAATCAGAAGGAAGGCAATAGGGGAAGCAGAGTACCCAAGTAAGAAGTGATAACAACAGTTATGAGGTGGGAAGTGCTGAGACAGGTGGGAAGCAGTAGACAAAATCTGGTTACATTATGAAGACAGAACCAAAAAGAGCAAGAGGAGAAACTACATTTACTGAGATGAGAAAAATTAGGAGAGGAATATGTTTAGGAAATAAAATTCCTATTGACATTGAAAACCCCAAGGAAATCTCAAAAGGATATGTAGTTGCTTTGACTAAAACAGAGTAAGAAGAAACACCTCAGGTTGGAATTTTAATTTTACTTTTCCATGGAAGTATTGTTAGATTCTATTCATAATCACAGGAAGAGTACAGTCTAAAGAGATCACAATTGTCAACAATTGTATTGAAAAGATTCAGCTGCTAATACATCTGGGAAGTGGTGTGTGTTTGTGTGTGTATGTGTTGTTGTTTTTTTAACTTTCAGTTGTTGACTTAAATATGGACATAAACATCTTTAAATTATAAATTACTTTCTCAAAGGTATGATTTGAGGTCACATCTTAGAGGTCAAAATCTTTAGAGATCTTAGAATCACTAGTGCTTGGATTTGATGCAAATTGCTGCATGCCTGTGATGGAGGCAGGACAAGAACAAAGTTTGACCCCACCTGCCAGGATACAGGGAGACACTGGAGTCATTGGCAATCTTCAATACTAATTTGTATTTCTCTCCAGTTAACTAAGGAAACCAGCTATTATGAAATGGGGCCATACATCTAATAGGCATGTAATAAACGCCTGCTGAATGAACAAATGAATGAAGAACCTACATCATATTACAGAGTCATAATCCTAAAGTGCTAGGTTTCTCACCAAGGCCACATGTCAAGGGATTGAACTTCAATCCTTGTTCTAGCATCTTATTCTCTAACATCTCTGTACTCCCTATCCTAGGAGATGCCTGAGACACCCAAAATCATCAAAGATGAGACCAACCTCCTTTTCTTCTGGGAAGCTTATGGCACTAAGAATTACTTCAAGTCAGTTGCCCATCCAGACTTGTTTATTGCCACAAAGCAAGAACACGTAGTGCACATGGCAAGTGGGCAACCCTCTATCACTGACTTTCAGATACTGGAAAACCAGCCTTGACTTTGGAGTCTATTTACTTGTGAAATGTCGACAATCCGTATGTACCATGTACATGAAGAAGTCAAATCCTTTGCTCTTAGTCACTCATTGAGCATGTGCTGAGCCTTCATAATTCTAAATGAATGTTTACTCTCTTTGTAAGAGAGGGAGTAAGGTCTAGTGAACCAACACTAAATATAATGTTGTTTGTTATTTAAGGAACACCCTATACTATGCAAACTACCAATCATTTTAATTATTATTTTTCATAACAATCATCTTGGGAGCACCAGGACTCCTGACTATCAAAAAACTCTACCTATATTACATATGGGTTAACTAAGGCATAAAAAAACTAAGGAATGCTCACAATGGCAGTTGGAATGAGAAGCGATAGACCCAGGATTTCATTGCAACTCCTTTGCCTTTTGTTTTTAAGTTGCTGATGAACCCTTCATCAAATATTGTAAGTTTCTGGGACTTGAATTTGATCGTCTTCAAAATGGAGGGAATGACACCTATGTCCTTTCTGCCTCAGCAGTATTGTATGACAATCTATGAGATCATTTCACTAAAATGCTTCTTGAAACTGAGCTTCAAGAATAAGGCAAAGCATGGAATGTTATTTTAAGTTATTATTTATATATGCATATATATTTATAAGTATAATTTAGGATAATTATAACATATTATTATATTTATGGCAATTCTTTGCAATCTTTGAGTGTGACTGGGCATCCTCAACAACAGTGATTTCCAGGCTGAATGAGTTTGATGTAGTTACTTACATTAAGGCACTTTGGTCCAAGATGTTCTTTTTCCATTACCATGAGGCTCTGTGTTCTAATGTCTGGGATCCCTGTAATTATGATAATAAGTTTATATTAATTACTTTGTTTGTTTGAGCTGATAATTGGCCAAAAATTTCCCCTCCTCTGCCTTTAAACTTGCTTTTTTGTTCATGTGCCACTCAATTAGACCTGCTATCAAGTCCTGCTAGCTAAAATGGAACGAACTTAACTTTGGCAACCACAGGACGACTGTTATCTAAACTTTCTTTTCTGGATCATAAGCAATGTTCCTTCTTGGTTTTAAAAGCTAGGATCAAACCACAGTGTTACATTACTGTCAACAATGAAGACTGATACATTATCAATCACAATTGAATAAAAATTACAAAAAATACGACACATAATTACTTATTGTCTTAATCATTATTTTATTACATGATAATTAGGAGCGATAACAAAAGTTCAGATAAATAACTATAATATTACTTTACAAAATCAACCAAGATTTTATGGTTTTTCTCTCCCCTTTGTTAGCTAGCCAGTAGCATAAATGGCAATAAGAATGATAATATCTTCAGTAGCTCACACCACACTAACAACACATATGTTCATATATCCACACAAACTCACACACACAGAGCCACATTAATAACTAATCAATGGATTTAGAAAGCATGGATACGAGACATGTTGAGTCAGGAAAAGTTAAAATCAAGGGAATTTGGCATTAGATGTGGGAAATAATGGGAAAGGGATAGTCTTAGATGACTCTCAGTTTCCTGGTACTGGAGAGTGTGTGAGTGATAGTGTCAATATCACAAATTGGTAGAAATAGGAAGTTCTTCTCACTACCAGGATGTTATATGATGAGTACCATTTTAGACATGAGTTTTGAGCTACTCACAAGATGCCCAAGTACACATGTAGAATGGGCAGATGATAATGAATCTGGAACTCAGGAGAAACTAGAACTAGGTATAGATTTGGAAAACAGCAGGTATATAGTAACATCATGAAAGAGACATCAGAAAAAGAGGAAAAGAGAGCACATGGTGAATACTTTGTCCATGCAATTGTCATCTCCCCTGCCTAAATGGTAAGAATCACCATAATGGGATTCAACAGTCTTGACACTGAACTTGTTGTTAATGTCTTTTATAAAATTTGTTGGCCAGAATTAAGTATAGTACTCAAAATATGGTCAGACCAGCAGAACCCAAAGTAGGATCTTGTCCTTCCTATTTTAGACATCATGCTTTTGTTAGAAAGCGACATTAGCTTTTTGAAAGCAAGTGACATTGTTGATTCATATAGTGTTTGTAGGCAATTAATGCCTAGACCAATTCTCAAGCTAAGTTCAAGCTTTAAATGCATCCCTATTAAATTTAATCTTCTTAGCTTGGCCTCAGATCTAGATTGTCCCAGATTCTGATTTTTGTATACATTGGCTGTTCCTCTCAGCTTTGTAGTTTCTATAATTTGGTGAAGATATTTTTATTTTCTGCACAGTATATCATTGAGTATAAAGAATAGGTTACAAACATTTTATAGTGTAACCTTGTTTTTATTTAAAATAACTACAATTGCTCTGACCAGTGTGGATCAGTTGGCTAGGCATCATCCCACAAGGCAAAAGGTCAGGTCCTGTAAGGATAAGGTCACTGGTTCAATTTCCAGTCCAGGCATATGCCTGGGTTTTGGGTTGGGTCCTAGATTGGGGTGCCTAAGAGAGACAACCAACTGATGTTCCTCTCTCATGTCAATGTTTCTCTCCCTCTCTATCTCCCTCCCTTCCCCACTCTCAAAAATAAATGAATAAAATCTTTAAAAAATAAAAAACAAAATACCTACAATTTACACTTAAATGACTATATAGACTTCCGGCCAAGATGGAGGCCTGGATAGACACACTGCATCTCCCTCCAAACTAAGAAGAAATATGACTATCTCAAACCTAGAGACAACCAGAAGTTCCAGAAAATTGAGCTGCATGGTAGTCCAACAAACAAAAATATAAAGAAGAAATACTCGTCCAGACAGGTAAGAGGGGCGGGGCCAGGGTGGAGAGGAAGCAATGTGGTGGCAGTAACAGCGGCAGCAGCAGCAGGCTGGCAGAAAGTGCAGTAACATGTTTTAAAAAGCAAGGGGTGGAGGCACCTGGGGAACACTCCCAGCCCCAGACTAGACCACACAGCTATGGTTCCAGTGTTGAAGAAAATAAAGCCTCATTGCTTCTGACTGTGAAAACCAGTAAGGGTTGAGGCAGAGGAAGAATCTGCCAGTCTCTCAGCAGAATTCACTCATTTAAAGGGCCCCCATGGTCCTAGAACATCCGCAGACCCACCCACTCTGGGAACAACAGCCAGGACAACAGCTAGAGGGGCACCAGTTTCATATGGGAAGTGGAGAAGTGCCTGGAAAAGGGGCGAGTGCTGAGCAAGCAGCATGTTTTCCTCTCAGACCCCTCCTCCACATATAGCACCACAACATGGTGAAACAGGTCTCTCTGCACTGACTAATACCTAAGGCTCCTTCTCTTACAATGTAACAGGTGCGACAGCTTTACCTAAGACACAGAGACAAACAAATACAGGATCCTGTCAAGATGAGGAGACAGAGAAGTATGACCCAAAAAAGGGAACGGATCAAGGTTCCAGCGGGAGAACTAAGCTACTAGGAGGTAGCCAACCTCACAGACAAGGAGATAGCCAACCTAACAGATGTAGAGTTCAAAACACTGGTGACAAAGATGCTCACAGACTTGACAGGCATGCTTAAGTACAGCAAACGCATCAGGAAAGAAGTGAAGGCTATGCTAAATTAAATGAAAGAAAATCCACACAAAACCAATAGTGAAGGGAAGAAAACCAGGGTTCAAACCAATTATTTGAAACATAAGGAAGAAAAAAACAGCCAAACAGTACAGAATGAAGAAACAAGAATTGAAAAAGAATTAGGGGAGGCTTAGGAATCTCTGGAACAACTTGAAATGTGCCAACATCTGAACCATAGGAATGCCAGAAGAAGAAGAGGAAGAGGAAGAGCAAGAAATCAAAAGCTTAACTGAAAAAACAGTGAAGGAAAACTTCCTAATTTGGTGAAGGAACTAGACATACAAGTCCAGGTAGCACAGAGAGTCCCAAACAAGCTAGACCCAAGAAGGACCACACCAAGACACATCATAATTAAAATGCCAAAGGTTAAAGACAAAGAGACAATCTTAAAAGAAGCAAGAGAAAAGAAAAGAGTTACCTACAAATGGGTACGTATAAGACTATCAGCTGACTTCCCAAAAGAAACTTTGCAGGCAAGGAGTATTCAATGTGATGAAAAGCAAGGACCCACGACCAAGATTACTCTGTCCAGTAAAGCTATCATTTAGTATGGAAGGGCAGAAGAAGTGCTCCCCAGACAAAGTAAAGCTAAAGGAGTTCATCATCACCAAGCTATTATTATATGAAATGTCAAAGGGGCTTATTTAAGAAAAAGAAGAATATCAAAACTATGAACATCAAAATGACAACAAAGTCACAACTATCAACAACTGAATCTAAAAACTAAAAACAAAATCTAACTAAGCAAACCAGAATAGAAACAGAATCATAGTATGGGGATCATTTGGAGAGTTATCAGCTGGGAGGGGGAAGGGGGAGAAATGAGGAAATGGTGCAGGGACTAAGAAGCATAATTGGTTGGTACAAAATAGACAGGGGGAAGCTATGAATAATATAGGAAAGGGTGAAGTCAAAAAACTTACATGCATGACCCCTGGACATGAACTAAGAGTGGTGGGATTGCTGGAGAGAAGGGGGGTACTGGGCAGAGGGAAACAAAGGGAAAAGAAATTGGGACAACGGTAACAACATAATCAATAAAATATACTTAAAAATAAAATAAAATAAATGATTATAAAAGATATACATCAAAATGTTAACAAACATTACCTCAGTGATTGAATGACTTATAAGCATCTTTGTTATATATTTTTTCTAAATTTTTAAATAAATGTATGCTTGCACAACAGAATACCAATTTACACAAAATTTTTTTATGATCTGACTTTTATTTAGATTCCACATATAAGTGATACCATACAGTATTTATCTTTCTCTGTCTGACTTATTTTATTCAGCATAATGTCTTCAAGGTCCATCCATGCTGTCACAAACATCAGGATATCTTTCCTTCTCATGGATGAATAATAATTCATTGCATATACATATTTTATAATAAATTTTTTATTTATCCATTCATCCATGGATGAACACTTAGGTTGTTTCCATAGCTTGACTATTGTAAGTAATGATGCAATAAACATGAGTGTGCAGGTATCTATTCAATACCCCATTTTCATTTTCTTTGATGATATATCTACAAGTATAAATCCTGGATTATAGGGTAGCTCTATTATTAATTTTTTGAGGAATCTCCATATTGTTTTCCATAGTGGCTACACCAATTTACATTTCCACCAACAGTGTACGAGGGTTCCCTTTTCTCCACATCCTCACCAACACTTGATTTCTCTTGTCTTATTTTTAAAATAATTTATTTGTTTGTTTGTTTTTTCTCTTGTCTTTTTTTATGACAGCCATTCTAACATGTGAGAGGTGATAACTCACTGTGGTTTTGATTTGCATTTTTTTGATGATTAATGATGTTGTGCATCTTTTCATTTACCAGTTGGCCATATGTGTGGCCTTTTAAAAAATGTATATTCAGTTCCTATGTCTTTTTCTTTTTTTTTTTATCAAACTGTTTGGGTTTTTTGCTATTGAGATGTGTGAGTTCTCTATATGTTTTGGATATCAACTCTTTATCAAATAGATGGTTAGAAAAGATTTTCTCCCGTTCTATCTGTTGCCTTTTCATTGCATTAATGGTTTCTTTAGCTGTGAAAAAGCTTTTTAATTTGATGTGGTCTCACTTTTTTATTTTTGCTTGTTGCCTTTGTCTTAGCATCAAATCAAAAAAATCGTTGCCAAGACCAGTGTCAAGGAGCTTGCCCCGGTTTTCTTCAAGGAGTTTTACAGCTTTGGGTCTTTAATCCATTTGAGTTGATTTTTGTGTATGGTATAAAAGAGGAGTACAGTTTTATTCTTTTGAGTGTGGCTGTTCAGTATTCCCAAAAATTTACTGACATTATGTGCATGGGTTTATTGCTGTATTTTCTATCTTCTTGCATTTATCTATGTGTCTTCTATGCCAGTACCATAGTGTTTTGAATACTATAGTTTTGTAACATAGCCTGAAATCAGGACGTGTGATGACTCCAGCTTTGTTCTTCTGTCTCAAGAGTTCTTTGGCTATTTGGAGTCTCTTGTGGTTGCATACAAATTTGAGGGTTGTGTGTTCTATTTCTGTGAAAAATGTCGCTGGAATTTTGATAGGAGTTGCATTGAATCTGTGGATTGCTTAGGCTAGAATGGACATTTTAACAATATTAATTCTTCCAATCTATGAGCACTGATTATCTTTCCATCTATTTATAGGTTTCATTGTACAGATCTTTCATGTCCTTGGTCAAATTCATTCGTAAGTATTTTATTCTTTTTTGACCATTGTAAATGGAGGTGTTTTTTTAATTTCTCTTCCTGATTGGTGTTAGTGTATAGAAATGCAATTGACTTTTCATATATTGATTTTCTATCCTACAAATTTACTGAAACTAATAGTTGTTTGTTTTGTTGGAGTCTTGAGTTTTCTATATATATCATGTCACCTGCAAATAAAGACAATTTTACTTTTTCCTTTATTACTTGGTTGCCTTTTACTTGTGCTTAATTACTCTGGCTAGGACTTCCAGTACTATGCTGAGTAAAAACTATGAGAGTGGACATCTTGTCTTCCTGATCTTCGAGAGAAAGCTTTTAGTTTTTCACCACTGAGTAGATGTTAGCTGTGGGTTTGTCATTTGTGGCCCTTTTTTATGTTGAGGGACATTCTTTCTATACCCAGTTTGTTGAGAGTTTTAATCAGGAACAGATACTAAATTTTGTCAGATGCTTTTTCTACAACTATTCGTGGTTATCCTATTCTCTCTTGGAGATCTGACAGGAGAGGTTCGCCAGCGCTGCCGCTGCCGGAAGCTCTAGCATCACCACGCCCTGAGCAGAGCCAACCACAAAGCTACTATTTTCTTTTGTCCCGCCCTTCCATGCTTCTTATTGGTGGTATCAAATCCATGGCAGCCAATGCGAGCGGGCGCAGCTGCCCACCACCTCCTCAACGGCGGGCGCGGCCTTTGAAGAGCAACTGTCCCGGAGGAGCCAATATGGTGCGGCCTGCGCTCACTGCCGCTGCGGGTGAGTGCGCTGGAACAGTGGGGTGGAGCAGGCTGTCTCCGCGGAGGCTGCCAGCCGCCTCGCTGCCTCGGTGTCCCATCGGACATTTGAGGCCCAAAGCAGACGTCCGAGGGCCGAGAGTCCCAGGTCCCGCCAGCATTTTTCCAGCAGGTCCTGCAGCAGATCTGCAGGGGCGTTAACGGTCCCCTTTTTGGCTGGCCGGGGTTGCCCGTCCAGGAGGAGCCAGGCGCCCCCCACATCCTGCCTGGGGTGGCCCCAGCCGGCCCCGAGCCTGCACAGCGGCCGGAGCGGATCCTGCCTCCGCCTCGAGGGCGTGGGTCCCGGGCGACCACCTCCCAGGTGCGCCGCCGTTTCGACGGTGTCAGTGATGACACCCGTTAACCTGACGCGTCACTTAACGACCCTACCCGACCCGACCCGTAACGTGGGCACTTCTATCCCCATATTATGGGCTCAGAAACATAAGGTTTGTTAACGTGCTAGACGACCCAGAACTGGAGTCCCAGCCGGCCTGTCAGGCCCCACAGCCCCTGCTCTCCACTGCCTGGCGCGGCTCTGGCTCCCATGGGTGCATCAGAGCAGATGGGGACAAGGAGCTGCTACGGTTAGGTGAGGCAGAGAGTAGATTTGCGAGAGCAGATTTGCACCCTGTAGTCTTTTTTTTTTTTTTTTTAAGACTTTTTCCAAGCACCTAGTCCCCTCAGTTACTGTCTATGAAAGCCCATAATTCTTTCTTTAAACCTCTCTTATGGCACCTAGGTTTTGCCTTGTGTTGTAATTATTGTTGTGTTTATTTTGCCTCCACTACTCCATTGAAACTTGAAAACAGAAGCATTGACTTGCATTCTCTGACAGATGCCTTGCTTAGAAAATTACCATATAGATGTTTGCCATGAACTCCCTAACCTGGCCTATTTGTTCTTAGTCCCAAAGGAAACCAAGTAAGAATTTGTAGGCAAAAATCATCACCCCTGTTGGAAAAAAATATAATAAAACCATCTTGGCTCACCAGTTCAGGTGGGCCAGTAACAGACTTGATTCCTGTGGAGCATATGTTGTAGCTGAGAACAGTGCCTTTGAGCAAGGGCTCTGGGGTTAGATCCTGGCTTTGCCACGTATCAGCTGGGTAACTTTGGACACAGCATTTCCCCTCTGTACATTTCAGACTGTAAAATACCTCCTAGGACTGGTGTGCAGATTCAAGTAAATAATGTGTGAAGAGCTTAATATAAGACCTGCATATAAGTGATATGGTTAATGTTGATATTAACTTGGAGGCATGGTCCAAAACCAAAATCTTTACTGAAAGTGTCATCCTTTAAAATATCAACAAACTGGTTAAAATCCCAAGCTGAAGTTCTGTTGTTTGCTTGCCTGTTTTGCAGAAGAGCGGCAGAAGAAGCTCCAGGAGTACCTAGCGGCCAAGGGAAAACTGAAGTGCCAAAGCAACAAGTAAGTTTGTCGCCCACAGTTCTATGATTCTTGTTGCCCTGGTTGCTAATAGCAATTTAAAGCCCTTTCAAAGGGCGTTTTAGTTCAAGCATGACAGAAACCTTGGAGCGGTATCAAGTACATTGCCACAGAGTTAAGCATTATTATTATTGTGACAGTCTCCAAGGAAGGAAAGAAGGATCTATAATATTACCTACCATGCTGGAAGCTTTTCCTGTCCCTGCCTTTTTTCCTGGGAAAGTAATTCTTGTGAAGGCAACGTTCAGTCCTCTATAGCTGCATATGAACATCCGTCTGCCCGATGGTGTTCTTTGGTTAGCAACCTAAAGAAAATGTTTTGCACAAATATTTTTCATAAATATAAGAACAGTTTATAAGGGACAGAATTGGTTTTTGAAAAGTAAAATATATTATAGTTCAATTTTGAAAACCAAAAAAAAATTCTCTTAGCACAGCAATATCCAACCTTTTCCTCTCATGGCACACATAAACTAATTACTAAAATTCTGCGGCACACCTAAAAGGATATTTTTTGCCAATCTAACCAAAAAGAAAAAGAAAATAGGTATAATTTTGATTCATTGATACCAGACAGCTATTGTTGCGTTGACTGTTGTCATTTCTTTTATTTTACAAGATAAGGGAAAAGAGGTCAGTGGCCCTGACTGAATAGTCAGCTGTAGCGTGTTTTAAAAATTCTTGCGGCACAGCTGTTGAAAATTGCTGTCTTAGCACTTACTTTTGAGGTGGACATGATATGATTGATTCATTTTTATCTTTTGTCAACATCTTGCCATCTTAGTGATGTTATTTATCCCTCTCCTGAGTATTGATAAATTTTCTGCCCACCTGGGTTGCTAAACTTTTTTTTATAAAGTGAATTTTTACAAAGTTAGCTTTCATCCTTTATTTTAGTTTCTTTTTACTTTGGGTTTTTCTTCAACTCTATTTCCTTGATTAAATAAACCTAGTGCATTTATTCAACAGATTTATTATTTAATACCTATGTAATGTATCACTCTTAGTTCTGAAGACATGGTGCTTAACAAGACAGAGCAGTCCTGCCATGGCTGGTGTGACTCAGTTGGAGCATTGTCCAGTAGATTGAAAGGTCAGGGTTTGATTCCCGGTCAGGGCACATGCCTAGGTTGCTGGTTCGTCCCCAGTTAGGGTGTGTATGGGAAGGCAGCAAATTGATGTTTCTCTCTCACATTGATGTTTCTCTACCTCTTTATCTCCCTCTCTTCCCCACTGTCTGAAATCAATAAGCATGTCCTCAGGTGAGGGTTTAAAAAAAAAAAAAAAAAAAAAAGAGCAATCCAGCCCTCCACAGGGCTTACATTCAAGATGGGAGAAACAACGTCAAGGCATGATCAAAGCCCCTATTAGCCTTGCAACTGCTTTCGATCCATGGATATTAAATTCTCCTCTACTTTCCTATCCTTTTTTACATTTTCTGTCTCACTAGCTAGATTTTATATATGCCTGTTTGTTTGTTTTTATTATATCACTTTTTTTTCTCTGAGAATTCACTATCTGAAGATACTTAAAACAAGTTTTTTTAAACTTGTTTGGCATTGTGTCTTCAGTGCCTGGCATATTGCAGTTTTCCAGGAATGATGTTGCAATGAATAAGACTATGCAAATATGAAGAAAAGACATATTGTTAAAATACTATGTTTATGTGTAGGACATCTCTGAGGGGATCACAGATAGGTGTATAAGAGCATTTGTGGTCTCTGAGGAGAGGAATAATGGGACTAAGGAGGGGAGGATAAGGAGACTTCATTGAATATCATTTTGAATTATTTTACCATATACAGAAATTTTAATGATTTAAAATTCCATTTTTAATCACTATACTTCCCAGGTCTTGGTGATCCTTCTGTACTAAGCATTAATCTTATTTTGTCTGTTATAGGCCTTATCTAAAAGCCAAGAATAATTGCCCAAATCCTCTGCCTTCTAAATCTGTAAGTAGAAATTAGGCTTTTAAAAAATATCTATTTTGGGTGATTAGTAATAAAAATAATAAAGATTTTAGCAACCTAAAGAAGGTGTTTTGCACAAATATTTTTCATAAATATAAGAACAGTTTATAAGGGACAGAATTGTTTTTTGAAAAGTACAACATATTATAGCTCAATTTTGATAACCAAAAAAAATTAAAAATTCCTAAGTGCACTTTGGTCTCTTCATAGCTAACATTTATTGAATACCCGCTATGTGTCTGTACTTCTTTCACTTGCATTTACTCACTGAGTCCTTACAGCCTTGTGAGGTAGGTACTGTTAGTAGCCCCATTTTATAGATGAGGGAACTGAATAACAGGATAGCTATTAAATGACACAGCTAAGAGCCTGTGGTCTCAACCACTTTGGGATGCTGCTTAACAAGAATATATTTCCTAATCAGTTCCATTCAGCTAGATTGTGGATAGAATAGAAAAGGATCCCAACATACTTAAGGTTTAATGGAATATTTATTTAGCCATAAAAAGTAATGAAGTGCATGTATGGGCATAAGTTTATGGGAACTCTCTTATTTTTTACTCAATTTGGATTTAAACCTAAAACTTCTCTAAAAATTAAAATTTATTAATTAAAAAATAAAGTAATGAGGTACTGATACATGCTGCAACATAGGTGAATCTTGAAAACATAATGCTAAGTGAAAGAAGCCAGACACAAAAGGCCTCATACTGTATGATTCCATTTATATGAAATGTCCAGAATAGCCAACTCCGTAGAAACAGAGTAAATTAGTGGTTGTCAGGTTCTGTGGAAAGAGGGAAATAGGAAGTGACTTATTACAAGTATGGGATTTCTTTCTTTTTTTATTTTTATTTTTATTTTTATTTTTTTTCAGATTTAATGTGTTTTATTGATTAAAATATTACATTTGTGCCAATTTCCCTTCCCTCTGCTCCCCTCCACCCGGTGGCCCCCCTCCCTCCAGTTGTCCCCCCCTTTTAGATTATGTTCATTAGTTGTGCATACAGTTCTCCCAACCTCTCTCCGTCTATTCCATTCCCTCCTACCATGATCCCCAATTCCTATATCATCTCCCTCCCTCTCCCCACTCCCCCTCCCTGTTGACCTCCCTCCAATATGCTTCCCGTACCCACAGTTCCTTTTCCACTCTCGTTGCCTGTTTAGTTTGCCTTTGTTTCATCTCCCTAGCTTCTGTTTTTTAAACCAGTCCCTTTAACATCTCATATAACAGTGGTTTGGATCTAATGAACTCTTTCAGTTTTATTTTGTCCTGGAAACACTTTCTCTGTCCTTCTATTCTGAATGACAATTTCGCTGGATAGAGTATTCGTGGTTGTAGGTTTTGGATTTTCATTACTTTGAATATTTCTTGCCAGTCCCTTCTTGCCTGTAGGGTCTCCCTTGAGAAGTCAGCTGATAGTCTAATTGGGACCCCTTTGTACATAATTCTTTTCTTCTCTCTTGCTGCTTTTAAGATTCTCTCTTTATCTTTAATTTTTGACATTTTGATTATAATGTGTTTTGGAGTGGTTCTCCCTGGGTCCAGTCTCTTGGGAACTCTCCTTGCTTCCTGGACCTGCAAGTCTATTCCCTTCCCCAAGTCTGGGAAGTTCTCCTTTATTATATTTTCACTCAATTTTTCAAGTTCTAGTTCATCTTCCTCACTCTCTGGCAAACCAATGATTCTTATGTTGGGCCTTTTATAGCTGTCCCAGAGGTTTCTGATCCTCTCATTGTTGCTTCCCATTTCCTCTCTCTGCATTGGTTGACTGCTTGTTCCTTCTCCATATTCCAGTTTGTTGAAATGAACTCTGGATTTTTTTTCCTCACCATCTGTCTCGTATGTGGTTTTGTTCCTTTTGTTATGAAAGTTTTTCGCTTCTTTCTTATCTTTTTCCTGCTCTTTTGTGAATTCTGTAAGCCACCTGATAACAATGGCCCAGAACTGAGCCTCTGACAGGTTTCTTATCTGTTCATCTGTCAGGTTCTCTATCTGCTGCCTGGTGAGTTGTGTCACCGGGATTTCTATAGTTGTCTGCCTCATTTTGACAGATGCGTTTTGTTTTCTTGGGCTGGCTGTCGGGGGCAGTGCCTGCGTACGCGTCACAAATCAGCGACCGGCGCCTGCCTGTCCGCGACCTATTTCGCAGCCCTGTGGTGCTTTCTTTGGGGGCGGGGGTCCAAGATGGATTCACACAGTTATTCAGCTAGGAGACCGGGATCCGTCCTCCCGCCCCCCTGGGCCTCACTGTTCAAGGCGATGCCTCGGCCGCTCTCCCCAGCGCCGGAGTCGCGCACCGCCAGGGGCTTGGCCGCCGGGATTCCTCGCCGCCCCGCCACTGTCCCAGGTGCGACCGCAAACAGCGCTGCCCTCTTTAACTCTTACCTGCCCAAATGGCACCGCTGGTTTATAACTTCATATGTTGGGCTTCCGTGTAGTTTTATTTTCTGGAATTTCTAGTTATCCTTTGTTTTGAAGTAGTTGTATTCCTCTCTAGTTGTAGAGGGAGACCTAGCGTGTCCGTCTAAGCCTCCATCTTGGCCGGAAGTCGGGATTTCTTTCTGAGGTGATGAAAATGTTCTGGAATTGGTGGCATTGGTTGTACAACCTTGTGAAACCCACTGAATTATATGCTTTAAATTCTTATGGGATGCAAATAATATCTCAGTTTTTTTTAATGTATAATAAAGAACAACTAAGAAACAGCACACTTTGATACCAACCTCCATGCCTCAGCACTAAGTGATAATAGATCAGAGGTGAATATGAATGTTGGGGCTCAAAGAGTAACCCAGCTATAACTCTGTGGGTGCCCCATCTATCTCTGCCCCCATTCCAGCGATACCACACATACCCATACAGTGCTAGAGTGGACATCACCTTGCCCTTATTGCCAAGTGACTCTGGTTAAATACTCCTTTACATATGCACAAAGTTTACATAGTAACTCTTGAAAATATTATTGAAGGAAACAGAGAGACTGGTAGCTCTAGCATTCCCATATCTTCCCCTGGAGATATATGCTGTACAAATCTCTGTCAAATTCACCTTTCTGAGTAATTGCTTTCTGTACTGATGCTCTCTTATTCTTTACAATATCAATTCTAACTCCCCTCCCTATTTTTCAAAGTTCTCTGTAACCTAGTCCTACATTTCTTATCCAAAATTAAATCACATGACTGAAACATTTACTTGTTAATAACAGAGTCTAACCTTAAAATCCTCCTGAGTTTACAAATACGACTATCTCTTGTGATGTCACATGCTTATGGAGAGCTGTTCCAAAGTCTGTCAGGCCTCCCAGCATTTACCACCGATCCTTGCCACTAATGAGACATAGGTTCTTGTGTGACACAGTGACCTTTACAAAGGCAGTGTTGTCTTTAAAAAATTAATGTAGCAGTACAAAGGACTAGGAGGAACTTGGGTAGTACCCTAACATAAGTGTAATAGGTATGTATCTTTTCAGGGTCCCACAAAGAGAAGCTTTACTGGGACATAATGGGCATTCAGCAAGTACTTGTTTGGTTGAGGCAGATTTATTTTTTAAACAGCAAGTATTTTTTGTTTTTTTTTAAGTCTATTTAATTAATTTCTTTTTTAACAAGGTTACTTTATTTCATTTTATTTTTATTTTATTTTATTTATCTGTTTGTTTTTTAGAGAGAGGGGAAAGGAGAAAGAGAGAGAGAGAAACATCAATGTGCGGTTGCCTCTCACGCGCCCCCAACTGGGGATCTGGCGTGCAACCTAGTCATGTGCCCTGACTGGGAATCGATAAAAAGCAAGTTTTGTATGTTCACTGCATCTCTGCTTAATTCTACCAAGCTAAAGATTCTAATATTTCTAATAGGAACTCATTCTAAAAATCCTCTAGCTCTGGACAGGTGGCTCAGTTGGTTAGAACATCATCCCATTCTCCAGAAGGCTGCAGTTCAGTTCCCAGTCAGGGTACATACCTAGGCTGCAGGTTCAAGTCCCACTTGGGCACATGCAGGAGGCAGCAGATCAGTGTTTCTTTCTCTCTCTCTCTCTCTCTCTCTCTTTGATATTTTTCTTTGTCTTTTTAGACTACTGAACCCAAAAAGAATGTTGCTTTGCCTGTCAAAGCTACAAGACCCATCAGCATTAAACTTCAGCCCAGACCTGACAATATCCCAGGGTCCCAGAAGCCAAAGTTGGAGCCACCAAAACTTATGGGCAAAAGGATGACTTCAGGATGTATTTCTCCTAACCCAAACTCTAAGCCTTCCAACAATCATCAGCAACAGCACAAAGCTGGATCATCTGCTGGAGAGCTGTCAAGGAAAACTGTGGCGTCACTCAATATACAGGAACTGAAAGCTGTAAAGCAGGAGGTGACAGATCAAGGAAGTTCTGCATATACAGACTCTGTGGACAATGTCCGCGGTGAGGGTGAGTCCATACACAACTTTCTAAAAGAGATGAACAAAGAGAACTTGCCTCAAACCTTACTGGACTCTGAGAAGATGCCACATCTTCAATTTAGGACCAAAAGCAAACCAAAAACTACCTCTTATAATCAAACCAAAAGCAATCTGGCCCCTAAACAAGCCTTGGGTAAAAGTTCATTGAACCATGCTGTTCTGAAAGACAGAGCTAATAAACGATTCATTGGAGAAACACAAACCAGGATTCTACCAGTAAAGTCACAGCAGCTCCCTAGAGGAGCAGCTCTTGCGAAACTGGGAGAAAAACCCCCAAAGACAGTTACCTCTCACTTTGTACAAACCCTTAGTAGGAATCAAACATCAAAGAAACCAGGGGCCAAAGACATGAAGGATATAAAGGTTAATAATGGCAAATATGAAAGACCAGGTGGAGCTAAGTTACAGTCACATGCTACTACTGAACAAAAAGTAGGACATACCAGACCCAGGACATGCCCCCATCTACTTCGGGGAGGACCAAACCACAGACCTCCAAACATTAAGCAAGACCAGAAACCCACTCAACCTCGTTCTAGACCCTGGACGTCATGTGTGCCGCAGAAATCCAAAGCTGTGAGCCCTGGGCCCATCATGGCAGTTGGCAGCTCTGCCTCAGTCATTCCCAACACCCCAAGCATAAGGGCAAGTAGAGCCAAGGGGAATAAACACAACAGCAGCCATCAACAGAAAGCACGGATCCTGGACTCCACGCTGAAAAGGGCTCATCCCCAGAATCATTTTCTGAATAAGTCAGCTCCCCAAACTCGAGCTGGTGGCACAGCCATAAATGGAAGAGGGGTCCTAAATGGGACCCAGACTAACCTAGATGTTAAGAAGAAGATTACAGCAGCGGATCGAAGGTACATTGCTTTAATTCCAAAATTGTAATTTAAGATGATTAAGCAAACTGACCATCAGTAGTACTTGGTCAGAAAATAGGCCATAAATAATGACGCCTGGGTCATTTTTAGCTTCAACCCTGAAAAAGAAGATTTGAAGCGAATATATCAAATATTGAGACTTGCTAAAGCTGAGTGGTACATGTGTGTTTTATAAGTTATCCTCTGTAAATTTCTGTGTGTTTGAAGCTGAATGATTGAGTAAAATAAAGGAGTCAGGGTTGCAGGTGTAAACGACTCATTCAAGAAGCCCCTGCAAATTGAGCAGCAAAGGAAGAGGGCCTGGGGGCAGTGGGGAGATGCTAGTCCCTTGTCAGACCAACCAGGGGTTAAATCCAGAAAAGTTATTGAGGAAGAAGGAATAGGAAACTTTCATGAGTCTGAGCAGGCAAAGCTGTGGAAAGTCAGTAAGGCAGAGAGGAGCAGTCATAGTTACAGTTACATGACTTCATGTATTTATCAGAACATAGAACTTCACTCTGAAAAAGGTGAATTTTACTGCATGTTATTGAACTCGTGAGTTTTAGGTACTGTGCTAGGACAACCAGAGTTTTTGCCTTCCTAGAACTTGCATTCTAGTGGAGAAGACAGGAAATGAACACACTGGTAAATAAGACAGAATGATCACAAATGATTTCCTGGTCAGGAAGGACTGAAGGCTGATAATGCCAGGCGCTGGGGCAGGGATGAGCTTGGGTCAAGAGACTGAAAGGACACCTGAGCTGGAAGGTAGTGATGAGAGGGAGAGTGGTGCCCCATAACCTTGGAGAGGCTAGCAGAACTCAAATTATACTGCTGTTCGCCATAGAAGACATTTCAGCTTCACTCCTGACAGTGACTTAGTCTGGCTTGCATTTTAAAGATCATTCTAACATTTATGCAGGAGCTGAATTTGCAGCCGCAGCATTTCAGACAGAAAGTGGCAGGATATGCACTAGGATGGTGCCTGCAGAGATAGAAGCAGTGCTGTGTGACCGTGTGTGGGAGGCAGGGAAAGAAAGCAGTGCTCAGGGACAACTCCTAGTTTTAGGCCCTTGCAGCTGGGTGGCTGGAGGCACTGTTACCGATCAGGGGCAGATCTGGAGATGAAAATCATGAGCATTGTTTTGGACAATATTAAACTTGAAGTGCCTGCCAGACAGACATTTAATAAAACATATCAGCCAGGCTGTGGGTTTTACAAAGTTTGGGGCTGCAAGGGAGGTGTGGGCTGAAACGTACATTTGTGAGTCATGAACTGGTCGTGCTTTAAAGAAGCTAGCGCGTTTACATCCACACTCGGGTCTGCAGGTCTTGGTGCCTCCCCGGCAGCAAGCAGTCTGTCAGCTGCTGAGAAGCAGGAGTGGAGACTGAACAGTGGGCGGGGGATTAGGGCTTCTCAACATCTTTGAAAAAGAAATGATTGGTATTGTTTAGAGTAAATGTGGTCATGAGTGGTCATGAGCAGGCAGAAGAACTGGGTAAAGTGGGTAACTGTGTGGCCAACACCCTATGGAGGGCAAAGTGCAGGTTCGGTGCGTCTGGTCAGTGGCCGATAGAAAGCTTGTGGTAAGAGAAGTGGAGTGCTGAGTTAGGGATCTCAGGGATGGCAGGCAAGTGTCAGCGGTAGCATACAGGTGAAATGAAAGTTTTCTGAGAAAAATAGTGAATAATCTTGATGTCAAGGGATTTGAAGACTGAGGTACTAGCCACCTCTAGTCCTAGTAATGCCTCTGCCTTCTGAAGAGGGGGCAACCACTGCTGCCTTTACCCTTTTATAAATTGTTTTTTGTTCCAGTCTCCTGGCTTGGTCTGTGGTTGAAGGTGTTCAGTGATAGTCCTCAATCTCTGCGTATTACATACTTTGAAGCTTAACCATGTACCCAAAAACCTAAAACCATTCCTCCCCTTTAATTGCATAACAGGAAACAGCTGGAAGAATGGCAGAAATCTAAAGGGAAGATGTATAAACGGCCTCCAATGGAACTTAAAACAAAAAGGAAAATAATAGAGGAAATGAATACATCCTTCTGGGAAAGCATGGAAAAAGAAGAGGAAGAGAGGAAAGCACAGCTTGAACTGTCCAATAAAATTAACAGCACTCTGGCCGAGTGTCTGCAGCTTATCGAAGGGGTGAGTGAGGAATGTAAAACTCTGACCCAGAGACATTTTTCCTAAATATAGTTTGGGGCAGTTAACCTCCGTCTAAACAGAAATTTAGTTACTCACTGTGGGAGATAGTTTTGTGAATATCTTTTCAGTTTTGTCCATGGTCATTTGTCTACTTAGGGTTTGTATTTTTTGGGCCATTTTAGTAATTCCATGCCTTTTATTTAAATCAAACTTGCTAAAGAGGTCTCTCTTAATCTTTTGGGTTTATTGATTATTTTTCTCCTACATCAATCTCTACATCTATTCTTATGTTTATTGTCCTTTTTCTGGTTTATTTTTCATTGAAAGTTTAGATAATTTATATTAGTCTTATTTTTTTTAAATACGCTATAAATTTGCCTCTGAATTTAGCTTTGGTCACATCCTTCAGGTTTGATAGGTAATGTTCTTTACCACTCAGAGTCAAGTCAGAAAAATAGAAACCACACCAGGTATCATAATACTAGGAAGAATGTGGTGTTAGGATTGTTTTCACAGTGTCTTATATGTTCCCTAGAAGCAGCCCCTAAGGAGAAGTTGTGTGGAAGTAATTTATTAGGAAGAGAATCTCAAGAAAATAGAGGGGAGTGGGATGTGGGGCCAGGACAGGAAGAAGGCCAAGCAGGGTGTGTACCCAGCAAAGTCCACAGAGGACGACTGTGGCACAGTTCCACAGGAAGCTCTGGGGACAGTGTGAGTCACGCATCTCAGAGCTGGTTCCTGATCAAGGACACTGCACTGAGCAATTGCTCTCTCTGAGAGACAAAAAGTCCCAGGCACTTGTGACTCTGACACATGCAAAGAGGTGCAGGTGCTGGCCATTCGGCATAACAGCACTTTGTGAACATGTGTGCACAAAAATGGTGAAGGGATCATTGGAGGGACATGGTGCTGCACACAGGGGCTGGCAACCACAACTCTGGGTCCAGGAGGACTGGGAGATGTTGGGGATATCCGATCTAAAAACGAGGAGAGCCCTGGCCAAATGTTTCAGTTGGTTGGAGCATCGTCACCTACACCAAAAGGTAGCAGGTTCGATTCCTGGTCAGGGCACATACCGAGGTTGTGGGTTTGACCCCCAGTTGTGATGCATATGGGAGACAAGTGATCGATCTTTCTTCTCTCTCTCTCTCCCTTTCTCCCCCTTCCCCTCTCTCTAAAATCAGTAAATATATCCTCAGGGGAGGTTTTTGTTTGTTTGTTTTTTAAGTATAAAAGCTAGGAGAGACAAACCCTGGTGGGAATGGAACTCCAGCTCTAAAGAGACATACTACCCAGAAGAAGCTGGTGCTACAGAGCTGGAGGGGGCCCTGCCAGGCTGGGCTCAGACCTCAAGAAAAGGATGCTTCCCCATTGGTGCGGGCAAGGTCTTTAAATGCCAGGAAAAATGGGGGAGCTAGAACCAGTTGCTGCTGCCCGGGTGAATGACCATTGCTGAGTGATAAGGGCAAAGAGAAAGAGGAGGATCCCTCTCCTCTCCAATCCTGCAGTCTCCCATAGCGCCCCATACTGGCAGAGCCCAGCAAGGAGATGTTGTCAGCAGAAGGTGGTTTACAGAATTCTGGCCCCAGGGTCACAAAGCAGAGGAGAAACAGAGGGTATGGAGCTAAGAGACCATAGCTTAGTAACCGACTTATGTTAGAAAAGTTTGAGGTTTCCATTTTTAGCAATTCTTTAACCCTAAAGTTATCTTCAAAAGTATCTTTTAACTTCTAGATGTGTCAATTTCTTTTTCCTGGCTATTTTAATTTTTAATATATTGTATGGAATTTGTTGACATTTTCTTTCCATTCTTAATGTCTAATCAGTCTTGGTGAGTGTTCCAAAGTGTTTGAAAAAAAAAATATTCTCTGTTGAATGGAAAAGTCTATGTGGGTATCCATTAGAACAAACAGAAAATTTAAATAGCACAGCCGTTTGTGTTTGTTAGTTCACCTGTTTCTTTCCAAAAGAATTATGCCAAAGCCTCTCACTGGCACTGTGATTGGAGATTGTGGTTTCTCTTTGTATTTCTGTCAAATTTTTACTTCCTACTTTTTAAATTAGATTTATTGGGGTAACATTTAATAACATTATATAAACTTCAGGTGTACAACTTTATAGCACGACATCTGTGTACTTACTCCATTGTGTGCTCACCACCTGCCACCCAGTCTCCCTCCATCGGTGTATTTTTTCTGTTCTCTTGTTACGTACATAAAGACTCATGACTTGCTTTGATTTCTTTTCTGTCTTATGTTAATCATGCCACACGTGCTTTTTATTTTTGATAGATTTTGTAGAACAAATCTTTTCCCATTTCTGAATTTCTAGACTTATATCTCATATGAATACATAGTTGAATTTTTTAACCAAATCTGGGATTCTCTATTTTTACAAAAGCAAATTTAGCTTTTACACATTTATTGTGATTACTCCATATGCTTAAACTTAAACCTGTCATTTTATTTTGTAATTCAATTTACATGAATTCTTTTTTTTTTTTTAAGATTTTATTATTTATATTTAGAGAAGAGGGAGGGCAACACTGAATGTGAGAGAGAAACATCAATCTGTTGCCTCTGGTACGTGTATGCACCCCACCTGGGGACAGAACCCACAACCAGGCCTGTGCCCTGACCAGGAGGCGAGTCAGCAACCCTTCACTTTGCGGGACAGTGCCCGGCCACCTGAGCCACACCAGTCAGGGCTACAGGAATTCTTTTTTATTTTCCCTTATTTCTGTGTTTGATCCAATTTACTTTATTTCATAAAGAAAATATATAAATTAAAATCACAAAGGAAAGTGGTAGGTGTGAGTTCAAACATGGTGTGCAAGTTACATATCATATTTTTCTTCTAGTTACTTTTATTTCAAGTCTTCCACTTGAATTCTAAAGTTTATTCACTGGTCACTTCATGGTTTTTGAATGGTGAACTTTCTGAGGCCTTATGCTTGTGAAAATGTCATTATTTCAGCCACATGTTTATATCATATTTAGTTTGGCTGGGAGAAATTTCTAAATTCAAATTGTTTTCCCTGGAAAATTTGAAGTTACTATTTCATTTTGTTTCTTGCATCTGAAGTTACTGATTTATTAAAGTTCCTGTCAATCTAATTCTTATTCCTCTGTAGATAATCCTTTTTTCCCTCTCTAGAGGTGGTTAGGATTTTTCTTTATCCTTGGTTTTCTACGTATGGTTTTCTAACTAAGGACCTTTCAATCTGAACACCTGCTTTCTTGGTCAGTTCTTGGAAATTCTGTCATACAACTGCTTTCAGTGTGTGTTCAGCTTTGTTTGGTTTTTCCTTCTAGAAATTCTCTTAGATGATATTGAAATTCCTGCATAATAGATGTATCTTCCAGAACTTACTTTTTCTTGCACACTGCATTTTTTTGTTTGTTTGTTGCACTGGGTTCTGGGAGAATCCCACAGCCACAGTTTCAGCTTACCATCTCTTCTTCAGCGGCATCCAGGTCACTGTTTTGCCCTTGTGTTGATTCCCTTCCATAGAAGCCAGTTCTGGTTTCATGATAGCAATATTCTCTTATCTCCCTGAAGATACTGACTGCAGTACTCTTAAAATGTATTCCTCTTTGCTCCCCCAATTATTGGCTGCAGTGTTTATTCTTCTGGTTGGTGAGTTTTATGCCTCTTCACATAGTGTTGGTAACTCTTGACTGCGAGCTGACCTCCGTGTCCGCCCCCAATCTCGCAAGGAGTAGGAGGTGCTGCTTGACAGAGTACACCGGTACCTGGCCCATTTCCTACTGGTCCATTTCCCTGTCCTGCTCTGGGTACACACCAAGAGGACACGAAACCAGTGGAGCCACTTTAAAGTTCCTTTTTATGAGATTTAACCCTCTTTCATATACACCTGCACAGATCCCCTACACATACACACACACACACACACACACACACACACACACACCTATGACATTGGCACACCTGTGCCGTCCTTTATTCTTCTGTTAGAGACATATGGAAAATCTGGTTTTATTAAATGTTCACATTTTTGTGAATGTTGATTACTCTGGGGTTTTTTAGATTTGGTTTGGTTTTGTACCACATAGAAATGTAGGACATTCTCCTTCCTTCAGCTATGATAAACATTTTTCCATCTGTTTAGTCTCATGTCACGCTTAAAATTTAATGATCAGTATCAAAACTCATTGAAATGTACTGTTTAAATGGGTGTATTTTATTATGTGTAAACTGTACCTTGTAAAGTTAAAGATAAGTATTGATCAGACTGATTTTTTTGCATACCTGCTATGTTAATAAGAGGAGACATGATTAGCAATGAGATGGTAATAATTTCCTCTGGGTATTTTTTTTCCAGGGTATACTTTCTAATGAAGTATTTACCATATTGTCTAGCATTCCGGAGGCTGAAAAATTTGCTAAATTCTGGATCTGCAAAGCAAAGTTCTTGGCAAGTAAAGGCACATTTGATGTTATTGGACTGTACGAAGAGGCCATTAGAAATGGGGCAACAGTGAGTATCTGTCTTGGGTGGGTGATTTCTTGAAAATTCTCTCTCACATGAGTTCTGTTTTTTGCAATATGGCAGTTATACAATGTAATGTAACTTCTAATTTGCTTCATAAAGTTATATATAGAATGTAAAGTACAGTATGTCCTTTATGAACATTTTAATTAAAATATGCCATAGAAAGTGGTGTTACCTGTAAACTAATAGAATCACTTTTCTTGTCAAGTGAATGTGTAATAGCATAGCAAGTTATAACATACATCAATTTCCAAGACTTATGAAGCCATACCTTACCATAAATTACCTAGAAATATATTTAAACCCAGCACATCAATATCCATAAATCAATAATTCAGAGCCATTGCATGAAATTCCTTTTAATCCTAAAACCTAGTAAAACTATTGCTGTCTAATTTTTAACCCTTTGAGCGCCAATGTCGCTGTGAGCAACACTGACAAATTTTCCCAAAAGTGCCAGTGTCACTCCCAGCGACTCTTTTTTTGATGGCTATAAGTGTAAATAACAATGGAATATTCGTATTTTATGTTTTGTCTCTTTTTTTGTGCCTCAGGTTATATATATATTGATATAATTTTTTCTCATGTTGATCCAAATTTTGAATTACGCACGGCCCTCATAGGGTTAACCAAAACTAAAATAGTTTTATAGCTCTTTTCACTTGCATGTTGCTTTCTGCCATCATATATTATACGTACCATTTTAATGATTGTTCAAAGTCAGAGTTGTACATACATATAGTTTAAAGAGTCAAATAGTTTGACAGTGTTCTTTAAGTAAGTCCTCTGCTCCCCTCACCTCCCATTTCTCACTTCCCAGAACAAACTGATTATTTGTATATTTACATCTGTAATTTCAGATAACATGATTATATTGCTATTTCCTTATTTTTCCATTTTAGACATGATTTGTGGACTTCCAAATATGCAGGATTAGGATTTAAAATCTTTCACACACACCTGCACAGACCCCCATTACACACACACACACCCCTATGACCCTGACATACCTTTCCATTAGAATCATGGAAATTCTGGTCACTGTTCCATGTTCGCATTGCTATGAATGTGTAAGAAATGTATGAATATGTTGAGCCGTGTAGTATATACTATGATTACTTTGTTTTTCAAGCACAGCTTTCTACTTTTCCTGAAATTAATTGTTTAGTTTTCTGAGCATTTATTATATAATTAATTCCCAAACTCTTCCCTAATTGTCTAAATTTCTTTATTCTTTTGAAACATCAGACATTGTATTAATTTCTTTTTTCTTTGAGGCCTTTCTCCTAGACTCTTCTGATCTGTCCCAGTCTCAACAGGTTAGCTTTACCCCCATCCTCACTGGCTATCGTGGGAACTCCTCTCACCTCAGCCTCAGGTTTCCTTATTGTCCTTCCTTCTCAGTTCCTAGAGCCCATATCAAATTTACTTCTTACATTATCCTTTTCTTCTCCAGGGCTTTCTTCTCTGTCTCTGATTGTTTTATTTTGTTTTGTTCTCTATTGTTCATTAAAGGCTCTACTCAGATGCTAGTGAAACTGGGCTGTTTGCACATATAAGAGGTGGGTTTGAAAAAGGTTATTAAAAGATCTGGACACATGGGTGGGGCTCTACCGTAGGTGATCTGTCTGTGTCATTTGGCTGAAGACCCCTCAAAATCAGTATTTTCAGGTCCTTCCTCTTAGACAAGTCCTGTTCTCTAGAGAAGACTCTTCCGGTTTCCTTCCTAGAGCCAGGAACAGGCCACCAGTGTTGTGGGGGGAGAATAGGGTAGGATTCTCGACCTTCAGCAGGAAACTTTCCTTTATCCCGTCTTTTCAGTAGGCACCCCCGCCCTTAGTCTCTCAGGATGCTTCCCAGAGACCTGGAGAAGGCACCCCAGTGTTCTGCTGGGGGTGGGGCACAGTCACCAGGCTGCTCGGAGCTCAGCGTGCAGGGTGGACTGGGAGACCTGGCTGCCCTCTGAACTGGTGTTCAAGGGTCCCCCTGATCCTGTCCACCATCCATTCCTGAGCCTTTCAGAGGGCCTGAGGTTAGATGAGGTTATTTCTTGGCCATACTGCCATCTTTGAAGTCAACTTTTTCAAGTTGTTTCAGTTGGTTATTGCTTCCTTCTACATTCTAGCTTCTAAAATCTTGTTGCTGTTCCTTCTCTCTTAAGTTTTGATTATTTCCTCCTTTTAATCCCTTTTTTAATCAGTTTCAAGAGGGATTAGAAGCAAATCTGTTTCTAAGCCATCATCTTTAACTAGAAGCCTGTAGAAATATAGAAGACACTTGATGAATATTTTAAGTAATTCAGACTCTTTGCAGTATATTCTGTACAATTTTTTCCATTTCCTTAAGCTTAAAGCATTTTAGATTTTATAAAAATGCGTGGATAGCTTTGCTTTTATGCTCTGTTGTCAGGTTATACCTATTATTTATTTGATACAGAATTCAGGTCGGAAGACCAGCCTCCTGATGCAGTGTTCCTGTGAGAACATTATTTGTGATGTTCTGCCTTACGGCATGGCTTACCTACCTTGGAAAAGGAAGGTTCTCTCATCTAATTTTATAGAAAATTACTTATTTATAGTATTTTTTAAGTTATATTGCCAAATAAAAGATGAAAGAATGAGAAGGCTGGGAGAAAATTGTCCAAAATGCTAACTAAAGGTTGTATTTGGGTAATGAGATTATGAGTGATTTCCTTTTTTAAGTTTGACCTATTGTTAATTTTTTTTTTCTTTGTAATGAGGTATATGACTTTTATGATTAAAAACCAAAATTAAGAAAACTTTAAAAATGTATGCCACATTTTCTGGGTAGCTATCTTTATATCTTTGGGCCAGAATCTTTATATTGGAACACATCTTCAATGGGATCACATATGTCAATAAGAAAATAAATTTGTTTTAAAGAAATTTCATTATAGACAACTTTCCATCAATTCATCTTTCTGTTAAAGTTGAACATTGACAGCATTTAATCAACATTTTCTTTGTTCATTCATTTTTCCCTTGGAGCTGTGAGTCTGAAACTTTTTAAATGTCACTTATATTTAGACAAGAGATTTAAAAAAGGAAACATTTTTATTATATAAAGAAGTTCATTTGATGTTACACAGAGTTTCTTAGATTATTTTTTTATGAATGTTTTTAATACTGTTCATGTCTTTTCTTCCTTCCAGCCAATACAAGAGTTACGAGAAGTTGTTCTTAATATTTTGCAAGACCCAAACAGAACTGGAGACGGTACAGCTATTTTATATTTAAAGTCATTCCCCTTAGTGTTACAAATAAAAGTCACCGAGGATCACCTAGGAAAAAAGAAAAGACGTCCTCTGAAGTGCCTCTTACCTCTTGGTTTCTGTGGTCGGGCCTTCTCAGCCAGTATCATCGGCTGACTTACTTTTGTCATTACAAGTGAATATACTGCTCAGCACTGAGCAGCCTGGATGAGAATGCCTGCTTCCCGGGAGTCCTAGGTCAGAGAAGGCAGTGGCTCTTTTGAGGCAGAAGGGAGAAATGCCTCGGCTTAAGTCACATGTTTGATCATAACAAACCCACCAACGCTCTGACGTCCAAATCCACATTATCGCTTTAAAAGTAGCCATGGCAGAACTCTGCATTGGTTAAGCATTCCTGTCATTGGTCAGAGCCTCTAGAGGACTCTTCTGTGGAAAAGATTGTACAGATACTCTGAGTGGCACTTTATAATTGCTTATAGTGTTTGTTATGTGAACAGAAAGAAAACAAGCTACCTTCAGAAGATAAAATGGATTATTTCTATGAACTTAGAAGTGACAAATCTTTTTCCTTTAAGAGCAGATTTAACTTTGGGGAACAATCAAGTCATGTGAAATTACAGCTACTAACGCATTACTTTTGGGAATAAGGTTACAGAACAGTTATGCCCAGTGGCACTCTTACTAGGAATGATACTAAAATTCAGATGTTAGTTTATCATATACGGCAATATTCTTCAAAAGAATGAAAAGGGGACAGGAATCCATGTCTCATTACTTGTTCACCCCTATTGACCTCTCAGCCTGCATCACAGTATCTGTCTGTCTCAGTCTAATTTCCTTCCTTTTATTTTGGTTGTTGTGGTTGGGCTGTTATGCAAATTGGGTTAACAAAAGACTTTCTCGCCCACTGTCTGAGGCAATAACCATATGGTCATCCTGGTTAAGGAGGGGATGAGGTCAGGTGAGTTAACCCTAGTGAGTCAAGAAAATGGCCCCCAGGGTGTGGTGTAAGGGTAAAAAGTCAGTAATTGGTCCCTAAGAGAGATCCCTGGAGAGTGAATAAGAGATTGGGCTATGTTAAGAGTGGCCCACCCTCAAGTGGCAGGCAGCCAGAGACTGGTGGGGGGTGGGGGTGCTGGTCAGGAGGCAGCCTGATGTAGCTGGGCACCGCTGCATGGCTTAACAGCAAAACTGGTTATAAGTCCCACTTCAAGTCAGTTTCTCTGTTTTAGTGTCTGGGGTCCATGAGGAAATCATCACATAGATTTCATTCCACTGATTTTTGGTTAAGTACTAAATTGCTAAATCTTGCTTTCCTTTTTGACCTTGCATACACAGGTATTACCTCTGACTCTTTCATTGCTGAAACTAATATAACATCCACAGAAGAGGTGGACGGGGATATGGAATCTGGAAGAAAGTCTTGTCTTTCTCCAAAAAAGAGAGACCAGTTTCCAGCAACACCCCAAATAACCAAAGCAGAACAGGATAATCACCCTGGTATCAAATTACAGGTTGCTCCCATCCCCAGGTAAGCACACACCAAAGCAGGCTTCCTGCTCACAGGTCCAGTTCTGTTTCTCTTCCCCAGATCCAAGTACTGGCAATTTTTTGATACCTTCTGGCTCACAAGAGGACCAGGTGGTCTAATCCAATCCTGGCGTTAAGGGAAGGAGCTGAGGGTGAGGGGAGGGTTGGTACTGACCCAGATCTCTGCCCTTTCTGTGCACACTCACCTTCCCCCTCTCACAGCCCCCAGGAGAACTGGCCTGCAGGAGAGGGAGGTGCTGCTGGAGTCACAGGGTTTTGGTGTGGGCTCCTGCTTCCTCTTCCCCTTCACCGGTCCTGCATTTTCAGACCCTCTTCCTTTCCTAACAGCCTGGCAGAGATTGGGTGGGTGGGCGGGGCAACCTCTGTAGCTGTGTGGAGGAGGGGCAGTGAGCAGCCCTATAAGAACAGGGAGGACAGTTGAGGGTCTACTGGTTGCAGACTGCTCAGAATATCAGTTGGCTTTTTAACAAGTGTAAGTTTAAGGCAGAATCCATAGTAATTTAAGGAACCATGTCAGGGTATCAATGTCATTTTCTAAAACATTAATGTAACACAAATCTCTGTTCATGATCTTGAAAGGAGACTTCCAAGCAGGAGCACTGGGCCTCATCCAGTCCCAAGCTCCTCTCAGACGTGTCATGTCCCCACCACAGTCAGCTCAGGGGTGGGCAGCAGACTGGACTGCTAGGTTGGCTTGGACCAGTGTAGTCAGTGGTCTTCTTGCACAGTGCAGATCAGATTCATTGCATGGGAATGTCTCTGCAGCCTCTCCTCCCGGCTACTTTTTATTGGAATGCTTCAAAATTTACAAGAAAGATGCCCAATTTGTTTCCATTTCATTTGTGGTTTCGTTCATCATCTAAAAATATGTCTTTTTAATAATTTCCTGTCAAAGCTAGAAAGAATCTTAGATTTCATTAGTCCAATTCCATTTGGTGTTAGGCCCAATTTCTTCAAAACCTGTATGCTCTTTTGAAAGTTTATGGAATAAACAAACACCAGGTGCCAAGTATTTCACATCAAATAAAAACCACACTTTACGCTCCATTCATTAACTCTCTCCTTACCCCATCCGA
Organism: Furipterus horrens; assembly: GCF_987537825.1. NCBI lineage: Eukaryota > Metazoa > Chordata > Mammalia > Chiroptera > Furipteridae > Furipterus > Furipterus horrens. The sequence continues at coordinate 69,376,617 of NW_028327176.1, forward strand.
GCTCAGATGGACACCACACAGTTCACTCTGACAGTCAGAGAAAGGCCATCTTAGGATGAGAGCTGCTCTAGACATAACTCCTATATTAACCTACGTTGAAATATTTGTTGTGTTTTATTAATGGAATAAGAAAAATAAAGAATAAGTGCAGTTTCAAATGAAGTGATAAAGTTTTTGACGCACCTCTTGTTGTCTCTCAGAATAAGTGGGATGCCAGAAGTGCAGGACATGAAGCTGATCACCCCCGTGCGGCGGTCGGCGAGAATCGAGCGAGCAGTGTCCCGCTACCCGGAAATGCTGCAGGACCATGATTTAGTGGTGTCTTCTCTTAATGAGCTGTTAGAGGTGGAAGAAACAGAGTGTTTTGTATTCCGTAAAAATGAGGCTTTGCCTGTAACATTAGGGTTTCAAATCCTTGAATCATAATTTCCTGATGATTTTTATTAAAAAGGTATTTCAGATCCTCCATAAAACAAGAAATGCCCTCATCCAGCCCACCTGGAACAAACTGTCATGAATGCAGACTCCAGCCCTGGACAGGAGCTCACAGGGCTTGCTCTCAAATTACATATCCCACAGAAAGGCCTTTGGCTTATTTGTTTAAGGTGGTAACTTGCCAATTTAACAGCATACAGAAATTTCACATGATTGAGTGTGAATTTATCCCACAAGTATGGTAAGGATATTGGAAGGCTGGTGCCACAGTATGACAGACCTTCCTTCCTGCATCCACCTTAGCAGAGAGGGAAGTCCTCCCGGCATGGACGGTCTGAGCTCAGAGCACATGGGACCTGGCAGGCCATCTGGTCAAATCCCTTTTTTTTAAAGATGAGCTTATATTTGCTATGCCTTTGCCCAGAGATCACAAATGACGTAATGTGACCTTTGCTTCTGTCCCTGTGTCCTTGAGGTGAGGGGTAATTCACGTCCTTTCAGTACCAGGTCTCCTAGTGAAACAATCCTGAATTGGGATGGTCATCTAGCTTTTTATATCCAAACCTAATTTTTGCATCTGTTATTCAGAAATGCATTAAATAAAAACAAAGGGAAGAGGGGTGGGGAGGGGACACTTGCTTCTGCACTTCAATTCTTTGCTCTGCCAGGGCACCTGCAGGCAGTGCAAGCCCCAGACACTCTACATGTTGCCTTCCTTCTTTCTGAGCAACTGCTCTTGGGGAGGTAAAGTCAAAATCATTACGTAAATATAATGTATAGAACTCTACTCAACATATTTTAAATTTATCTTTCTTAATATTTAAGTATTAACCAAAAAAGAACATTAAACTTTTTTTTCTACTTCTTCATTTATCTTATTACAAAAAACAGTGATGATAGCTTGGCCTAGAGATTTAGGGGTCTCTCTGGGGAAGCACCAATAGGTTACTCCAGAAGACTCATGGGACCTTGATTTCCCTGGAGAGCTCACCTTGATCAGGGTCTGACCATCAGCCTCACCCAGGAACCAGATCTGTCTCTAGGTCAATTTTATAATAAGAAGGTTCACAAAACTGAACTATAAGACCATAATGCAAACAGACTAAGTTTCAGTAAGAAGTAGATTGTCCCCACAACCTAAATCTGGGAATCCACACAGGCCGCTGGTGGTTTTACATTTCTCAGAACCCCTGTGCTAATAGCTGGCTCGGAGTGGCAGACTGGAGGTTGTGAGCAGCCTGATACAGCAGCGTGTGGTGTGGACAGCATGGCAGCGGCAGGAAACCTCCTCATCCTGGAGCTCCATAGAGTCTCATGACTTGTTTCATAAGCAGCTGTTCCTAGAAATGGAGCAGGAAGGAGGGAGGGTGAGCAAGGAGACAGGCTCCAGCCACAGGAGGAAGATTCATCAGGATTGTAATGGAGGCGGGGCCTTGGCAGAAGTCAATTCTAATGTGTAGGGATGGCCTCTTAAGAGGAGTGAGTGGAAGGACAGTTTTATAGACATGTGTACAAGGAGGGCTGTGTACTAGCATTGCTATACAGAATGACAGTTCACATTTATTACTGTCTACTAGGTGCTGTAACGTCTGTTTTTGCTTGCCTGGCACATAGACCTAATAAAACTACCACAATTTCCTAGGGCCACCTCTCCCACTCACAGTCCATAGTTTAACAGGCATGGATTGCAGCCCCAGGTGTGCACAGGACCAGGTCTGGCCAGCCAGAGCCCAGCATCTCCCAGCCAGTGGCTCTGGCTGGAGGATGGGGCCATGTCACAGAACAAGTAAGACTCATTCCCAATTTTTTTTAAAATATGCTTTATTGATTATGCTGTTATACTTGTCCCAATTTATTTTCCCTTTGTTCCCCTCCACCCAGCGACCCCCTTCCCTCCAGTTGTGTCCCACCCCCCTTAGTCCATGCCCATTGGTTGTGCATATAGTTCTTCTCAACCTCTTCCTGTCTACTCTACTCCCTCCTACTATGCATCTTAATTCCTGCATCATCTCCCTCCCTTTCCCCCCTTCCCCCTCCCCGCTGACCTCCCCCCAATACATTCCCCATACCTATAATTCTTTTCCCACTCTCATGGCCTACTTAGTTTGCCTTTGTTTCAGTTCCCCAGCTTCTGTTGTTGGTTGTGATACAGTTTTCATTTTAATGTTCAGTTTTGATCCTCTTTCTCCTAAACCAGTCCCTTTAACATCATAGAACAGTGGTTTGGATCTAATGAACTCCTTCAGTTTTACTTTGTCCTGGAAGCGCTTTCTCTGCCCTTCTATTCTGAATGACAGCTTCTCTGGATAGAGTAATCATGGTTGTAGATTTTTGCTTTTCATTTGAATATTTCTTACCAGTCCCTTCTTGCCTGCAGAGTTTCTTTTGAGAAATCAGCTGATAGTCTAATTGGGACGCCTTTGTACATAATTCTCTTCTCTCTTGCTGCTTTTAAGATTCTCTCTTTATCCTTAATTTCTGACATTTTGATTATAATGTGTCTTGGTGTGGTTCTCCCTGGATCCAGTTTTTTTGGAACTCTCTATGCTTCCTGGACCTATAAGTCTATTTCCTTCCCCAACTTAGGGAAGTTCTGCTTCATTATTTTTTCACATAATTTTTCAACTTTTAGTTTTTTCATCTTCTGGCAGTCCTATGATTTGGATGTTGGCTTGCTAATAGCTGTCTCATAGGTTTCTGAGGCTCTCCTCATTTTCCTCACTTTTCGTTTCCTCTTTCTGCACTGGTTGGCTGTTTGTTCCTTCCCTATGTTCCAATTTGCTGATTTGATCCCTGGTTTTCTTGCCCTCACCACTAGTTTCGTATGTGTTTTTGTTCCTTTCAGCAGGACTAACCTTCATTGCTTCCCTGTCTTGTTTAAGATCTGCTGTTAGGTTTTGTGGACCTCTGACCAGCAGAGTTCACAGATGAAGTGAATAAATGCACAGCGACTGCAAGAATCCTGTGGCGAAGAGGGGACAGAACTGGCCACTTTCTAGAGGAGAAAGTGCAGTTTGCTCCTGCCTTAACAGGCTTTTATTAATTCTTTAGGTGGATTACATCCAAGAAAGTTGTGAATCATTGTGCCAATCATTGCCTTATATGATTATTACTTTTATATAACAGAGAAAAGAATGTTACACATGCATGGATGATAAGGATAACTTGTCTAGCCACATCCTGTTCTTAGAAATTGGCCCAGAATAAGCCCTAAGAAACTGCTTCAAGCTTACACGCTGAACATCTGTTGTTCTCAGCCCAGGATGATGGGGTCCTTTAGCAGAAAGTAAGCTTTTAACTATTACAGAAATGCAGGCCTGGTTCCCCACAGGAAAACAGGTGTGTGGAGTGGGTCCTGTGTGACGCCATGCTCCCAGTGGTTTTCCAATCTGGGGTTGAGCTACATTTGCCATTACTAGCACCCCGGCCTCCCATAGTTAGGTCTGTAAGCATTTGTATAACCAAAGCTCAGAAAGATTTCTTATCTGCTGAGCCGTTAGATTAGATATTCGCTCTCTGGTCAGCTGCGTGACTGGGATCTCTATCATGATCTGTGCCATCCTGAGTTTTGTGTTTACCTTTGCTTCCTGGACAGGGCTGTCACACCTCCTACGCTATAGGGGGCGGGGCCCCATGCACTCGTCACAACCAGGTTACCCTTCTCACCACACTGTAGCGTTTTGCATGGGGGCAAGGGTCCAAGATCAATTCCTGCGGTTCACTCTCCGCTAAGAGCCGGGAGCCTCTTCCTCCATCCCCACTCCCTCTGGGCCTCACAGTCCAAGGCAATGTGGATCTGCCTTCCTTAGCATCGGAATTTCGAGCTACGGGTTTGGTCTGCAGCTGGGGGTGCTCCCCAGGTGCTTCTCACCTTCCCTTAAATACTGGTGTCTGTGCTTATCGCACTCCCGCTGCTGTTGCCGCAGCTGCTGCCACCAGCACAACTTGACCTCTCTGCCCCGGTTTCACCCCCCCACCCGTCCAGACAAGCACCACTTCTTTATAACTTCATATGTTGGACTTCCATGTAGCTTTATTTTCTGGAACTTCTGGTTATTTCTGGTTTTGCAGTAGTTGTACAGTGGTCCCTCTCTATATCGTGGTTCACTTATCATGGCCTCACTGTATCACAGGATTTTTTAAAATATTATATTTAATTATTGACCACAGATTTTTCACTATATCACAGGATTTTGAGGTACTATAAAAGTTGTTAAAGTTACATAGGTTTAAGAGTGTAGAATATGTTTAAGAACATAAGTAGTGTTTATAAAAAGCGTGGAAAGGTTAATAAGAGAGTGGGAAAGGTTAATAAGTGACTGGAAACAGTTTATAAGTGTGTGGAAAGGGTTTATAAAGCCTTAAAATATATATAAATACTAAAATAAATGTAAGGTTTCTACTTCCCGGATTTTCACCTATCACGAGGGGTTCTGAAACATAATACCTGCGATAAGTGAGGGAATACTGTATTTCTTCTTACTTGTGGAGGGACACGGAGCATGTCAGTCTAGGCCTCCATCTTGGCCAGAAGTTCCCCAGATTTTTGTTGAAAAGAGACATCCTGGCAGAGCTGCTGAAAGGATGGAAATCAAGTTTGGGGTCAGCCATCTTATAACCATGTAGAAAAAAACCTGCCAGAGAATGGTGCCAACATGGAATAGACATGAGCTAGAGAGAGCATGGTTACATCCAATGACACCATTCGATCCCCGAGCTAAACCCTGGAGCCGGTCAAGCCCTGGACTTCCTGACGATGTGAGGCAATGAATTGCTTTTTGCTAGGCAGTTTAATTTAGGGTTCTGTCCGTTACTAGGGGAGACTCCAACTAGCACTCCCACAGTGGGACAGGAAACTCGGCCACATGTGTGAAAGTCACTTCACTGCATCCTCAAGGAGCCTTATGACACAGGTGTGCAAGCAGAGTAGTTGATGGAAAGTGACAGGGCTGCCGGGCTCCAAATCCAGAGTTTTTTGTTCCTGTCTCTAAAATAAGAAATTAGGACTAGGAGGACGATGAGAGAAGAGCAAATTCAGAAAATTTTAAACTGCTCCCAATTTACCAAACTGTCATTTGTTATACAAATGAGTACCTGGTCACCTACATACTTGAGGTCAATACCCCAGGGCAACTCTCCGTTTCCTCCTGCTGACTGCTCAGGACTGGGTTCATGGAGGTGCACCTCTCTGGTCACAGTCCCAGGGAGCCAGCCTGGAGCTCATGGTGGCAGGCCCTGAACAGCTGCCATGGTTCTGTCCTCCTCATGGCCCAGGATGGCTGCCGGCCACCATCACTCCAGCCAGGGGAGAGAGGAGAAGCAGTGGAAGGCACACCCTCTCCCCTGCAATGCCACGAGCTGACCCAGGGCGATGAACCAGGTGTCACAGTTCACTCAGTAAAACACAGGACACTGGAAGCAGATGCCAGAGATAACAATGATGAACCAAGTGACCTGACCCCAGGGAGCCAAGAGTCTAGTGAGGGTGGACATTAAAGAATCACAAATGTAAAGGTATGATAATCCTGAGAAAAAGGTTCATGGGTCCAGCCTCTGTCCACAGCTGCAGCTCCCAGCCCAGTGATGCTGCAGAAAGGGGGGTGGAGGGGTCCAGAGAAGAAGGTCCTGGCAGATGGAGGCAACATGGCCAGGTAAAAGCCAGTTTCTGTTTCACCTTGGCCCTCTGCTTTTCCTTCACCTGTCTGGTCTTTATTTTAGCAGCAACGTCTGGCATCAAGATAACTATGCCCAGGCCCTTGGCCTTGCCCTTAGGAATTCTCCAGCCCTGCTCACCTGAAAATTCAGAGACAGATGAGGCTGCACAGTGATAACAACCAGCATGTGGCAGTGTGGTGTGGAGGACAGAGCAAGTCCCTTGGTATCAATAGCACTGGGTCCAAATCCTGGCTTTAGTCTGCTAACAGAGTGACAGTGAATTACAGAGGTCCTCTGCAATCGCTTTTTTCCAGTGGTAAATGATGATAAGGGTTATATAGAGCCCTAAGCAGAATAAAGTACGAAGCCCGGTGCAAGAAGTATAGGAGACACTTGGGCATACCTTTCCTCAACCATGTGGGCAGCTGAGAGAAGCAAGGGAAGTAGGTGGGAGTCCCAGAGATCAGCTTCATGTCCAGGTCCTTGACCTCTGATGCAGCATCCTGTAAGATGAGAATAATGCCGCTTGGCTAGAAGAACTGCCTGCCTGCTCAGGGCAGCTCGTATTAACCACTCCCTTGCTCCTAAGTGGTGACCGGGGAAGGCTGGCCGCAGCGGTCACTGGCACACCCCCTGCCTCATGCGCCCCTCTGCAGTCCCTGCGTGTGGACTGCAGGTAGGGAGACTGTAGCCTTCATCCTTGCAGCTGCCATCATCACATCCACTACAGAAATAACAAGATGACGTGGTCTTGTTTTAAAGCAGTGATGAGGCTGGTATGAGGAAACCTTCCCCAGCAGAGGCTGGGCACCAGGGGGTCCTTCTGGGGTGGAATGTCAGGGACGTGGGGAGGTGCAGCAGAAACCCACCAACTCCAGGCCTCCTGGCACAGCAAGCTGAACAGGGAGCACAAGAAGCTGAGGCAGATGACCAGGTAGAGGTCTGCATAGCAGGTCAGCTGTCTGAAGAAGGGTGGCTGGCAGAAACCACAGGGGAACAGGCTGCTGTCCATCACGCCGTAGCACAAGTCCAGCTCCTGGGTGACTCTCAGGCAGAGAGCCCATGACACCTGGACCTGCGTCACCCATAGGCAAGCCCACCTGCTGGCCTGGGTCTGTCACTGGGGACACTGAGGCTTTGCCCACCACAGGGAAGGAGCTGAGTTCCATAAGCCCAGCAGCTGCACACACGATGGGCCCGCGAAGTGCCCTGGGAGGTGGGCAGCCCAGCACTTTGCTGCAGGCGCCACTCCCTGTTTTCCTCACTGTTACCTGCCTAGCCCTGGAGAATGACCACCTGGGACACACCCACAGAGGGCTTGTAGAACCCGCACCAGCTGACTCCTGCCCCTGCTGCCCCCTCCTTGTCACTAGGACCTGCTTTTAGATAACTGGTCCAACATTTGCTCCCAGAGTGACTGAAAGCATGCTGCTCTCCTCTCTGAGCCTCAGTTTCCTCATCTGTGAAGTAAAGTTGACAAGCCCTGCCCAACCCATACCCTGGGGCTGTAGTAGGGTCACATAGGACACAGCACCTTATATTCTTCACTGTTGGCCCCAGCTGGCCCTGGCTGCTGTGTGCCCCGAGTCCCCTGGTGGCTGGTAAGTAAGTCACAGGGAATGTTTTCCTGCCTCTCTTTCCCAGGATCCATCACCTCAGGCCCCTTATCTGCCTGACCCCAGACACTGATCAGAGCTGCCTGTCACTCTCAGAAGGACCCAATCCAGCAGACACATGCTTCTCAAGGAGCGGTAACGGTGGCAATTGGAGGACAGGGCCATGTTTCACAAATCACTCCCCAGCAAAGCACACTGCTGTCATTGGGAACATGGGCCAGCAGAGGACACTGCCTGACAAGAATGGGGGAAGTCTGTGGAATTGGGAGAATCAGATGACGGCTCCACCACCTGGGACAGAAAGCTGGGAAGCCTATGCCTGTCCTGTCCGCCCCACCAGGCCTGTTCCCTCCTCACTGGTCACCTGTTGTTGCCAAAATCTCCCTCTTGGAGAAGTAGATGACTTGAAGCCCATGATGGCTCCCACTTGTGTGGCTGGAACTCCCAGCTCCAGGCACAGCCTCCCTGGCCCAGTGGGGGTGGGGTACACCCAGGGGGGACACTGGGCTGGGTGTGTGCACATGTGTGAGAAGTCGGTGACTTCAGTCTGTGCTGGGTGGCTTAGGAAGAAGGGCTTAGAGGGCACAGTGTGGGTGGTCCCAAAGGGACGAAAGAGTCTCACAGTCCAGTTCACTAGGAAAGCCCAGCACGAAACAGATCTTGACTCCCTGACAACCACAGCAGGCCCAGCTGCCAGGCGTGCACATGGGCTGCCACCCTCATCCCTCTCTGCTTCTTGCGGGGCCACAGGCCACTCACTGTACAGCGCTGCCAGGTGCAAACCCAGTCTCTCCAGCTCCCCTTTCCGCTCTGGAAATGGATGGGGGAGAGTAGGGTGAGGGGCCCTTCGTCTGCCCCAGGCCCCGCTGAGCCAGGTGCTGAGGGTGGTGAAGTCACCAGGGGCCTAGGCACCCACTGTGTGCATCGCACCCTTGACCACTTCCTCATATCAGTGACACTCTGCCCATAGCAGAAGGACAGCTTAGCCCCAGGGACAAGAGTGGAAGCCAGTCAGGGGGCAGCTCACACACAGTGACTCAAACCCCAACTGTTTGGGCTCACAGCAACTCCTGACCCCAAGGATACTTCAGGTCATTCCCGGCAGGAAGAGTACCTTCCACTCACTACACGTCCTCGAGAACAGATGGGGAGGTGAGGAAGGAAGCCCCAGCTACAGAAACTTCACTGGACCCTGCAGTCAGGAGACAAGGGGTTGAGTCTCAGGTCTGCCCTTTCTGAGTGCGTGACTTTGGGCAGGATGCATAACCTCTCTGGGTCTGCTTCTTGGTGTGTAAAATAGATCCACTCTTGTAAACCAGAGTGGACAGTGTTATCATGGTCACTGCTAACCCCCCCACAGGGACAGTGACAGAGAGGGGACAGTGACAACAGGCAGTCTCTGCATTGGAGGCAAGCTCCTCACCCATTCCCAACCTCAAGGCTCACTCTTCTTCGGACCCAGATGCCCAGTTCCTAGGACAGCTCAGGAAGCACCAGGCAAGGCCACCAGTCCTGTCACTTCTTGGACTTGAGGATGTCCCCGAAGATGTGGTCTCCAATGTACAGGATGTACTTCCCTCACACCCCACAATGATAAGCTTGCCCACTGTGGAGGACAGGCTTACTCTCAACCCTTCCCTGTCCCAGTGGTAGGTAGGGGACGTGGGCTCCAAGTCGAGGGACGGTGTCCATTGAGGGACAGGGCAGGTGGGATCCAGCACCTCTGGAGCGGACAGTACAGTGCTGGTGGGACCTCGTGTAGATGCCCATGCAGAGCCTGCCTGAGTCCTGGAGGGGGCAGAAGGCACCCTTGTCAGGAAGGAAAAGAACTGGGGCAGCAGTGGTGACCATAGACATGGGAGGAAGGGGAGGCAGAGGGCCCTAGGAGAGTCTCCTGCTTTCCTGCCTCAGAGACAAGCCTCAGGGAAAATCTGACGGCGGGCTCCTTCCCCACAGCCTGGTCTCAAGCTGGCTGGGGGTAATGACTCCTGACATTACCATGTTGACCCGTCTCAGCACCATTCCCCACAATCAAGTCTCAGTAGGAACTCCAGGGCCTGGCTGAGGCCTCAGCCTGTGGGGTGTGCACGGGGGCACGTGCAGACATACACCCCATCAGGAATACCTGACCCTGCCATGGCTCACACGTCTTCATCCAGTGGGTGCTCCAGCCACCCCACCTGACCCGTGCCCACCCAACCTCAGCCAAGGCCCGGACTGGCGAAGGCATCCAGCCCTCGAGGCATAAGCCTGTGCAAAGGCTGCTCCTGCCTCCCAGCTGGACGAGAACCAGAGTTCCTGGCCCCGGACACACCAGCCACACAGGCACAGGAAAAGGCGTCTGCCAGGCATGGTGTCAGGTATGGCGCGGGCTCTGTATTAGCCTCCGGAGCTCCTCACAGCAAAATCAGTTCCCAGGGTCACGGGACACAAGCCATCGAGCTAGAGCCCAGGACACCTGGTCACACACTCCCTCCCCTGGGCCCTCCACAGCCTGTCTCACCCTTTCCTCCCCTTGGAGCCCTTTCCCAAACCTCTGATTGTCTCTGGCCGTCCTCTTGCTGCGCCCCCATAGCCTGGGGGAAAGGGGTTCCAGGGAGGTCCACCCATGTAACATGACCCCTCTCACACACTTGGTTCTTCTTCTGAGAGGAGAGCTGGGCATGAAAGAGGCCCTCAGCACCCCAGCCCTCCCAGGCCTTGGCATAGCCCACTCCAACCAGGCACAAGACTCACCTCATTAGCACCAAACAGTAAGCCATGATGGCCTGACAGGGTCAGAGCAAAGGTCAGAGCACCCGGCTTGGCTGGGCCAGGGGCCACTGCCTGCCTCTGCCCTTACCCCACTGGAGACCACAGGAGCAAATGATGAGAAAATCACTCATTCCACTGAGACCTTAAAAGGCCAAGAATAGTCACTAGCCGGGTGGCTCAGTTGGTTGGAGTGTCGTCCCATACACCAAAAGGTTACAGGTTTAATCCCTGTCAGCCCTGTCAGGGCACATGCCTGCGTTTTGGGTTTGATCTCCTGCCAGAGAGTGTATGGAAGGCAACTGACTGATGTTTCTCTCTCACATTGCTGTTTCTCCTCTCTCTCTCTCTCTCTCTCTCTCTCTCTCTCTTCCTTCCTCTGTCTCTCAAATCAATAAATACATCGTCGGGTGAGGTTTTTTTTAAAAGGCCAAGAATTGGACCCACCCCAAAATGCCAACCAGATGGTGGGGAGAGCAGAGTCTTGATTCTCCCCTCCCCCTCATTATTGCCTGAAGGGTCTCATTTTCCCCAGGGCCGAGAAGCAAATGAAGGCCCCACTCCCCCACGCACACTCACACTGGTGCAGCTGTAGTTGCTGTTAGCCAGGAACACTTTCCCAGCCTCCTCCATCCTGCCCAGTAGGACAGGGATTTGTTCCTGGAATAGAGACAGTAGCTTCCAGGGCTGGTGCCTCCCTCCCAGAGCTGCCCTGGGAGTCCCTTTCAGGTCTCAGCCTCCAGGCAGGGCACCCCAGTCCAGGCAGGAAGTCTGAGAGCAAGGCTAGGGTGCAGGCTCTGTGCAAATCTTGAGGGGGGCGGCCAGGGAAGGGAAACAGCCTCACTGCTCTGGGGAGAAGGGGACAAGTGGGACAGGCCTGGTCACGACCCTGGGTCTGTGGTGACCCACATGCTTCCCCATGTAATTTTTCAGGTCCTCTAGGGTCTTTTCCTTGAGACAGCCCTGCAGGAGGAACACGTCTGTGCACTTGCACATGTGTGCATGTGTGTGCATGTCCAAGATGGGGGAGCCAGACCACAGTCCTCGGCAGGAAAAGGAGTGGAAACTCTGTGGGGCTGAAGCTCTGGAGGGTTGGCCCAGGAGAACTGAGGGTGACATGTCAGGAGTCCTGCGGTCCTGGGTCACTCACTGACTGGTGGACATTGTCCATGGTGTCAGTCAAATCCTGGAAGAGGCTTTGGAAGGACAAGAAGGGGTTCCCAGGTTGATAGCCAGTGTCACAGCTTTGGCAAGCCAAGAGGGGATGGGGCTGCTGATTAGAGGGGCTGAGGTGACCACCAGCTGCTTACGCTGAGGTCACCCCATGGAGGGCACTAGTAACAAGGTGGGAGGCCCTATGTTGAAGGTCTTCTTGCTGAGCTCCTGGATCCCCTCAGACTCCTCAGGAAGATCCCCCACCTCAGCGCTTGGCCCCTGGGCAGCAGCAATGTCCTTACTGCTAGTTACCCAGCGCCAGCAGGGCACGGACCCACTTGGTGTAAAGGGATCAGCCGGAGAAGAAGTCCAACAGGCAGCAATAAAGGTAGGTCTCTGGGGTGGGGAGGCTGGTCAGTCGCTGGCCCAGGACCATGGCAGCAGCCCCCCGTGCCAGAACTGGGCCCCAGAGGATCCCCTCCCATGGCCCCTCCACCCTCACCAGGCAGGTCGAAAAGCATGTTGAGGCCATGGAACCTCTGCAGGTGGTTCCTCTGAATGAACTTACTGGGGTAGAGGCTCCAGATCTCGGCCCTGGGGAGGAGTAGGCTGGGTGCAGCTGATGCCCCCCCCCAGTAGCTCCCAAAAGTCTGTTCAAGCCCTGCCATCCTTTTCCACCTCCATTCATCTCTTCTCTCCCCACCTCCCATCAGGTGCCTGAGTCCCTCCTCCCTCTCATCTCTCCTCCAGCATCCTTGCGTCCACCTCACCCCTTACTCTGAGAGGAAGGTGAAGATGTGGGCATCAACCTTCATGTGGTTGCCATAAACCCTGTCAAAAACCAGCCCCCTGTAGAGAGAGCACCCCCAATGGCTCCACACTTGGTGTGGAAGGCGGAGTCGCAGGTGTTGCACAGGATTTCATGCAAGTACCTGATGCACACCAGGCACTCCAGCAGCAGCCCAAAGGGCGGCACCTCACAGGCTGGGACTTGTAGGCTCTATGCTAGCAGTTCTCAACCTATGGGTCGTGACCCCTTTGGGGGTCAAATGGCCCTTTCACAGGGGTCGCCTAAGACCATCAGAAAACACATATATAATTACATATTGCTTTTGTGATTAATCACTATGCTTTAATTATGTTCAATTTGTAACAATGAAAATACATCCTGTATATCAGAAATTTACATTATGATTCATAACAGCAGCAAAATTACAGTTATGAAGTAGCAACATAAATAATTTTATGGTTGGGGGTCACCACAACATGAGGAACTGTATTAAAGGGTCACAGCATTAGGAAGGTTGAGAACCACTGCTCTAGGCAAATGGGACCAGGAGGGAGGGTGCCACCCCTGCTCCCCAGCCCCCAATGCCCTGTGCTGCCTCCCTCCCTACTGGCCAGAGTGTAATCCATGTTGAAGCCAAAGCAGCGAATCTTCCCCAGCATTAGGCTGCAGTCGACAAAAATATTAGGGAGGAAGGGGAGGACATTGTGGTTAGCCCACCAGCCCCCAAGCTCTAAGGTCCAAGTCATTGTCCTTGGGTCTGAGTGTGCCTGAATACATGCATGTGAGCATGTGTGTGTGTGTGTGTGTGTGTGTGTCCCTTTAATATTTCATATAATAATGGCTTGGTCATGATGAACTCCTTTAGCTTTACCTTGTCTGGGAAGTACTTTATCTGCCCTTCCATGCTAAATGATAGCTTTGCTGGATAGAGAAGTCTTGGTTGTAGGTTCTTGCTTTTCATCACATTGAATATTTCTTGTCAGTCCCTTCTTGCCTGCAAAGTTTCTTTTGAGAAATCAACTGATAGTCTTACAGGCACCCCTTTGTAGGTAACTTTCTGCTTTTCTCTCGTTGCTTTTAAGATTCTCTCTTTATCTTGAACCTTTGACTTTTTAATTACAATGTGTGTTGGTGTGGTCTTCCTTGAGTCTAGCTTGCTTGGGACTCTCTGTGCTACCTGGACTTGTATGTTTATTTCTTTCACCAAATTTGGGAAGTTTTCCTTCATTATTTTTTCACATAAGCTTTTGATTTCTTGCTCTTCCTCTTCTCCTTTTGGCACCCCTATGATTCGGATGTTGGCACAGTTAAAATTGTCTCAAGAGGTTCCTAAGCTCCTCCTCACTTTTTTCAATTCTTGTTTCTTCATTCTGTACTGGTTGACTGTTTTTTTATTTCTTATATTCCAAATCATTGGTTTGAACCCTAGTTTCCTTCCCTTCACCATTGGTTTTGTGTGGATTTTCCTTCATTTCATTTAGCATAGCTTTCACTTCTTCCCTTATGCATTTGCCATACTTAAGCATATCTGTCAAGTCTGTGAGCATCTTTAGCACCAGTGCTTTGAACTCTGCATCTGTTAGGTTGTCTATCTCCTCATTTATTAGGTTGGCTATCTTCTCATCGCTTAGTTCTCCCATTGGAACCTTGATCTGTTCCCTCTTTTGGCCCATATTTCTCTGTCTCTTCATCTTGACAGGCTCCTGTGTTTGTTTGCCTGTGTCTTAGGTAAGCTGTCACTCCTGTTACACTGTAAGGTATGGAGCCTTAGATATTTGTCAGTACAGGGTGACCTATTTCACCACGTTTTGGTGCTATTTGTGGGGAAGGGGTCTGAGAGGGAACAATGCTGCTTGCTCGTCACTCGCACCTTTTCCAGACACTTCTCCCACTTCCGCACTGAACTGGCACTTCTCTAGCTCTCACCCTAGCCATCGTTCCCAGAGTGGGTGGATCTGTGGACATTCTAGGACCTTGGGGGCCCTTTAAACAAGTGAACTCTACTGAGAGACTGGAAGTTTCTGCTTCCACCCCAACCGTCACTAGTTTGCACAGTCAGAAGCAATGAGGCTTTATTGTCCCTGGCGCTAGAACTGTGAGCATGGTGGTCTGGCCTGGTGCTTGGAGTGCTCCCCAGGTGTCCCTCTCTACTCTTTTAAATGTTTTGACTGTGCTTTCCACCAACCTGCTGCTGCCACACCTACTGCTGCTGCTGCCACACCTACTGCTGCTGCTGCCACACCGTGTCCTCTCCACCCCGGCTCCGCCCCTCCTACCTGTCTGGATGAGTATTTCTTCTTTATATCTTTGTTTGCTGGACTTCCATGCAGCTCGGTTTTCTGGAACTTCTGGTTGTCTCTAGTTTTGAGGTAGTTGTATTCCTTCTTAGTTGTGGAGGGAGACGCAGCATGTCTGTCTAGGCCTCCATCTTCTGTACTGTGTTTTATTTTCACAACTTCTCATAAACTGGAAATTATTTCCTAAGTTTAATTTTTTTTTAAGTAGAAGGTCTGCATCCCAGACCCCCATGTGGTGGTGCTGGAGCTCTCTCCTCTCAACCCACGTTCTCCTGAGCCCTGGCCCAGCACCTTCAGTCCACAGAGAGTGTGGTGGCCCAGCAGCAATTTCCTCTTGACTTTACACATCCACTGTGGCTGTTCAAAGAGCATCCAGGCACAGTACATGAGAGCTTTGTTTCCATGGCCCCTCACACTTCTCCCTCCACTGATAGTAGGAGGCACTACCCAGATGCCAACAGCCACTGCTGCCTTACAACTCATACCCCTGGGCTTGAAGAAACCTCTCTAGACCACCAGAAACCTACCCAGTCAGGGGCTTCCTCACACGCACAGGGCAATTGGTAGAGGGAGATTGATGTGGGGATGGGAGCAATGCACCAAGAAGGCTTTTTAGCAGAACAGAGTCTTGGTCAAGGTCTTTAGAGAAATATAGGGTTTTTATTAGTGCAGAGAAGGCATTTCATGTGGCAGCAATGAGCTCAGTGCTGAGGTGTAGAAAGAAAATGCCCACAGGGTGCAGCAGAGGCTGGGAGTTGGTTCGGGGGCAGTGGCCTGGGTCCTGGGCCAGAAGTTGCTTGCCCTCTGGTGTGGCCACACTGTGAACAGCAGGTCTGGTGGTGACGGAGAGGGACTGAGACCAGAGGGTGGACTCCACTTGCTGGGAAGGGCACAGGGCTGAGACACAGTCATGGGGTGCCATCGGCCAAGTGCAATTCTGCCTTTCTCACTGCACTCTTGCCTCAGCCCTGGTATGTAGATATTATTACTGGGCCTAAAGTCATGAAAGTTAGTGAGGCATGAGGGTAGTAGCTGTCTCAGGGTGGGAGTTCACAAATTTCTCAGATGGCAGACTGAGCTAAATGTAGGTGCACACCCCCTCCCAGGCCTTTCCAGGCAGGGACAGCACAAGCCCCTGTGCAGAGATTGATTCTAGGTCGGCAGGAGAGTGACCTAATTAAACACACAGGCTTATTCTTAGACGAGAGCCCAATTAAGGTCCCTGGGCAGCCACAATGCAAAAGCACAGCCCTAGAAGTGACCGTAATAATTCTTTTTTGAAGTAGCAGTTATTTACTTCTGATTATAAAAGTAGTACATATTTTCCATAGAACATTTAGATATACAGAAAGTACAGAAAAGAAAATGCTACCTAGAGATAGATAACCACTATTTTTGCTGATTTCTTCTCAGTGATTTTTTACACATATGTACATGTTTGATACTGAGAGAAAAGGCTTACTCACATAATGTAAGTGAAAAAAGATAAAAATTATCAGCAGCAAAATCCCAATTTTGTTACTTAAATTAGGATTATCATCTATTTTGTATTCAGGTACTTAATTTTGGGGGCACATAATATCCATCATATAAAATAATGTGTATTCACTCTTCCCCTGTAATTGTTTTCAGTTTCTCAAATAACTCTACAACAACCTCCCTATGCATCTCTGATTATTTTATTCATCTAGAACTTCAGAAGCAAAAATTATTAGTGCTCTTGTTATACACTGCGGAACGGCTGTCCAAACATTCAAAGCAATTGGCACTATGTACTGCCACCAGCAAGTATGAAATGTGGTAGTGCCTATGGCATGTCTTGATTCCTAAAATAATAGCCAGAACTTTTTTAACACTTAGTTGTAGATCCAGATCAAACACAGAAGCCACTGTTTATAGGCACTGGTTCCTCAGAGCTATCTGGGACTTTGTTTTAGTCAGCTTCCATTAAGTTAGGCTGCTGTAACAAACAACCCTGGAATTTTAGGGTTTACAACTGCAAGGTTTCTCTCTTACCCATGTTACTCAAAAGATGTGGGTCAATTGTGCTTTTATTCCTAATGTCTTCTTGTTCTGGGACCCAGGAAGAAGGAATAGCCCCCATCACCATTCTCATGGTCAAGGACAGAGACAGAGCAGAGTCCACCTGGCTTTTCAGACTTTGACATGACATCACTCCCACTGTGGAGTGAGGTTCTGTGGCCAATGAGAGGAAAGAGTCCACGCCTCCCAAGAGGACATATACAGGTCACATTCAGGGGGTGCTGAGTTGTCACAGAGTCGATAGAAGATAATTGGAAACAATCAACCATAGCTGTGAGCTCTCAGGAACAATATCCAGTGTCCATCATCACTCTGGGTCCTGACACTGATAAGGTCCCCCGCACTCAAAGCCTTCCCCATGGCTTATGAAGGGATCACTTAGGTTTGCTTTCTGTGCAAGTACAAGAGAAAATATGTTTGTGTGTATGTTTACATACATATATGTATAAGTAGCTCCATTAAAAAAGTAAAGATATATTGTCAAATTTTTAAAAGACAAAAGACATTGTAGAACATGCTATCATTTATTTTTAAAGGGCAGAGAACACATACACATAATATATATGTTATGTTTATATGTGTATAAAATATTTCCAAAAAATCAATAAGAAGCTGGTGACAGTGGCTATTTTAGGAAAGTGAACTATGTGACTGTTGGTGGGGGAGAGGCTTGTTTTTCACTATATTGTCATTTTTACAGTTCGATTTTCCCCCTTGTGTTTATATTGCCTTTTCCAAAAGAAATAATTAAAAATTTAAAAAGTTGCCCTTTCCCAACCCCTTCTCGCTGATGTCACAGCATCTCTCTGCCTAGTCCTCCATTGCTCCCACACTGGGAGGTGCCCTGATTCCCACACTGAGTGCCTTAGAAAGCAGACTTTCCAGAAAGCACCATAAAACCCCGAATAACAAATAGAAAAAACTGCAAAGCAAAAAAATAAAAATAAAGTTTATTCTCCAAGCATGCTCTCTATGGCCTCCCAATAAGATCCTCTGAGTGAGGTGGGATCAAAAGACAGGGCTGAAGGAAGGGGAAGGGTCTCATCAAGGAATTAGTATAAATGACCCAGGAACTTGGACAACTAAATAAATGGGGACTGACTGTGGGAGAGGGGGAGGGGGGTGGAGGAGGGGAGAGCAAAGGGGAAAAATGGAACAACTGTAATAGAACAACAATTTTTTTAAAAAGGAAAAACAAATAAAAATAAAATAAAATAAGACAGGGCTAAATTCTCTTGCACAGGTCAGGAGTCTGCTCCTGTGAGGGAGGTGGGGAATTGGGGAGAAAGGAGGAGACAGGGCGAAAGCAGCCACAGAAGCAAAGGAAGCTATAGCTGGTGGTGCCCCCAAAACAGGGCCCTTGGACAATGGGGCTGCCTCTGTGCCCCCAGCTACCTGCCAAGACCCCTCCTCTGCTTCCTCATGTCTCCACATTTGCTTCGGATCTTCAGAAAAGCCCCCTGTACCCCACAAGCTTATGTGGAACAGGGACAGCACCCATGGGAACAGGAGCTAAAGTCAAAGATAACACAAGAGCACAGTCACCAGGGAAATGGTGGGGGGATCCTGGGGACCTCTTTGGAATTCTAGACACCATGGAGTCTGGAACATAAACAAGCCTGTGTCTGCATAAGCCCGGAACCCCCGGCCATCACTGGGTTACACAAGCAGAGGTGCTGAGTATAGAACAGCCCTGAGTGAGTGGCAGTGTTGTGGGTGGTCACAGCTGGAACAATGTGAGCAGCAAAAGGAACAAGTGGTATTGGCTTATAACCCAAAGCGTAGAGTTAATATCCACAAATCCTATTGAATAAATAACCTACCTAATAAATGAGCTAATAAATAAATAAATGGGGACAGGTCTTGCTTACAGAATTAATAAATGTAGAAGTAATGAGGAAAATTTTTTTAAAAACCACAGGGATAATCAAAGTCCCATGTTTGGTTTAACACTCTGCTTCACTATACTGAAATTCTTAATTTTTGAAAAAGGGGCCCTGCGTTTTCATTTTGTTCTGGACCACACAAATTATGTAGCTGGTCCTGGCTGTAAGTAAGACCCACAGATGAATGCTAAAATTAGTGGGTGAACATTTGAGGAAAATTAGGATGCTTGCATAACTTTAAAAAATCTTCCCCAAACACTTGTAAGTTATAAGGAAGGAAACAGAAACTTTACAAGCAGACATCAGGCAAATGCCATATTAACCAAATGATCATTGTTAATAACAGGTGTCCCATATGATGGGTTGAAAAAGCAGCTCACTTCTGTGTTGTCCTTCCCAAAATGTATAACTTTAATCATGAGAAAACATTAGACATACCCACACTGAGGGACATTTCATAAAATATCTGACAACAACTGTTAAAAAATGTCAAGGTCATGAAAGACATAAGAAGATTAAGAAACAGTCACTGATGGGAGAAGATCAAGAAGACATGGTAAACTGAATGCAAAATGGGATCCTGAATTTGATCATGGGACAGAAAAAGAGGATTAGCTGAGCAACCATGGAAAGCTGAATATAATCTATAGATTTGTTAACAGTATTCAGGCAATATTCGCTTTCTTGTTTCAGTACTTGTACTATGTTATGAAAAGTGTTAACAGTAGGGGAACCTGGGAGAAAGACAAAGGGAAAGTCTGAAATTATTTAAATCTTTTTAAAATTTGAAAACAGTGGTAATTAGGCAGAATGAAGTGGCCAACAACCTGCAGCACAACATGCCCAAATTGTACGGGGACTACTGCAGTAATGCCTCACGCGTGACTGCCCCGCTGTGAGAAAGACACCCTGCAGTGGTAGGAAACACAGAGAATGTGAAAGACTACCATCAGAAATGAATGGAAAAGCAGGCATAGAGCCTGACTGATGAAACAACTACAGCATTTTAACAAAGAAAGATACCTTCTACTCCATCCTCTGCTCCATCTCCTGCAGGGGCAATGATCCCATCTCCCACCCCGCAATCTTCCAGGTCCTCCTCACCCTGGTATACAGCCCAAATCCTATGAGAAGGCCTTCCCATGATGCCTATGATGGGCCCTCCTTCTCCTAGGATGATGCCTGTGAGACCCACTCCTGCAACGAGGGCACCTATGGGAGGCCACATGCCAATAAGACCTCCTGCCCATCCTATGATGGTGCCCCCTGGGCCAGGAATGATTCAACCAAACAGATAAGGAGAGAGGGGAGTCTCTTTCTATCAGTTTTATATTACTTGTTATACTTCACCAGGAGATCATGGTGCTGACTCTGGGTGTTCTCTAACAGCATGACAAGGAAGACTCACGCCCTCTCCCTATCAAAGAGAATAGTTTTGGAGGGGATTAGTGGGACAAAAAAAAGCAATTTTCATTTGTAGTGTGTCAGTCAATGGTTGTTGATGGTCATTGGTGTCAATTCAATGCCAACAGAAATCCCCAATTTGGGATGCAGCGAAGAAGGAAACTATTCAGTGTACAGCAACTCAATTGTGATACAGCACAGCTATGGGGCAGCCCTGTGGCCAGGTACCTGTCCAGCTAGACAGCTCTGCTCTGTGTCAATCTGCTTTGTGCTGCACTGGTCTGGTCTGCACTGCTCTGGTGAGACACCTTCAGTGTTTCAGCTAAGCCCAAGCAGCACAGCCTTCAGTTTTCAATGGTAAGGAAAAGTGTTCTACCCCAGCCAGAGGGGAGCTGGCCTATATGGACAAAAGTCCCCCCACCTGGTTCCTAATTGGTCCTTCCTCATGCAAATGAGGGCTCCAAATCCTGAGTTTGGCCCAAAAGACACTGTCCTGATTGGTCAGAATAGAGTCACTCTGATTGATCAGAGCAGCACCACTTCGATTGGATAGGGAAGCCTCAATCCTATTTGTTGAAATAGAATTCCAGGAAACCTTATAAGGGCTGGCTCAGATGGCAGGAATATGGTGCAGGCAGGCAGCTCAGCGCAGGCTTCACTTTGAAGTGCAGTTTGCATGAGAGCTTCCTGTGTAGAAATGACTGCTAGGCTCTGTTTTGTTTTGTTTTTGTTTTGTTTTGTTTTGTTTTGCTTAATTTGAGCCCAGGTAGGCACCAGGAGCCCTTCTTAGTAGGGTCTTTTTTTTTCTTTAAGGTTTCACAATTGTGAAATATGGAAATAAAATTGTCAACTCTTTAAGTTAAAAGAAAAAGAAAAGAAAAGCAATGACAATTAAAAACGAACAATAAAATGCACCAAACTTAAAGCCAAAAGACATGATAAACTGCAGGGGAGGAGGCTTGCAACTCATTTCACAAAGGTCAAATTTTCCCAGGCTTCTAGAAGAATGTCAATAGCCCAATAAGAGGGGGGCGGGGAGAATTCAAAGAGAAAGAACACAATACAATGGCTATTAAATGTAAAAAAATCATCATACTCACAAGAGAAGTGCAGATTATAACTACAGATACCAATTTTCACCTGTCAGGTTGGCAAAAATCCAACTGGTTGATAATACGCATTGTTAGCGAGGCTATGGACAAAAATAAATTTTCACACAATCTTTGTAATAGTGTAAATTGGCACAACCACTTTGAGAAGGCAATTTGGCAGCATCTGTTAGAATTAAGATAAATCCCTTGACCCAACAGTTCTACTTTTACGCTTCAAATTGACTTGTATACACCCAAAATGACCACATGCACAAGTATGCTTGGTGCAGCACTGTTTATAATAGTAAAGTAAGTAGTATTCATCAATACTCATCAGTAAAGGGCTGGTGAAATAACTAAGGTCCCTTCATAATGGGATATCTTAAATATACACAACTATGGAAAAGAGTGAGCAAGTTCTCCATCTACTTACTAATAAGGAAAGATCTCCAAGGTGGCAGAACAGAGAGTGCACTACATTCTGTATAAAAAGGAAGGGAACTAGAATCTATAACCGTATTTGCTTGTATTAATATTTGCATAAAGAAACTCTAGAAGAATCTATGAGAAACTTAAAAACAGGGTTTCAGAAGAAATGGAAGTTGATAGGAACTAAAGACAGGAAATAAGGGAAAGAGACTTTTCACAGTACACTGGCTCATTGAGGCTGAGCTGCCGCCAACGCCCCGGCTCAGGTGGAAATTACTCTGTCCAGCAGAGGTTTCATGACCATGGCAGAATAAACTTATCCAGGACACTGTATTTTGTCGGGGGTGAAAAGGAGGTGTCTGTTGCCTCTAGTGGAGAAAGTCTAAGACCTCTGTCCCTCATGCTTTTTATTGAGAAAGGCATGCATGGGAGATACAAGGTCAAAATTCATAAATCATCAATAGCTTTTAGGTGCCTGGATTACAGTTGACAGTTACAGATTACAAGTATAAATATAGAGGGTACAGTGACCAGCCTGTGTCAGGGTCTATTAAACATCTTGACGCCACACTGGCATTAGGTGCAAGGTTTCATACATTCCTTGCTTGAGATTGTTTATAGTTAACTAAGAGATAAGAAAAGCAGAGCAAGCTCCAAAGCATAATAAGCATTCTTTAAATCCAATTCCCATGGACACCCTCTGAGTGGCCTTCGGCCCTGTCTGCCCCGCCTTCCAGTTTTCTGTTGAGACTTAGAGGCTTCCCAGGGTTGGGGGAAAGGGGCACCTGGCTACTGGCTTGGGCTACAATTCCCGAAGCCACAAGGAGCCGTCCCCCACAGCTCATATTTTTGAATTGTGAGCCATGTAAATGTGTTATTTGTTCAAAAATTAAATTTAAAACTAAAGGAAAATTATCATACAAAGTGTGATCATAACCAAAAATAAAATTATACCCTGAGCACGTCATTCCTTAAAATGAAAGAAGTATTTTTAACTATGTATTGACAAGACAAAAAGCATGCATAAAGCCAAAACATTTCAAGATAATTTGTCATAGGGACACACAAAACGCTAGACTAATAAGGTGATGTGACTAAGTAAAACCAAGAGTGTACCCAGTAGTTGGGTGCCAGAGAACCAGCTAAACCACCAAACTACGAGAAATTGTAATGTACATTTTATTTTTATTCCTGTTTTGTTACTAGGAAAAAGTAAAGTATTTGCTTGTCCTTATATTTTCTTTTTATACAAATAGAGTCATACTGTTCATTATACTGCACAGTTATTTTTGCACTTGCTAACCTGACAGCCATCTCTTTTTCAGTAGAGACACATCCACCTCATTCTGCCGAGGGTTGCATTTAGAGGGTTACTCTAATCCATTTTCAGGTGAACATCTGGGTAGCTCCCATATTTTTGCTTTATAAGCTATGCATTCAATATCTTTATATGCCACATTAATTATCTTTTACATAGCTCTGGGAATTTCTCTGTTGGGTCCACTGACATCTGCCAATAATGAGTAACTCTGAGGAGTGAAACCAGAGGTGGTAGAGAAAGGAGGAGATGGGGAAGACCAATTGGAAAATGTTCACTTTCTTGAATAGATTATGTTTACCATGTGCATGTATTATTGGGTTGGCCAAAAAGTTCGTTTGTTTTTTTCCGTAAGATAGCTCTAGTAGCACTTAGTTGTCTTTAACTTCATTCAAAAACTTTTGTTAGATGGTATTGTGACAGCTGTCATTATCAACATGCATTAAAAAAAAATCAAACTGGTGAATTTTTGTGTAGCCATTTTAATATTGAAGATGGAAGGAAATAAGCAACATTTTCAGCATATTATGCTTTATTACTTCAAGAAAGGTAAAAATGCACCTGAAACACACAACAAAGATTTGTGCAGTGTATGGAGAAGGTGCTGTGACTGATCGAATGTGTCAAAAGTGGTTTGCGAAGTTTTGTGCTGGAGATTTCTTGCTGGACAATGATGCTCCACAGTTGGGTAGACCAGTTGAAGTTGATAGTGATCAAATGGAGACATTAACTGAAAACAGTCTACATTGTACCATGTGAGAGATAGCTGACATGCTCCGAATATCCAAATCAATACAATTATCGGTGAAAATAAAAATGTGCCTTTTATTTTGCAGAAACAACTGAACGAGCTTTTTGGCCCACCCAATATTTTGCTTTTATTGTGGCAATATATATATAACATAAAATTTATGTCTTTGACCATTTTTAAGTGTACAGTTCAATAGCATTAAGTACCTTTACATTGTTGTGCAACCATATTAACTATCCACCTCCAAAACATTTCATCTTCCCAAACTGAAACTCTGTCCCCATTAAACACCAACTCCTCATTTTCTCTGTTCCCAAGCTCCTGGTAATCTCTCTTCTATTTTCTGTCCTTATACATTTGCCTATTCTAGGTACTTCATGTAAGTGGAAACACCCAATATTTGTCCTTTTGTGATTGACTTGTTTCATCACCTATAATGTTTTCCATGTTGTAGTATGTTCATCTATGTCATAGCATGTGCTAGAATTTCATTCCTTTTAAGGCTGAATGGTGTTCCATTGTAGGGCTATGCCTGGGTTGGGGAGGGTTGCGAGCCAGGTCCCCAGTTGGGGGTGTGTGAGAGGCAACCAATCAATGTTTCTCTCGCACATTGTTTCTCTCCCTTTTTCCTTTCCCCCACCTCTAAAAATAAATACAATGTTGTTGTTGTTGTTTAAAGAAAAGAAAACAGATATCCTAATGGAGATATGTGTGCCGTGTGCCTGTCTTCTTATTGCTCTCAGACACCTTCAGAGCAGACCAAGCAAGGATCTAGACTGTTGTCAAAAGTGCAGCCAGATGTGTTTCCTTTGAACTTATCACTGAGCCAAAGCGAGGACTGAAGGCCCAGTTCTACTGGGGTTTAAACAAATGCACATCCAACATTGAAATGTCAGGGGCGACTCACCAACCTGCTCGCAGTGGCTGCCTGAGAAATGAGAATGACCAGTCTTCTGTACTGTTTGAATCTTTTTAAAACCATCTTCATACATTATTTTTAATGTTTTTAAAGTTTAAAATAATTATTTTTTAAAATGTGATACATCTACAAATATATCACAGTGCCTACATAAGAGAAAATGTGAAGTAAAACATGCATCTGGCACAAGGCACAGCGTTTTCAAGAGCAGGTGGTGAGGAAGCGGCCATCTGCTGCAGTTGGTCTGAATCCTAAATGCATGCTCAGCTGGCAGAAGTGCACCCATGTTCTTCTTTTCTTTCTTTCTTCCTTCTTTCTTTCTTCCTTTCTTTCTTTTCTTTCTTCTTTTCTTTCTTTCTTTCTTTCTTTCTTTCTTTCTTTCTTTCTCTCCTTTTCTTTTTAGTTTTTATTTGGCATCCCTTGATGTTATTTTATATTACTAGTACAATAGATTATTATTTTTAACATAATCTTAAACCATCAGCAGATGAGTAACTCTGTTTTGCACAAGATCAAAGGCAAAGGAGGGTGCAGGGATAGGAGAAAGGGCCTAGTTTAGCAGGATGAGGTAGGAGGTAAAATTCAGTACACGCAGAAGACCTCCAGTGGCCCAGAGGGTCACATCTATTGGGACCACCTCTTGCAAAGTCAAAAATAAAAGATCATGGTATAACTATCCATTGATGGTACATATATACAACGGAATATTACTCAGACAAAAAAAGAATGAAATCTTGCCATTTGTGACAGCATAGATGCATATTATGCTAAGTGAAATAAGTCAGACAAAGACAAATACCACATTTCATTATATGTGGAATCTAAAGAACAAAATAAACGAACAAATAAAACAGAAACAAATTCATAGATATAGAGAACAAACTGATAGTGGCCAGGTTGGAAGGGAGGGGGTGGGGGCTGCATGAAAAAGGTGAAGGGATTAAGAAGTACAAATTGGTAGTTACAAAACAGTCACTATGATGTAAAGTACAGCATAGGGAATATAGTCAATAATATTGCAATAACTATGTATGGTGTCAGGTGGGTACTGGAAATACCAGGGGAACACTGTATAAAGTATATGACTGTCTAACCACTATGCTGTGCATATGAAACTAATACAAAATGATATTGAATGTGAACTGCAATTGAAAAAAATTTTGTGATATACCCATGTAGTGGAATATTACTCAGCTAAAAAAGAAAAACACTATCGGTACCCATGGCAACATGTGAGAACAACAGAGACTCTGTTGACTGAAAAAGCCAGACATGAAACAACACATGCTGCTGGATTAAGTTCACATGAAGTTCTAAAAAAGGCAGAACTACGATGGCAGAAGCAGAACTAGGAGATTGAATTTTTGGATGTGATAGGTGACAGCCTCAGTTCCCATGCCCTCCCCCCTTTCCCCGCCTGCTTGCAGCTGCCTGGGAGTTTCCCGTGATCGAAGGGTGTGCCAAACCGAACAGCGTTCGGCCTTGATCAGCCCATCAGACTCACAGCTGCGAGATAAACGTTCTGAATACAATAATACCTTTCTTCTTCCCCCTATAAAGGAATGCACTTCCCCCTTAGGAGTCCAGAGTCGGAGCCACTCACGGCACGGCTCCCAGCCTGCTTGATAATTACCCTCAATAAACTTCTTTTTCTGCTCACTGCGTCTTGATGGTTTTCTGAGGGACTCCATTCTTACAATAGGAATTTTCAATAATTGATTATGGTAACATTTACTCTGCTGTACACATTTGTCAAAACTCAACACACTGTATACTTAAAATGGGTGCATTTTATTGTATGCAAAGTATGTATCAATAAAGTGGATCTTTAAAAAGTGGAGGAGGGGATTTGGGAGAGAACCTAAATGCTGGGTGCATTTACACTGTGTCTGCTTGGTGGTGGTTATGAAGGACTGGCCCATTTGGATTCAGGACATGACCAGGCAGAGACAACAGAGCCTCCCTCTGTCTCCCTACATCTTTGGCGCAGGCACCCAGGGATACCAGGCAAAGGTGAGCAGGCCAGGTGGCCCGCCCTCCCTGCCCCCTGCAGCAAAGGAGGGGGGACACTGCATCATCACTCAGCAAGGCCAGCTGCCCAGCCCAGGACTTTGACCTCTCTTTCAGGACAGTGACAGGTGTGGGGGCCGGCGGGAGTCTCCAGTTTAGGGTCAAGATTTGAAATCTTGAATCATTCTTTGAGGAAATAAACAAGCAACATCATGAAAGTAATAACCTTGAAGGCTCCCAGTTCCAGCTCCCTATGAGGCACCCACCCTGCGCAGGTACACACCTCACCACTGGCTCTGTGGGTGGGGCTGGAGGCCAGGGGGGCCTCTGGTACACCTGCCCTGCCTGAACTCAGTCTACTGGCTCTTGCCTGAAGGCAGGACTCCTCACCCAGCCCCTACCCAGCCCTGATCACAGGGCAAGCCCACAGGACATCATTAACACCTGACTTCAGAAAACAGGCTGGGTGAGAGGAACACCTCTCTTATCTGATCATAAAAAGAGGAGCGGTCAGAAGGGAGAGGGCCAGCAAGTTCCAGACCCAGCTGGCTCCTGGCCGCTGGAGGTGGATTTCTGTCTGAATGAGAAGGTGGGCCCTGGGCTGCAGGCAAATTCATGTTTTTACCCAGGGAGTTTAAGGCTGCAGGGTTTTGATGAGAAGATTCTCAGAAGCCTCAAAACTAATACCAGTTGAAGCTAGATTAAAAGAAATTTAATAATAATGATTAATCGGCCCTGGCCAGGTGGATTAGTTGGTGGGAGTGTTGTTCTGTACACCAAAAGTTTGCAGGTTCAATTCCCAGTTGATCCCTGGTTGGGGCTCAGGTGGGAGGCAACCAATGTTTCTCTCTCACATTGATGTTTGTTTCTCCTCCTTCTCTCCCTCCCCGAACCCCTCTCCCTCTTCCTCTCCCTCCATTCCTCTCTAAAATCAATAAACATACCCTCAGGTGAAGATTAATAATGATAATGACGATTAATCACAATAACAACCTACATGTATTTGTAGGCTTCAGGTTTACAGGTGCTTTCATTTAAACTATTAACTTATTTTCATAGCAACTTGAAAAGCAGGAAACGTGTTATCCAGGCACTTCACCAACGTCATGTTGTGAAATTTTGTATCAATTCAGAAAAGCACTTTGAAGATTAATTCATCCAATAGCAACGTTTGACATGGTTAGATAGAACTGTTGATGTTATTAAAAATCATCTAGCACAGCCCTGGCTAGTGTGGCTCAGTGGACTGAGTGCTGGCCTGCAAATCTAAAGGATGCTGGTTCAATTCCCAGTCAAGGCACACCTGGGTTGCCAGCCACATCCCCAGCTAGGGCATGCCAGAGGCAACCAATTGATGTTTCTCTCTGTCTCCCTTCTACTCTCTCTAAAATGAAATTTAAAAAATCTTTTTTAAAAAAGTCACCTAACGCATATTTGGATCTTTGTGATGTTCATGGGGACATCTGGACAGTCTCCCTGGCAAGAGGCAGGGCAAGGCTGACATGGTCTTTTCATCTCTTCTGGGTGACCCTTGCCCTTTTCTGTCTCCCACTTAAATTTTTGCCTATACAGCTAGAAGCTCATGATTGGCAGGTAGTTGCTTTTATTTTAATAAAATCACCTAAATTCATGGATCACATTGAATAATCTCTTGGTTGGACACACTCTGGGGAAACCAGCCTGCAGACCCCAGCTGGACAGCAGGCTCCTGATGTGTGGGCAGTCCGCATGAAGGCCAGCTCTGTGTTTGAGAACAGGGGAGGGAATAACCTGCACCCAGACCGCTTCCCAGGGACACTGGGGACGCTACACTGCCAGGTGCAGAGGTGCTTCACAAAGCCGTCTTCATATAATATGATATACAGGTTATCATATCAAAGTGCACACGTACTCTCATGGTATAATATTAATAACAGCATCACTATTTGTGAATGACTTATCTTCTTTCTATGGGTCATTTGAAGTCTCTCAGTGTGGGGTGGTGGGGCAGGGGACAAACCTCTTGGAAACCCAAAATGCTATTCACAGATGAACACCATAGGTCATGGAAGATTGGCAGGTGGGTCCTTAAGAAGGTCTCCAGGAACCTGTTGTCTGGGCAGCTAATGAGGGAGACCTACCCTCCCAAGATGCACAGTCAGGCCATCATGTGCCTGAGAGATAATTTGACCTTCTCCTCCAGCCCTCACAGGCACCCCCTTGTTCTGAACCCCGCTGAACCATCTACTGTGGTACTGAGAAGTGGGTTTGGACATGCTCTAAGTAAGTGTAAAACACACCACATATCAAAGACTTAATATGAAAAAACAAACATAGAATCCCTCAATAATTGTTTATGTTGATTATGTGTTGAAATCATATTTTTGATATTTGGGTTAAATCAAATATATTACTAAAATTAATTTCACCCGTTTCTTTTTGCTTTTTAAAATATGGCTACCAGAAAAATTACAATTACATTTGGGCTGGTGTTGCATTTCTTTTGTGCAGTGCTGGTTAAGAAACCAGGAAAGCACAGTCAAGAGCTGGGTCGATGACAGAGTTATCACAGCCCTATTTCTTCTGTCCCTTCTTCCTCTCCCTGAATGTGTGCACACCAGGCAGGCTGGCAAATCCTTGCCCAACCTAAATGTCTGGGAGTTTTCCAGCTGAAAGGGTCAGCTGAAAAGATTCTGGGATCTCGACCCCATAACAGCCAGCCACACTAGGAAAGGAAGCTGGACCTGGCGCAAGTTGTGCCATCCCTGCACTGGTCAACGAGACAATCCTGTCCTCAGGCGTTCAGGGACCTCTGTCCCAGCAGCCACTTCCAAGTGTCTCCTTAAAATCAGCTTTTACTTTGATGAAACTGTGTTTCTGTCAGATTCTCCCTCCCCTTCATACTCCACTCAGCTTTTCTCAGTGACCCAGTGAAAAAGGAGTTCTGGTTCCACTCATACAAAGGCGTGGGGCTAGCAGAGTCCAGTTAAAATGCCTTGGGCAGGAAAGCACCAAGCCCAGGGCCTCTCCCTGGACTTCGCCTACTGGGCTCCAAAGTGGGCCCTGTCTGCTATTTCCCTTGGGTTGACCTGTGGGGCAAAAGCCCAGTGAGGGAACAGCCACATATGTAAAAATTTCTTATAGGTAAATTATCTGCCAAAAACCTATGAGACTCACACTACCAACTGTGAATGTGTAAGAAGAATGAGCCACATTTGGGCTCAAATCTTCACAGGACTTGTCGGCTCAACAGCAGCACCTGGAAGCTGCAGGCAGCCACAAGTAGAAGCTTATCCAACCACTTCTCATACAGTGTACTACACAGTAAATTCTTAAAATCATATACACTTGGGACTGTTCAGTCCCAAAGATTTGATGTCTATTCTTGGGCTATATGGAAAATACCACCAAACTATTTTCACAGTTGTAATGTAACTGAGTTTTAACATTAAACTGAGTTTTAACTTTTAATCAGTTTATGCTCTTGCTCTCCCAGTCTTTTTTTTTTTTTTTTTTTTAAATCATTCACAGAGGATACTAAACCTTATTGATCAATTAGGAGGGAAAGAAACTGAAAGAGGTCCAAGCAGACTCGGGGGTGAGGGAGGCTCCACCTTCATGTCATGCAGCCCACACTGGGTGGGACAGGCAGGCTCATGGCTGCCCAGGGCTGATAGGAGAAATGGCGCCTGATAGGACCTGGAAGCCACGTCCCCAGGATCATCTGGTGAGATCCAAAGGGAAGCCACTATAGAAAACAGACATAGGAAGAGTAGACTGTGCTTTGAATTGCTGGTATTAGTAAGTGGGGAGGAGGAAGAGGACATCATGAATATTTACAAGGTATCCAGACTCTGCATAGGGCTTAGTTCTTTAACCTCAGTAGATGGACTATATTCACACAGACGTACTGAGAGTCAATTCCTTCAGGACTCAGGTCCACTCACCTCTGGGCAGGAGGGTCCACCTCTGCTAGGGCTATTGGGGTAAATAGATTAGGGCTGCCTCCCCTGGAGCCCACAGCCCAGGGTTCTAGAATTCACAGAAGGGCCCAGGCAATAATTCCAAGTTTTCCAAGGTGTCTCCACCCATCATGTACCACAGCTCAGATCAAAGTAGAGACTGGCATCCCAAGGGCACCAGTTAGGATGGTTTCAGTTGCAAGAAACGGGAAACCTGACTCAACCTGGATTAAACAATAAAAGAAATTTCTAGGCCCTGGTAACAGAAAAGTCCTTAGGAGGCTTGCCCCAGTAGCTCACTGATGTTACGAGGGCCTGTTTCTTTCCTTGGCTCTGTACTGTCTTCCCCACTGCAGGCCGCATCCTTAGTAAAGCCTGGGGACCCCCAGAGCATTCCTGGGGCTGCAGGCTTCCCTCTGGATCACAGTGATAACCACATGGCAGAAAATTCTTTGCCCCAGAATCCCCAGCAAAAGTCCTGAGAGTCACTCTGACGAGACCACACTTGTTCACATGTCCATCCTGGAGGAGGGTAGACTTGGCTTGTCTTAGCTGCCAAAGCTGGAAGTACTGAAGCCCCCACCAGAACCCTGGGGCTACTGAGATGGCACAAGCGTCCAATGCACCGCTTCCTGCAGTTTGGACCTTGAAATCTGGAGAGAAATACTTGTGTCATTGAAGAAACTTTGTCCCTTACGTCTTACATAAATTCATAACATAATTTGTCTTTATAGCGTCCTTGTCATTTCTTCCCAAAGTTAGTATTCAAACCCCATCAGGCCTGGTGTAAGCATACAGATATGCAGGCCCTGTCAGGAACCCCACACCAAACAGAGGCAGGTTCTGCTGCCTGTTCTGGCTGGCCACTCAATAAAGGGACATACAGCTCTAAGTGACAGGGGCCATGTAACAGTGTTTGTCTAGGGAACAATTTGCAACTGTCACAGGAGAAGTAACCCAGTGACACGGGGTGGCTTACCATGGCTGCTATCCCTCCTGAGACATGGGTGGCAGTTCCTTGGCATCAGGAGGGCTGCAGGGAGGAATGAAGCAAGGAAGTGTCCACCCTGGTGTTAGCCCAGCAGCTCTGCCAAGGCAATACCTGGCACAGCCTCTCTGTCTTTCCCAAACACATTTTTCGGCCGCATGTCCCAGCAATTTTGTCATTAAATAGATGAGTGGCTCCTCCCATGGACTCTGCTGTTTGACAGGAAGTTCTGCAGAGAGGGCTCCCTCTCTCACACAGGGTGGGGGCAAACCAAGGCTCAGCCTGTCAAGGTTCCTCCGCACTCAGGGTAGACCAAGTGGCCTGAGACCACTGGGTTCGCTGGGATGCGGAGTTGTGAGCCAGGCATTCAGAAAATGCCAACATTAGCAGAATCCTTAGAATTATGCTCAAGTCAGACAGGGTTTAGTCCAACATTCCAGCTTGGGTCATCTCTACTGGAGATCTTACCAAGAACAGAAGACCCCAGCATTAAAACCCCACAAATGGGCAATAGAGACATTTTAAATTTGGAAATGTTTAAATATACATATTTTGTGATATCCATGAAGGATAAAGGACACCTATCCTCCAGTGTCTGCCTGAGCTGTAGCTCTGGTTTCTATTGTTATATAACAAACTATCTCAAAAATTTAGCAGCTCAAAACAAGTGTTTCATTTTGTTCACAATGTGGAGGGTTGGGAATTTGGGGTGGGCTCAGGTTGACTACTCTTCCCTGCTCCGTTGCATCAGTTGATGTACTTGAAGTGAGCACTAAAAGTGAACCAGGGACATGGTTTCAGTCATGACCCCAGAAGGGAAAAGTGCCAAGAGCTATTATATAAGCATTCCCCCAACCTTGAACACTAGAAAGCCAGAAAGCCAGGGGCGGTGGGGGGGGGGGGGGGGGTCCTCCATGTACGCTGGGAATCTGGCAAGCTCCTACGGGCTAAGGACCCCACCAGGTGTTTCTTGTCACACAGAGAGCAATTATCTTCATTTAATTATTGTTAGTAAAATCTAGATAAGCTAGGGAGCGGGGAGCAGTCCTCTGAAGCCTCACCAGTGGAGTGGACGCACTGCCCAGGACCCCTAGTGTTCCTGCTGAGGCTCCGGAATGTTACTCTGTGACTTCGAATGCCGATAGCTTGATTGATGATGCATTCCCTTCTCCCCTCTGTGACTTCAGGTGCCAATAGCTTGGTTGGTGATGTAATTCTCCCTGAAATTCCCCTCCGCCTTTCCCTGTGTCTATTTATACTCTTCCCCTAACAAAACATTTTTTCCTTATCACTATCCAGAGTGCCTGTCTTTCATTTTCAAATCCCTTTCAGTAGTGCTGCGCACTACATTTTTGGCATCAGGAACAGGATTCGAGAGCAAAACCATTATCATTTTGGAAAAGGGAAAAAAAGGTGAACTCACTTGCAGTGAGCATACCTGGTTGGGAAGATGCCCTGTATTGTAAGGTGGTGGTAGCCTGGGCCCCTGGGGCTAGGTTATATGAGGACTGGACCAGCCACTTGCCATGGGCTGGGCCTGAGGAGGTTGCCACTTGCTTGGAGCAGGATCCCCTAGAGCAGAGGAAGGAGGTAGCCAGATTCAAGCCACCCAAACCCCCTTGGCTTTGAATATTGGACAATTGCCTAAATGAGTAAGTTCTGTAATGATGGTTCCCATCAAAGAATATATAATTGGCATTGATATCCTAACTAGTTTGACTTTAATTTTAGATTTATAGCCAGTGAAAGAGAACATGTGGAGTTACAGGTATCTGAAGACTGTGGATATTGTAATTGGAGTTTGTGGCAAAGACAGGAAAGAAAACAGGTCTCCTTAGGGTTCTGGAGTTGAAAGCTACCGGAGGCAGGAACCTGGTAAACCCCCTTTGAGAAACAATTATTGGCATATTATTGGGCTTTGCTAGAAACTGAACCCCACTAACACTCTAGAGCGTTTTTGCAATTCCTTGACAGATGCTGAAACCCAGATCCAAGTCAGAGCTGTTGACCTTGACCATGACAACTCAGGTTTGGCAAAGTGGGCACATCAAAAACATGGCCACTTAGGACAGAAAGCCATGTAAAGGTGGGCCATGGATCGGGGAATAGCTGTAACTATAGAACTGATTAAGATTGTAATAGCCCAGTGCCCTGTCTGCCAGCAGATCAAGGGCCAACGGTTACCTCAAACAGCGAAGGGACAGTTAGGAAGGGGAAAATTACCCAGACAAATTTGACAGGTTAACTATATTGGACCTTTGCCTCGCCAAAAAAGAAGTCAATACCTGTGCACTGCTATTGACACATACTTTGGATATCTAACAGCACTCTCTTATGGCAAGGCCATCCAGGTAACACTATTAAAATCTTAGAAGTGAACATTTTCTATTATGGGATACCTTTACAAATCCAAAGTGACAATGGTTCCCACTTTAAAGGAAAATTAGTACAATTTGCTCAAGAACAGAACATTCAATGGATATTTCATATTCCATATTACCCACAAGCTGCAGGACTGATAGAATGGATGAATGGCTTATTAAAATAGCAGCTGTTTCATTTGGGGGGGGGGCCAATACTATCAGAAATGGAAGGACCACCTAAATGGAAGTTTACTAATGTTGAATAATTAGCCAGTAGCTGAAAGTGAAACTCCTTTGATGAGAATGGTTACTCCTTACTTAGATATGTTCTAGCCAAAAGCACCAACTTATCTACTGGATACTTAATGAGAAGGGAAAGGGGCCACTGCAAGCCACTGCTGGTGCCGCTGGGTTTGATCTCTAGTCAATAGAGGAGATCGAACTATCCCCCGGCACCATGGCCCCTATTGCTATGGGAATTGGTATACACTTATGGCCTGAACATTTTAGATACGTTGCTCGCCATAGTGGCTTAGCTTGGAGGAGCCCTAGACAACAACTATCAGGGTGAAATTAAGGTAATCCTCCAAAACTTGGGCTCTCAAGATGTATTAGTTCAAGAAGGAGACCGAATTGCCCAACTGTTGATCGTTGCTTATCAGACAGGAGCATTCACTGAAGGAGCTGCGCCCATGGTAGTGACAGCCAGAGGAACTGGAGGCTTGAGGTCCACTGACCATGTCTCAGGAACCAAGGTCTGGGTCCAGCAACCCAATCGGGCAGCCATTGCAGAAGATATAATTGCCGAAGGACTAGATAACACTGTAGCTGTTATCATTCCAGGACAAGAAAAGTGGACTAACATTCCCTTAACTGATTGTTTCCTGTGAATAGATTATGATAATCATTGGAATTATAGAAATGAAGATAGGATAGATCCATGGAAATACCATTGTGGAATGGGCCGGTGCCATTTTGCAAGCTCATAATCAATCAAATTGCTGGATCTACACCGAGTTTCCAACCTCAGCTGGAATGGCTGTAACACATCAACATGTGCACTGTAGTACTCCAAAATAGAATGGCTCTGACTTACCGATGGCTGCTCAAGTGGGGTGAGGGTATGTGCAGCCATTGGTACCCAATGCTGTGCATATATTCCGAATCATGCTAAAAATATTACCATGCCCTGAATAATATAGGCAAACATATTAATGCTATCCATAATATAGTAGGAGACCCTATTAGTGAACGGTTTCAACAACTAAGAAGGGGTGAATAATTATATTGCTGCATGTAATCATACTCTCCGTCATCATTATTGTACCATGTGTCTGCTATTGTAGCTGTCTGTTCTTCACCCAATGTCTTGCCCTATTCACCTGCCCTGCTATAAGGGTTAAGGTCATGTCCTATACATGAACCTCCAGTTCAAGGGCCAAATTGTACTGCTGAGGCCTAAAAGTGAACCAGGGACGTGGTTTCAGACACAACCCTAGAAGGGAAAAGCACCAAGAGCTATTATATAAGCATCCCCACAAAACAAGACTGTACCGACCTTGAACACTAGAAAGCAGGGTGTGGTTCCGTGTACTCTGGGAATCGGGCTAGTTCCAGGGGCGAAGGACCCACCAGATGTCTCTTGTCACACAGAGAGCAATTATCTTCATATAATTATTGTTAGTAAAATCTATATAAGCTAGGGAGCAGGGATAGGTCCTCTGAAGCCTCACCAGTGGAGTGGATGCACTGCCGGGACTCCTAGTGTTCCCGCTGAGGCTCTGGAGGACCACTGCCCCAGGGCTTCCCAGCGTGTTGCTCTGTGACTTTGCATCCTGATAGCTCAGTTGGTGATGCATTCCCTTCTCCCTCTCCCAGCCGTGTCACTCTGTGACTTCAGATGCCAATAGCTCAGTTGGTTATGTATTGCCCCTGAAATTTGCCTCCGCCTTTCCCTGTGTCTTACTATTGATTTACACTCTTCCCCTAATAAGCATTTTTTCCTTATCACTATCCAGAGTGCCTGTGCTTTCATTTTCAAATCCCTTTCAGTAGTGCTGCGTATTACAAGGATAAACATTCTAACCCATGGCTGGCACGTGGTGCCTGCTGTCAGCCAGGTAACCCTGCTTCCTCTCCGTAAGTCCACCTGGATTGACTCACAGCACAGCCAAGTCAAGGTGGTCAGACTTCTTACATAGCAACCACTTATTCCCCAGACTCGGTGCCAAAATGGACACAAAGAGGAAGCTGCCAGCTCTGTCAGAAGTAAACGTGGAAATTGGCAGTCACTTCTGCCAAATTCTATGCTTAAAGCAGAGAGAGTTCACCTAGATTTAAGGGTCAGGGACACAGACCCCACCTCCATGGGAAGAGGGTCAATGAAACTGTGGCCATTCTTTTTTTTATTTTAAGTATATATTATTGATTATGCTGTTACAGTACTTCCAATTTTTTTCCCCTTTGCTCCCCTCTGCCCAGTAACCCCCTTCCCTCCAGCAATCCTTCCACCTTAGTTCATGTCCATGGGTCATCCATATAAGTTCTTTGGCTTCACCCTTTCCTATATTATTCTTAACTTCCCCCTGTCTATTTTGTACCAACCGATTATGCTTCTTAATCCCTGCACCATATCCCCATGTCTCCCCCTCCCCACTCCCAGCTGATAACCCTCCAAATGATCCTTTTACCTATGATTCTGTTCCCATTCTGGTTTGCTTAGTTGTGTTTTGTTTTTATTTTTCAGATTCAGTTGTTGATACTTGTGAGTTTGTCATTTTAGTGTTCATAGTTTTGATCTTCTTTTTCTTAAGTAAGTTCCCTTGACGTTTCGTATAATAATGGCTTGGTGATGATGAACTCCTTTAGCTTTACCTTGTCTGGGAAGCACTTCACCTGCCCTTCCATGCTAAATGATAGCCCTGCTGGATAGAGTAATCCTGGTTGCAGGTTGCCTTTCATCACATTGAATACTGCTTGCCAGTTCCTTCCTGCCTGCCAAGTGTCCTCTGAGAAATCAGCTGACTGTCCTATAGGCACCCCTCTGTAAGCAACTCTCTGCCTCTCTCTTGCTGCCCCTAGGGCTCTCTCTTTTATCTTTCACCTTTGGCATCTCAATCATGATGTGTCCTGGTGTGGTCCCTTCTGGGTCCAGCTCTCCTGGGACCCTCCATGCTTCCCAGACCTGTATGTCCATCTCCTTCGCAAAATTTGGGAAGTTTTCCTCATTTTTTCCAATTCTTGCTTCCTCATTCTGCACTGGTTGACTGGGTTTTTCTTCCTTATGTTCCAAATCATTGATTTGAACCCCGGTTTCCTTCCCTTCACCATTGGTTTTGTGTGGATTTTCCTTTGTTTCACTTAGCATAGCCTTCACTTCTTCCCTTAGGTGTTTGCCATACTCAAGCATATCTGTCAAGCCTGTGAGCATCTTTATCACCAGTGTTTTGAATTCTGCATCTGTTAGGTTGTCTATCTCCTCATCTGTTAGGTTGTCTATCTCCTCATTTGTTAGGTTGCCTATCTCCTCGTCGCTTAGTTCTCCCATGGGAACCTTGATCCATTACCCTTTTTGGACCCTACTTCTCTGTCTCCTCATTCTGACAGGCTCCTGTGTTTGTTTGCCTCCACATCCCAGGTAGAGCTGTCACTCCTGTTACGTTGTAAGGGGTGGAGCCTTAGGGATTCGTCAGTACAGGCAACCTGTTTCACCATGTTGGGGCACTGTATGTGGGGGAGGGGTCCAAGAGGGAACAATGCCGCCTGTCTGTGGCCATTCTTAAACAGCCAGTTACATGCTAGGTGACAGACAAGCCATTACCATGTCATGCCTTACAACCACCCATTTTACCTCAGCCTCTTATTCCTTCCTAATCCTGGTCCTTGGCCCATCATCATCTCTCACACCAGCTGATGCTTGGCTGCAGTTAGTTACAACTTCATATTAATCAAGAGCTTTCACATCTAGTAGACTTGGGTTAGAATCAGCTATATCAATTACTTGCCGTGGCCCTGGACAAATGACTTAATATCTGACACTTGATTCCTTCAGCTAAAATAAGAAGTCTATTTCATAGGATTGTTGGGAAGATTAAAAAACAATGTATTTGGCAAAAATTTTAAAGTCTGACAACACCAACTGTTGATAAAGACAAAAAACTGGGACTCTGATACACTGACAATGAGAATATAAACTGGTTCAATTTTGGAGACCAATTTGGCAAGATCTGATCATATGAAAAATGAACGAACATATAGTACAATGCAGGAATTCTAGTCCTTGATTTAGACCCCAGAGAAACTCCTGTTCAGGTGCCCAAGGAAAAGCTATGAGGCAGCTAATGATAGCACTGCTTGTAATTGCAAAAATTGGAGACCACGTAAGTGTTGACCAGGAATACAGATCAACTGTGTGTGGATCATCAATGAGCCACATACACATCTGGAGGAATCTCACAGCTACAATGCCAAACAAACAGTAATTTGTATGAGAATGCATATAGTGTGAGCTCATTTACATGGAGCTTGAAAACATGCAAAACAATGGTAGGTATCCCTTAGGGATTCGTACATGTATAATAAACCGAAAAGAAATAATGAGCACTAAATTCAGTCAGTAGTTAGTCGTACTGAACAGAACCAGGGGAAAGCAAACTCAGGCTCTGGGATCTTACACCACATGGTGGGTACATGAGTGTTCATTATTTTATTCCTTATATAACCTTCTCTATGCATGAAATACTCCATATCAAAATTTAGAAGTTGTAAAGACCCAATTCATGCTCAGTGTGTAGCACCCTGCTGGGGGGCGTGCCAGAGGCTCCGCATAGAGTAGCAACAGCTGCCATTTTCACTCCGACAGCCCAGCCCTGAGTGTTTATTCACCTGAGGATTTTCTACTTCACCCCATCTCTAAAGCAGAAAAACGTGCTTCCATTTTAGCAGAGGCTCAGATGAGTTTGTACTAAAGTCATGAGAAGTACTCTAAAACTGGCTGCCTGGATCTGGGCCAGCTGAGTCATACTGCATTTTGAGAACAGTCAACTTGGCTTTTTGAAAGGGAGAAATCGAATGTACAAATATGCCATCGGGTCAAACACTAACAGTGGGCAGAGTTTTGAAAATGATGATTTGAAAGCAAGGTCTGCCAGTAAACCCTGTTCTGTTCCTTCACTTCACTCATTTACTCCGTGTGAGCAGTCTGAGCTCCCGATTTCAGAGGTCTCAGCCTGCCTGGAAGCCTACCGGAGCCCTCAAGAGAGCTTCTAGAAGTCCTTGTGCCCAGGTCACTCCTCTCCCAGTTACATCCCAGTGCTCTGGATGGAACCCAGGCCCCAGCTCTCCAAGGGAGGCCAAAGTGCAGCCAACGTGGCCCACGTGGACCTCTCAGGAGAATGACCCTGAGACACCCAACGCCATCTGTGAAATCAGGTTGTGTGCTGTCATGCTTTCCTATGTAAAACACTAATTAATTCCTTCTCATTCCCTCTGGAGCTTTTACAAGTCTAGTCAATCATGGATTCAAATGCAGTGATAAGACTGCTTGGGTTTGGAACTGAGATGCAGGGCCAGCGCCTAACCGGTATCTGCTTTCCCCATTCACAGCAGTACAACTCCATCTGGAAATGTGGCCACTCAAGCAAAAAACACATTTCCCAGGGCAAGGGGTGAGGGAGAAAGAAAAGCTCTCCTTCACTGAAGAATGCCAACTAATAAATGTATAAGAAGCAAGAAAAATAAAAAATCATATTACAACCACCTAATAACTGATTCAGGCAAGATTTATCAGCAGACACTAAGACCACTGGACAAAAAACGACTGGATATTCACACAATCTGAAAGTTTCACCCCTTGATCAAATACTAATTCCAACGATATTGTACTTGAAAGTGGAGGTTTTTAAGCCTCTGTACTTTGGGGTGATGCTGGGGTCAGAGACTCCTGGGTCCACCTTTGTCAGCAGCTGCTTCCCTGCTGTGGTGTGTGACAGGGGAGCTGAGAGGAGCTGCAGAGCGCACAACTTCCTGCTTGCCTGCTTCCTGTCCTTATGAAGGTCACCTCACATTGCTTCACTCTGACGCAGCAGTTCCCTCCTCTGCAGCAATTGATCCTGTTTGCAGATTTGCAGCCCTCAAAGCATCAGCCTCTCAAAGTCACCAGCCACCACCATGCCCACCACAGGGTGTGGGTCCCAGGCCCACCACCTCTTTCAAGCCAAGAGGCCAGCGCCAGGCACGTGGTGCCCTTACCCCAGAGGTCTATCAGCCTCAGGGCTCCTTTCCAAACTCCTGAAGTTTTAATAACTCCCACCTCTTGTCTGTTTCTCAGCTTCTGTAGTTGCTACCTCCATGACTCCTTAGGGTTTGCTTTGAGCCATTTCAGTTACATGGTTAACAACTCTGTGATTAAATCCTGTTAAACCCCTATGGCTTCTGTCTTCTGACTGGATTCTGATGCAGAGGTTGGTACCTAGAGTGGGGATCCTATCACTGCACCCTCCGGTGTGTGTACCTTTATCTGATCAAGGCATCAGGCTTCTATTTGATCAAATTTAACATTATCAGTAATGGCAGCTGACATCTTTGGGTCCTTGGGTCTTGAGGTGGTAATCACACGTTGAAGATGGAGCCTGTCTTCCTACCCTGGTGACCTTGGCACCGCTATACCAGCACTTGGGCTTCTCACAGTTTGAGGGAAAAGGCTTTCTTCTCTGTTCTTGGTATTTTCTGCCACTCAGTTAAACCTAATCCTAACTGATACACTGTCTTATATACCTGTCTTCAAAGGCAATCCATTAAATTAAGTCCATTTCAGATTGAAGAAATAAAGGTATCATTTAGGAAAATTACTTGTCACACCAGCCAAAGAAGGTATCTAAGGAATCAGAGTCAAGGTCAACATTACTGTATCAAGAAAAGTTACATATATGTGAATGGTGAGATTAGTTAATAAACACTATTTATGCAGTATTAGGCACTGAACAATTTATGTGCATTATTTTACTTAATCTGCATGACAATCCAGTGACATAAGTACCAGTATCATCACCCATCTTCAGACAAGGGAGCTGAGGCTTAGAAAGGTTAAACAGCCTCCTGGATATGCGGCTGAAGTGGTAAAGCTGGAACCAGAACCCAGACAGGCCTGACCACCACACCACACTGGACATGATTCCAATGGAAACTTTGAATTTAAAGTTTTCTCTATGCCAGACAGTGATTCATTCTATGTGGATGTGACAGAGCCACTTGAGGAAAAACCAAGTGTCACACCAACTTTATATACTCACAAGCTGACAGTTTTTCTAAATAGCTGGCAAGGCCAACCACATTGAGGCTGATGCAGAGCCTGCCAGAAGCCAAGATCTTAACCTAAAGAAAATTACCTCCCTTCCAAATCAATAAGGAACACACAGGCCCATCATATGACTATTCAACTGACGGGCAGTATTGACTAATATTCCCAGAAGTTGGCCTCGCAAAATTTACAACTGAAATTTAATTTAATGAAAGAGTCCAGAAAAAAAGGACATTAAATCAGTAAGCACTTGGTTCTCATAGGCTGAAGTCTAATCTCTAAAATGGTCCTTGTACACAGCACAGGTCTCCCCGGGAGTTCCAAACGTCCATTATCCTTTGTGCTGAATGGTAGTGTTTCATTTAGGAATCAAACTGGCAACTCAGCTGCCAACTATTCTTTTGCAAAGCGGGACACAGTGAGTTGAAAATTATATTTTTCCAATTAGCACAGTGAGAAACACTGCTGAGGCATTCAGCCCAAGCCTGCAATTAGAGAGCATTTGCTTGCTTCTAGAAATAGAATGAATAGGAGGTAGAAGGCTGCTATCTAGGTCTTCAGCAATAATACTCTGGGAGGGGAGGCTGTGCTATAATTTCGGCAGTCCCCAGAAGATAACCATCTCGTTCCTCTGAATAAGCAGCACTCTGCACTGCACCAGTCTGTTCCGATGAGATGAAGAACTCCACATCCTATCTGAATATAACAAAAGGGGTTTGCACAAGAGCATGAGCATTAGAAAGGCAAGTCAGCAGCTCTAGTGTTTTATTTCCATAGACAATGGTCTCAAAAGTCTCCATCTGTCACAAAAGTAACTTTGGTAGTAACAACTCAGCCTTCTCCAGCTAGCTGACCCTTCCTAGCTTTTCAGACACTCATGTCCCAGGTGAAACAGTAAATGGTTCAAGAATTAAGACTTTAGATCTCTCAGTCTCTCACATCGAGGCAAGCGGTGCTAAAGAGTAATGACTTTCACACCTTGGAATATGAGTTCAGTGGAGTACTGAACAAGATTTAGGCATGAGGCAAGAGAAAATCATTGGCAATTAAGGTATCTGCAAATCTTACATGCAGCACCAACACAGTGGAGAAGAGGTTAATAGACTGGGTGTCTCCATGCCACTGGATTTTATGGAAAACACCACAAACCAGCTTTTAGCGAGCAAGTCTTAACTGTCACCTTTGGTCTCTAAGCAACTTTAAGTTGCCTGAGGTCAAGGGTGCAGTAGGATGACAACCAATCCTTTTACTGTATTTCCTTGCCAATCAGGAAATGAACTGCTGCCAACCACCAGCTCAGCCTAAAGCTTAACCTATCTTGCAAAGGTGATGGCCACTTGCAAGTAAACAAGTGCATGATTGTGTAACATTTATCTAGTTCTCAGCTAAGCTACTGTAGTAAGTTAACTAGGTGACTCAACACTGGCCTCTTCACTCTGTGAATGACACCATTTAACTTTCAGATACTAAGGGGGCTTTAGGAAGTAGCTTCATCTCTCAGAAAAATTCTGAGTGTGTGTGCACATGTGTATGTGCCCATGTGCACACGTATGTTGCACACATGCACAGGTAAAATGCTAAGAAGATATGCAAGCTATTGACCTTTGGGTAATGGGACCGGGAAATGCTTAATTGTTCAAAAAAAAATTTTTTTTAATTCCACTTTATTAATTACAAGTGCAAGTTTTTGTTTTTTTAAAATTTTTAACAAGGTTACTTTATTTTATTTTATTTTATTTATCTGTTTTTAGAGAGAGGAAAGGAGAAAGAGAGGGAGAGAAACATCAATGTGCGGCTGCCTCCCACGCGCCCCCAACTGGGGACCTGATGTGCAACCTAGTCATGTGCCCTGACTGAGAATCGAACCAGCGACACTCGGTTCATAGGCCGACGCTCAATCCACTGAGCCACAGCAGCCAGGTCTCAAAACTTTTTTTCAATTTAAACATTCCAATAAATTTTTCACTTTAAAAAAAATTACTGAAATGCCAATTAGTCAAGAATTCCTAAGTAAAGGCAGATTGAAACATTTACCTTAAAATCCCTCTGAAACAACACCAAAATGGCAATAAGGGATTATTGTATTGTAGAGACACAGTCATCAGGCTAGGAGACAAAACCACAGAACAGTGGCAGCTGAATAGCACATGGGAACAGGTAGCCGACCAGACAGCAGAGGCTAAGCTGGACACTGGAAGGCTCTGAATCAGAGGACAGGTAACTCCAGAAGAGACATGAGGGGTAAACCAAAAAGGGTAACAGTCTAGGAAGCAGCCAGGGCAACTTGTGGTGACATTTAAAAACAAAACACTATCTTTTAAGACATATCCTCAAATAATGTACAGGTGAGATGATGCTTGGTTTAAAATACTCCAGTAAATGTTAGTGTGCCATGGCCAATGTGGCTCAATGGGTCAGGCATTATCCCATAAACCAAAAGGTTGTGGGTTTGATTCTTGGTCAGGGCACATGCCTGGGTTGCAGGTTTGATCCCTGGTGAGGGCACACAACAGGGTGGGAAGAGCAGCCAATCAATGTTTCTCTCCTTTCCTCTCTCTCTAAAACGCCATGAAAAAAAACTACTTGGGTAAGGATTTTTTTTAAAAAGTGAGGAAGAGGAGCAGAAACAAGAGCAGAATGTTGACTTTTTGGAAATAGGTGGTAGGTATATGGTACCTGGGTTTCCTTATACTCTTCTATTTCCATGTATATTTGAAATCTTCACAATTAAACTTTTTTAAGCAGCAGCAGTTATGCCACCACATCCCATGCCCTGGCTGCAGTCAGGCATTGTCCTCCATGCAGCATTAGCTGGCAGTTTATTTTATAAAGGGCACAATGGAGAGTCCATGGATTAGGAGGCATCAACAGGTAACATGGTTGTCCCATGAGCTTTAAAATTCTTTGTAAAAAAAAATTTAATGAGTTATGTGTATGGAAATTAAAAAGGAGTGAAACTATTATTTATTTAGTACACTGTAATTTAAATCACTAGAAATATTGGGGTTCAAGTATTTGGGGATTGGCTTCCAACACCACAGCTTTTTTTCAATGCTGTGAACCACTTCCAAGAAGTCTCTGCATTTGTAGTTCCGGTCAGTCACTTCCTCTGGGACACCTACATCCTTTTCATAACACTTTCCTCCCTCATGCTGACAAGATCATCTTCACTAATTTCCTCTAGGAAAGCAGAAGTGTCAGCCTTCCAACGGTCAAATCCAAGTCAGTTTATGTTCAGTTTGAAATCTGCCACACTGCATATTACTGTCACTTTTTGCTATGATGCTTTCGATCTCTTTCAAACCTCAGCTAAAAAATTGCAAAATCT
The DNA here is from genome assembly GCF_987537825.1 of Furipterus horrens. Taxonomy (NCBI): domain Eukaryota; kingdom Metazoa; phylum Chordata; class Mammalia; order Chiroptera; family Furipteridae; genus Furipterus; species Furipterus horrens. The sequence continues at coordinate 69,421,084 of NW_028327176.1, forward strand.
CCAGTTGTAGCATCAGTAACCTGTCCAAGTTCATGAAAAGTTGAAATAACCTCTTTGCCCACTGGCTGAGTTGATGAGAGTTGTATTTGATGGTAAAAAACAGGTTTCCACACTTTCATTCAAGCTCCTAAGAGAATCTGGCGCTAACCCATCAGTGCCGCTTTGCATTATCTCTGCAGCATCTCTCCATTGCTGGGAGAACAGGAGGCGACACCAACAAAAGCTTTGTCATATGTGAGTGAAGGCATCAACAGATGCACAGCAACCAATCACCAACAGAGTCTGAAAGAAGTAACCGGTTAGATCATTGATGCTGATGTGCATCTGTTCTGTAAATGCGATTTCTGGACCAAAGAGATAGCATTCAAGTTTGTACATCGTGCACATGCTTACCGTTAATGTACCAAAGCAACTGAAACTTGAACCATGGTATTGCAGGACTGGGTTACCTACCCAAACTGTGGTATCGAATTCATACGTATTGCAGCAACAAAGCAAGAACTACCCATGCTGAAAAAGGGAAATATAAATACAGGTCTAAGTCTGGCTCTCAAAGCTGTGGGGCTGGGGAAGAAGAGGGCACGGTACAGGGTAAGACAAAAGTAGGTTTATAGTTGTTCGTCTGGAAATTAATACAATATTAATTCATAATACAAGAGTAAACATTTGTGTATTCACAACTGTAAACCTAGTTTTGCCCCACTCTTTACAGTGGCCTCTTCTCCCCCAGCCCCACAGCTTTGAGAGTCAGACTTAGACCTTTCTGACTCTTTTCTGGGCTTTCCCCAAGAAACAATCAGTCAGATCACCCTAACCCAGGGTTTCTCTACTTCAACACTTTTTGACATTTTAGACCAGGTAATTCTTTGTTGTGGGGGGCCACTCCTGTATACTGGAGGGTGTTTGTAGCAACATCTCTGGCAAGGACAATTCCCCCAACTGTGACAACCAAAACTCTCAATATTGCCACATATTCTGGGGGGCAGGGAAACAACATCACAACTAGTTGAGAACCTCTGACTGAGACAATGGCCCCATAGTCCCAGCAATGCCTCCCATGCACTGAGTTTCCAACCAACATTTCAGTCTGTTCTTGAATATGAGATGATGCAGCCAAGGAAAGTCTTTGACATGACACAGACCACAGCAAAAAGACAGAGTGAAAAATAAGAAGTATTTTAACAAATAAAAATTATCATTAATATTTTCAAAAAAAAGATATTGATTGCACCCACAAAATAGAACATAAAGGACAAGGTCAGAGAAACAAAAATGTATTGAGCAAAAAAAAACTGGGAAATAAGGACTTCCGGCCAAGATGGAGGCGTAGACAGACACGCTGCACCTCCCTCCACAACTAAGAAGGAATACAACTACCTCAAAACTAGGAACAACCAGAAGTTCCAGAAAATTAAACTGCATGGAAGTCCAGCAAACAAAGATATAAAGAAGAAATACTCAACCAGACAGGTAGGAGGGGTGGAGCCGGGGCGGAGAGGACGAGGTGTGGTGGCAGCAGCTGCGGTAGCAGAAGCAGGCCTGCGGAAAGCACAGTCACACATTTTAAAAAGTCAGGAGGGATACGTGGGGAGCTCCTCACCAGACCTCGTAGCCCAAGGTCCCAGCACCAGGGAAATAAAGCCTCATTGTTTCTGACTGTGCAGACCAGTGGTTGGGGTGGAGGCAGAAACTGCCGGTCTCAGCAGAGTCCGCTTCTTTAAAGGGCCCCAATGGTCCTAGAACGTCTGCAGATCCACCCACTCTGAGAACAACAGCCAGGGCAGCAGCTAGAGGGGTACCAGTCCAGTGCGGAAGTGGGAGAGGTGCCTGGAAAGGGGCAAGTTCTGGGCAGGTGGCATTGTTCACTCTTGGACCCCTCCCCCACATATAGCGCCACAAAGTGGTGAAACAGGTCACCCTGTACTGATGAATCCCTAAGGCTCCGCCCCTTACAATGTAACAGGAGTGACAGCTCTACCTGGGATGTGGAGGCAAACAAACACAGGAGCCTGTCAGAATGAGGAGACAGAGAAGTATGGCCCAAAAGGGGGAACAGATCAAGGTTCCAGTGGGAGAACTAAGCGATGAGGAGATAGCCAACCTCACAGATGAGGAGATAGACAACCTAACAGATACAGAATTCAAAACACTGGTGATAAAGATGCTCACAGGCTTGACAGATATGCTTGAGTATGGCAAACGCATAAGAGAAATGAAAGCTACACTAAGTGAAACAAAGGAAAATCCACACAAAACCAATGGTGAAGGGAAGGAAACCGGGGTTCAAATCAATGATTTGGAACATAAGAAAAACACAGTCAACCAGTGCAGAATGAGGAAGCAAGAACTGGAAAAAATGAGGAAAACTTCCTAAATTTTGTGAAGCAGATGGATATACAGGTACGGAAAGCATGGATGGTCCCAGGCTAGTAGGACCCAGAGGGGACCACACCAGGATGCATCATGACTGAGATGCCAAAGGTGAAAGATAAAGACAGAGTCCTGGGGGCAGCAGGAGCGAGGCGGAGAGTTGCCTACAGGGGGGTTCCTATAGGACTATCAGCTGATTTCTCAGAGGACACTTGGCAGGCAGGAAGGGACTGGCAAGCAGTATTCAATGTGATGAAAAGCAACCTACAACCAGGATTACTCCATCCAGCAAGGCTATCATTTAGCATGGAAAGGCAGATGAAGTGCTTCCCAGACAAAGTGAAGCTAAAGGAGTTCATCATCACCAAGCCAATATTATAAGAAATGTCAAAGGGAATTACTTAAGAAAAAGAAGATCAAAACTATGAATACTAAAATGACAACAAACTCACAACTATCAACAACGGAATCTAAAAAATAAAAACAAAATCCAACTAAGCAAACCAGAATAGGAACAGAATCATAGGTATGGGGATCATATGGAGCGTTATCAGCTGGGAGGGGCAGGGGGAGGAATGGGGATATGGTATAGGAATTAAGAAGCATAATCGGTTGGTAGAAAATAGACAGGGGGAAGTTAAGAATAATATAGGAAAGGGTGAAGCCAAAGAACTTATATGCATGACCCAAGGACATAAACTAAGGAGGGGCGGGGTTGCTTGAGGGGAGGGGACTACTGGGCAGAGGGGAGCAAAGGGGAAAACAATTGGAACTACTGTAACAACACAATCAATAAAATTTACTTTTTAAAAGAACTGGTAAATTAGTTCAATAGCTTAAAAAGTGAAAGAAAGAGAGAAAGAGAGAGAAAAAGAAAGAAAGAAAGAAAGAAAGAAAGAAAGAAAGAAAGAAAGAAAGAAAGAAAGAAAGAAAGAAAGAAAGAAAGAGGGAAAGAGGAAGAGAGGAAGGGAGGAAGGAAGGAAGGAAGGAAGGAAGGAAGGAAGGAAGGAAGGAAGGAAGGAAGGTAGGAATGAAGGAACGAAGGAACGAAGGAACGAAGGAACGAAGGAAGGGAAAGAAAGAAGGTGTGGAGGCTATTAAAATAATTCAGGAAGTTCCTTGAACTGAAGGATTTGAATTTCTGGGCTTCAAAGGAGTGAAGTACTCAGGCCACTGAAATATAAACTCACTCCTCACTGTCAGGTTTCCAATACAAAGGAGTAACTTATTTCAATAAGCTTTCAGCCAGGTTCCACGCACAGTCATCAGAAAGGATTCAAAATTGCACAGCAGCACTTAATGTAGTGCCATCAATATACTCTAAAGGGAAATTATTCCAAACCTAGACTCTATACTCAAATTATCGATTAAACATGAAGATAGAATAAAAAACTTTCAGATGCACAGGGTCTAAAAAAACAATCCTCCCCAACACTCCTTCTAAGGAAGCCGTTAAAGGGTATTCTCCACAAAAACAAGGGTATACCTCCCCCACAAAAAAAAATTGGGTTACAGGAAATGGGACATTTAACAATGGAGGTAAAAGAAATCCCCAGTGATAAGGAAGATTTTAGAGTGCAGATGTGCAACTTGTGTAGATTGGAGCAGATCAGGAGCTGTGAGTGAGGCTTCCTTAAGCAATGGAGACCATTCCTGTCACTCGTGATGGACCTAAGACAAAATTAAACAATCAGTGGAGCTTCGAGATGAATTAGTGACAATGACCAAAAATAGCTTAATGCAGGAAAAACAAAATGTAAGGAAAAGTGAGCACAGTATAATCACTGTATGACTCAGCAGCTCAGCACTACTTTTTAAATCTCAGAATATTGATCTTACCAAAATTAAGACCCAATTATACAGTGAAGGTGGGAGGTTAGGGTGTGTATGTAAGAGAAGACGGAACTAAACGTCACTGAGATACAGAAGTAACCAGGATTCAAAGTGGGTGCCTTAGGAGAGCCAAAAATGGTAATGGCAGACCGGTTGTTGTTACAAGCTTTGTTGAATCACCTGACTCCTTAATATGCACGCATACAACCTTCGTTAAAAATAAAAATAAACTTTTTTGGTTATAAAAAGGCAACAACTGTACCCAAGCAAAATAGATGAGGATTCCCACCAGCATGCATCCCTGGCCATGGCAGATAGAACTCTATATGGAAACACTTCCTCTGGTTTCTTTGTTCTTGGGGTTCCTCCTCCCCAAGGATCTAGGTGCTCTTCACATCCTTGGTTCTAGTATCTTCCCAGCTGTCCTTTCCTGAGCCAGGGGGAAAATGTTGAGGGTCACTATTCTCCATTTAATCACAGGGTAGACAGGATCATGTAAGGTCATATTGCTCCAGGAGGAAGCCAGTACCAAAACTCAAGAGTCTCCTCCAACACCCTCAGTTCAGGGCGGAGCAACCAGGTTCCTCTCTTATCACAGCCCCGCCTCCTTCCTCAAACACAACCACAAGGCTACTCCCAACTAGCATCCACTTCCTGTTAAAAAATATTGTAAGACATTCTCCAGGCCTCTTTAATCATCTGTAAAAGAAAGTTGAAGCCCATGCAGGTCTCAAGAAATAAATGTGCATAAAAGCTTAGTGCAGGGCCTGAGGAACATTTACTGAGGGACTCCCTGGCGGGTACCCAACCAGTGGTCTCATCCCTGAGTCATAGGGAAGGCAGGCAGAACCTTATCCTTGTTACAGTCTGGCTGCCAAAAAACATCTTCCCAAAACTAGCTCTTGCAGCAGAAACCAACAGCCTAGTATGCAAAGCAACACTTGCCATTAAGAATTCTGACCAAGAGTAAAACTTATAATGGTGAGGACTGAAGAATCCAATACTGAGGATTTTTAAATGAAGCTGAGGCCATCACATGCGCACACACACACATTGGAGCATTCTTTGTAACAGCAAAGCTAAAAACAATCATAAAACAGTCCATTCAAACAGGAAAACCTTGTGGATGTTAAAGTGAGTACATCTGTACGTGCCAACTGAGAATGACTAGACTATGCTATTTAAAGAAAAAAATGCATATACCTGAAACTAGTATGATATTGAATGTCAACTATAATTGGAAAATTGTTCTTTAAATAAAATTTTAAAGGAAAAAATGTCACATTCCCAATAATCCCCATGGAGGATGTCATGTATCCTGAGATCACCGGAACCGTAACAGGGAGGAGTGAAGAACTTGAAGTTGGGTGTAGGTCTCACCTGTCGATGGTATATAAGGACAACTGATCAAGAGCCCCAATGCTTCACACATGAACAAAAACCACAAGAACAAATTTTCTAAAAACTGTAGGCTTTTTTATTCAGTTAAGAGGTAGACAGATGAACATGAAAGGCTGTCCCATCTAACATGACCAAAGTTCACACTCCACTTCATTCATCCATCCCACACTGCCAGAAATCTCTTTAAAGAAATCACCACAACTGCCAGAGGCTTTTCTTCCTACTTCCTCAGAGCAGTAAGTCAGTAAATTGGTTGCAAAGAAGTTACTAATTTAAAGTCTCACTGTGCCCAAGAACCTCATCCCTTCACAAGTTTCCACAAATGCCAGCAGAACCTGCCACTGCCAAGAGGGCAGAGTGCAGATTACTATTTGTCTAAGAGACTACAAGGGAAGCGTCAGATACATTTTAGCTGTTAAGTTCCTTTGTGTGTTGAGGCAGAAGCTGGTGGTACCACCACGCAGAGCACACTCTGTCAGATGGCTCTGAATGGCATTTAAAAAAAAAGAATCACAAGTTATCTTCAGAGACGACATTAAAACATAATGGAATTGAAGCTGGGTACAAAAAGTAGATAAATATGTACAGAAGTCACAGCCAATAGAAACCAGTGGACACATGGCTATTTAAATAGCTAATTTTGAGACAATTCATATTTAGCACAAAAGCAATTGCAGCACAAGTAACACTTCTCACAGCTCCCAAATTTTAAAGATTGTCCTGGGTCTTCTGTAACACTGTAGTCATTCAGAGGAGCAGGAATGCTAAGGTGGCCCAAACAATTACACGGTTCTCATCTCAAATAGCTTCCCACTCAGAGGATGACATTTATTTTTTAAATTATTTTTTAGAGAGAGGGGAAGGGAGAGGGAGAAACCTCGATGTGAGAAACATCGATCGGTTACCCCTTGCACACACCCCAAATAGGGACCAAATGTGCAACCTAGGGATATGCCCTGACCAGAAATCAAACTGGCAACTTTTCACTTTGCAGGACAACACCCAAACAATGGAGCCACACTGGTCAGGGTCAGAGGATGATATATTTGAAGACTGCCATAATAGCAGCGCTGATTACACCAGAAATGGGGACTGTGACAAACCAGGCCATAAAAATGTTGCGGAAAAGTCGCCAGTCAACAGCCTTTTTGGATCGGAGCCAGCCAACAGACACAACAGAGCCCACCTAGGAGAGAAACAGGGAAGGGAACTAGTTACTAAGTGCTGATTGTAGTCTGGTAAAGAGACCCACGATCTCCAGTAAGTCAAGACCCCAGACTGATGAACTAGATACACCGAGCCCATGAAAGCTGCTTTGTAACAGGTTAAGGAGATTACTCGTGGGAGGATGAAGGCAACATAAAAACCCAACCACTAAATTTGTTAACGGGGGTAAAATGTGATAGGAAAAAAACACTTCCTTTTTCCCTTCTGAGCTCCTGGAATTTAATGAACTAGTAATAATTAGCTGCTTTATAAGGTACTTTAAATTGTACGTTTTCCAAAGATCATTCTAGAGGGAAGCTGATATTAGACCTAAAAGCCCATCTTCTGGCAAGAAAACCTGAAAGAAAAGGGTGACTCACAGGTTCTATGATGAGCCAAATTAAACTCCCCTCTTAGGGACATGTTTCTTCCTTTCCCTGCAGTTACTATATGGTCACCAAGCAACCTTAGGGCTCAATACATTTCTTAGTGCTTCAGTCCTGACAGGCTCTAAATAAACTTCCCTTCAACTGTCCAGCAGGGCTCACAGACTTGCTGGCTCCACATGCAAAGACTTCTGTATCATTTGGGGAGAATATGTATCATATTATCTGCCTCAGTAAGAGTAACAGACATAAGAAACTAAAATGTAAGCCTTTACATTCTTGACACATATCCTATACTTGCCACTCTTCAAGACTCCACTGCACAAAACTTCCTAAAGTATAAGGAGAAAAAAAAAGAGCCTGCATATTACAAGAACTACTCAAATGACACAGCATGTGACATTACACTTACTTTACAGTGCGTTGTACTGATGGGAAGGCCAATGTTGGAAGCGATTACCACAGTAAGGGCAGATGCCAGTTCAATACTGAAGCCACTGTGGACACAAAACAATGACGTGTCAAGAATGAAATTTTAGTTTTTGGATAAACTAACACTACCTCAAAATTAATGCCATCCTGCTATGCCCCATTCAGTGACAAAGCCTCCACGGACCTCTTTCATTTGCTAGAACTCTTAAAATCTACTTTCGATCAGGCCATGGGAATTCTCTTCTCCTTCTTCTTTAACATTTGAGGTTTGAAGGTTTTCTGGAAACCCATTAATAACATTCACCCTTTATTTTCTAGAATTTGGTAAACATTACTCTTGGCTCCCAAATAAAACAAAGGCTGAGTGTATACAGCAATTCACTCTTAGCACACCTATCTTCCTCAGAAAATTTCCTGTTGTGAGACCACTGGAGTTGAATATTTGAGAAAAATTAGATTTAAGGGGCAGAGAATAAGCAAAATCTAGAAAAAGTTCACAGCAACAATGAGAACATCAAGAACTTGTACACCCTGGCTGCTGTGGCTCAGTGGATTGAGCACCAGCCTGCGAACCAAGTGTTCCTGGTTCGATTCCCAGTCAGGGCACATGCCTAGGTTGCACGCCAGGTCCCCAATTGGGGGCACGTGAGAGGCAACAACACATTGATGTTTCTCTTCCTCTTTTTCTCCTTTCCCCTCTCTCTAAAAACAAATAAATAAAAAATAAATAAATAAAATAAAAATTTAAAAAAAACATGTACAGACTGGGTTACTTCACCAGTGACCCGTGCAGCAATACCAAACAGCACTACATATGTCAGAACAAGACCTACTTGTCCAGCTCACCTGGAGGGTGTGATTGGAGTCAAGTCTTTGCCCATCGTCTGGATAACTCTCCTTCCCCAGACCCACAGGCCAATACAGATCCCAACACCACCATACAGCAGAATCCATATCGGGGATGCTACTTCTGAAGAGACATCTCCGGTGTCATAAACCAGATACAGAGCAACCAGAGGGCCAATGGCATTGCTGAAAGAAAAACGAGGGCAGAGATACCTTTTTCACGCAGGAATGACAAGCTCCAGTTTGCTGAGTAACTTACTCGTCCTGAGTAAGGCTAGAAGCTCATTTAGCAAACAGGTCCACTTAACAGGAAATGAAGAAACCCACATGCAGAAAAGAAGGGAAGGAGCTTCTCTGAGGGGGGCACGCCTGCAGGGCCTGCCTCCCACAGGCAGCCTGAAGAACCACGGGCTCCAACAACAGGTTCCGAATCACAGAACTAAAGCCAAAGGCCTACAAACTCACCCCACTTTCTCATCTTACAATTCAAAATTTATTATCAAACATAATGAGCAATGCTAAAATTCACTCACTGACCTGACGTCATTGCCACCATGGGCAAATGAGCCAAAGCAGGCAGTGAGGATCTGCAGGAACTGGAAGAGGAGAGACACTTCTGGTTTATCCTGGTCGTTCCATTCCTCAAGAGAGCTACTGCTTCCTTTTCTGTCACCCAGACCCATCTCTGCTTTGACACTCATGTCCATCTCAGAGGCTGAGTGGATGTCAGACACAGCATTGCAGTAGCTGGTGTAACTGTCCATTCGAATCCGCTTCTTGCTGTCCGTGTTGGGCCACGTCAGTTTCTCCATCTCCTCACCTTTCTGCTCACCTTCTTTGGCACGGAATGAATCCAAAGGCATGCCACAGATCGCCATGGTATAGGAAGTGTAGCTGTTGTTGCGCCTCAAGGGTTTGTCGCCAGAGTCTCCCATGCAGTCGCCCACCTTGGCGAGATGCAGCTTATGCAGCAGCTCCTTGTACAAGCCGGAGTCCTTGTGCACCGTGTGATACTGGTAGTGGCCACTTGAGTTGATCTGGTTACTGACAGCCTGACTGAACTGAACAAGGTTCCCATTCGGCAGCTGGACTGCACCTGGTCAAGACCAAAAGGTAACATTCAACACAAAATAGCATCAGGACCCAACAGTGAGCCTCCACACCAGCAGAAAAGCGAAACTACTTCTGCCCCCCAAGAAATTCCACTCACCGTTTGTGGCCCCGTCCAGGCTGGTTTCCTCTTTCAGGTCCACGCTGGGAAGTCGCTCTCGCTCCAGTGCTTCCTCCAAGTCTCCTAGCTTGAAGGAGACGGTCCTCTCTTCCACCACAGCCCGCAGGGGCAAGGTGGCAGGCCCTGTCTCAGAAATGGGACTCCTGGTTTCAATGTCACCGAGAGATAACTTTGCCTCTTCATGGTCTTTCAAGCTATTATTTTTTTCCATTAAGGGACTTTCTGAAGGACTAGACTTTATTTCTCCTAGAAAAAAAGGGGTTTTGTTTGGTTTTGAATAAAACCAACTTGTTCCGCATCTCCTCTTTCTCTACCTCAAAAATGTCCATCTCAAAACATGAACATATGTAAACTTCAGTACAAATCTGGAGTAATCTTCTTGCAATTGCCATATTTCATTATTCTTGGGAGGAAACCAGCAATGCAGGACACCAGGTATCAGGGGTTACAAAGCCTCTGTGTACAGGACCAGAGTGTCTTATGTCTTGTTCTTTACAAACCCTTTACACTTAAACCATGCTGAGCTCCCTGCTGGCCCGTTCCGTAGTGAAAGATAACTCCAGACAGGCCTGGTATAGAATTAAAAATTTGGACTGTATCTAGTTCATGTTTTTGTAAAAGGAATTCCCCCAAAATTCCCTCCATGAGTTCAAGCAAAACAACACACTCAGTGCAGGTAACTGAAGGCTAATTTCCACTTCTATAAAACAGAGATATGCCTATGATTCTAAACTCCACAACCAGCCAGGTGGGAGTATTCTCTGCTGATCGTGCCAACGCCTGGTGCGTTTACATGCTCATTCAGGCATCACAGTCACACTACAGACTAGGATATATAACATTAGTGAGACTTGTACCATCTTCTCCCAGACTGAGGGGAAACAAGGTCAGCAAGGCCCAAGAGCCCCACTCCTAGTGCACACTCTGGCGCCTCAGTGCAGCTGCATGACACAGCACTGTTCCCAAGGCCACTGCAGCCAGGCTGCCTCCCTTCCAAAGAGTAAACTAAACCGCTAATTGAGCATTTACAAGTGAAAAGGGCAGAGAAAGATTATATTAAGAGAACTCCACCAGTAAGGAAAGAATACAAGATTTAAGACTGACACTAACCAAAATTTATTTAGTGTCTACTTATACTACAATACTATGTGTAGTAATGGCCTGCCTAAATGACGCCTGAAAATGTTCACCTCTATAATTTGTGCTACAATTCTGACAATTATAAATTCAGATATATACATTAGCCATAGCTTTGCATGTCTAAATCTGAAGTTACACACAGAAGTAATTAGGGTAATAACGTCCTCTAAGAAAGCATTTTTGTACCATTTTTCATTAAGGTACCCTTAAGTGTCCTTAAGTATTCTCACTTAATATAGGCTACAAAGTCTGTATTTGTCTACCACAGCAAATGGTAAAGGTACAGTAAAATAACAGACTGAATGCCCAGCTTTTGTCCAAAGCATAAGTACAACATTGCTTCTGACCAGTCTCCTGTCATTTTAAGTCAGTAAGAATACACTTCGGACGATAAACCCATATCCTCAAATATTCATTTAAAATTTCTGACTTTGACCATCTATCTAAACAGTGGATTTTTATAGATGGCCAAACAAAAATAAGCACAACAACATTACAAGTTAAATTTTCCACTATGCTGTGTTACTTACGTTCGATTTTCCTCTTCATCCTGGGACATACAAAGAACCAGACGATAAGGGCACAGAGAACTGCACATCCCACCGAGATGAGGATGGTGCCCCACAGAGGAAGTTTGTCAAAGCCCAGCACTAGGAAATAAAATGGTGCATCTTGAAAACCCCAGGGCTAGCCCTTGCAACAATGTGTAAAACCCCCTATAGGGACTCAGGGTCCCCACTCCAGCCCAACACCCTTACAGCAGCTGCCAGCCTCAGGTCCACAGGATCTACTGAGCTCATGGCTATACAGACGGGAGGAAAATCCAATTGTCACCTGAAACCCACACTAGTCTGGCCCACTTTAAAACACCTGCTAGACTGACATCTCCCAAGCTCCTTCCCAAACTAGCTTTTTTTCTTTCTTTGCTTTAGATAATAGTGGGAATTACTATACTCTTGAGAATCTACAACTAGTTATGCAAAATATGGAACCACCCCACTCCACAGCCTCCAGACGGTGGTTGTGCATATTGCATAGGAAAGGTGTCCATAGTCACATCTGTCATACTAATGCAATTCTCTGTGGAGTTATCACAGCCATTGTTCTAGCCTCCAGCAAAATCTTTTAACAAGATTATCTTTTAGACTCATTATCAAACTAAAATACAGAACACAGGGATATTATCTATCAAAAGATTAGAATAGTTCAAAAGGTTATCTTTCACAAAAATAAGTTTAGTGGCAGTTCCACTCACAAGCCATATCTTAGAAACTTGTCTACTTTTCATAAGGCTCAAGAATCGTTAATATTAGTCACCATCTGTTTATCATTGAAATGCCAAGAGGATCCAAGTGTATTATTAATAGCAGAAGCAAAACATCATAGAATCTTATTTAAGCCTAAAAGATGTTACGATTTCTAGTTTATCCAAGTGCTTAGTTACTATGGTTGTTCTAGTTTCTTATGCCTATTAGGAATTGAATTACTTATAAAAATAGAAATCCTCTGGCACCCCCAAAATGATTACTGGTTAAAAATCATATAAATTGAGGACTCTTCAAAATGCAAGTTTTATAGTAACTATAAATATTTTCATTTTAATTCCTGCTATCAAGCTTGATCACATAGTTAAGTCAAACAAACTAAAATACACATGAAATTCAATTTCCACCACGATTTAAAATTCCCCATGTTCCAAGTCAAAAGGGGAAATGAACTTTTTTTATAGTAAATAATCCACAAAGGTTGGAACAAAAATATCCAAGTTCCCTTTTCAAAAATGATATTAAGTGTAGTTTCTAATTTCACTAAACTATGAGCTTTGGCTGCCACTACATAAACACCAGGGCTTACGACCTCTCGGGAGACTTCTTAGTTTAGCATGAAGAACCCAATTTAAGAGAGAATGGAAATGCTGCATGCAAGCTTTTCTTTGCCTGCACTATTTGGTAAGGAGGCTGGTGTGCCCTAAGAAAGATTATTATAAAGAATATAAAGACAAAAGTTAAAAATACTTAGCTAACTCCATTTCTGAATAGTGATATTACTTCAGTGAGGTAATCCATCAGAAGTGAAATCAATTTAGTGGGCCACAACAAGTACTAAACAAACAAAAAAACTGAAAAGAATTACTTGAAAATATGAGTGCACAGCACACAGTAAAATCACATAGCTTCCAGATACTATTCCAGTTCCTTTTCCCCTTCTTTCTCGCTATATGCACGTGCGTCCCAGGCAACAACATACATGTATTTCTTCCAGGGCATCAGTCAAAGAGCACTGACAACAGTCAAAGATCCTCACACTAAATGAAACTAAATAGCACAACTGAGCTGATCAACACAGGTACACCCTGCTGGACAAGTTACAAGTTGTCAACCTTTTTCAGTTGCTAAATTAAACATGTATCATAATCTAATCTATAAATTGCCTTAACCCCCCCCCAAAAGAATCAATATTTCAATCTTTACATTCTCACAAATTACTCTTCCTCTTAGCTGCATGAATTCTTCATCCACGTGCACTTAGACCAGGTGTTAAACATCCCAACTCTTCTCATTCAAGCAGGTTCGGGGGAGTAAATTTAGTACTTAGAAACAGAAGTAGCTCCATTTGGAAGAGAAAAATGAGAATATCCAGCACACCAGTGCTAAATAGCTGATTTTTGGAGATTAAATAAAACTAAGGACTCTTCAGCAGTCAGCAGTTAAGGCCAGTACCAATGTCGGTATTTTTAGCATAGATAGGAGAAAGGGAAAGAGAAGATCATATTATCTTGGGTCCTGTGAAGACTAAAGAGTAAAGGTCTGTAGTGATTTAGAATCTGAGCAGGTTTCTTTGGTTGAAAAACTATCTAGGTTAACTCAGCATACACTAGCCTGCAGCCTTCTGAAATGGGTGCAGGCCAGCCACCTTCTAGGAGATTTCAGCCCTGTAAAGCAAAAAGGGGTAAATTGGGCATTTAATGCAAGTTTTATAAACAACTTTAAATTTACATCTAAATATTTTGATATGTACTTACAAGGTGCTCCAGTATACATGATGGAAAACAGGTTTATTCCAACAGTGCAAGCATAGAAAACTGGCAAAGCTCGCAAACCATTAGGAACTGGATCTGCCTGTAAAATAACATTAAGATCAATACCTTAAAAAGTTGTGAAAATTAGACCATGTCTACAGAGCCTTGTAAAGGGGCAGGATTAGAGATTCCAGTGCCAATAACCATTTCTTCACACTAGTTCCCAAGGCCAGTTGGGCTTTTCCTCACATCTGCTCCTGGAAGTTCTGGTCATCAAAGCTGATCTATAGCTACCTGAATATAGTTTATGTTTTTTGTGAATGTGTTTTTTTTTGTTTTGTTTTGTTTTTGTCTGGTTTGTTGTTTTTTTCTTGTGTGTGGTTTTTAACAAGCTACCTATACCAGTGACTGGCAGGCAATGTTCCAAAAAATTGGTTTCAACGTTCAGGGTTCTAAGATACCTGTTGTCCAGATGTAAATCTGAACACACATCTGGAGGTGTACTAGGGATTTGTAAGAGATGTCAAGAAGCAAACCACAAGATGTTAGACCATTTCTCACTTTTCTTAAAAATTCAGTATGCAGTATAATTTATCTATTAACAACCATCTTACTAGACATCTGATAAACACACCATTGTTAAACAATTTACCAAAGTGCTAAAATAAAAACCAATCATGCACTAGATTACCCATCATTCAACAGACTGTTCCAAGCACTATTCTGGGTATTGAAATAGAGAAGTAAATAAGACAAAGTTCTTGTTCTCAAAGAACTAACGTTTACATTTTAGCACGGGATAATATAAAGTACTAATGCTATAAAGAAAAATAAAGAAAGGTAAGGGGGCAGTGACAAAAGCAGAAGGAGTGACAAAAGAAGGGGAGATGGGAGCAACAAGCATGTATACACCAGGGGGGTGGAGGGGGGGGACAGAACATTCCAGAAATTAATGTCAGCAAGTACAAAGGTCCTGAGGCAAAAACTTGAAATGTTTAAGGAGCAGCAAAGAGGCCAGTGTGACTAGAGACAAGAAGAGTTCCACTTACAACAAATGTATATTAATTCTACAGGAAAACACTGAAGTCAAACACTTAAAGAATGAAGAGCATGGATCTGAACACATGGAAAGACTAAACTATAAAAATGTTAGCCTAAAGGTTTACTACCACCTTGATCACAATCCAATGGAAAATCTTGGGGAGGAAGAGAGAGAGGGAAAGACCCAAAAGTGATCCTAAAGCTTCTAGCAAAATTAACCAATACACTGGGAAGAAGGAGGCAGTGGCTTAAGATAAACAAAACAAGAAAAAGTAAAGGTGCCACTCGAAGTCAGTAGATGGGCCGTCACTGAAAAGCACTCTTAAGTTTTAGACCCTCTGTCTACAAATAGCCAAAATGAAAAAAAATAAATAACCTATACAACCTAGGCACTGTTAAGCATCCCTGAGCAATGCAACAATGTGGGTCACACCCCAAGGGCAGGCGATAGGTTATGAACCTGAGGTGTATATACATTTTTCTTTTAAGAACTATCCATGGTTCTAAGAAAACTCTCCAAGGAACTTAAAACCCCTTCCCTAGTCAAAATCCATTAGGGTTCTATAAACTTAAGTAGGGACTTCTCTTAACAGATTTTCAAATAACATTCGGTATTTTGGTATCAAATCAAATTGTAACTGGTTAGTCAAAGAGGAAGTAGCCCATGTATTTATTTTTTGTATTGTCCAATTACTTATTCCAAGATAACCAGTAATAAATTACCTGGGGATGGGAAAGGGAATGAATGACACTACAGTATTTCCTCACTTATCGCGGGTATTACGTTGCAGACTCCCCTGCGAAGTAGGAACCTTACATTTATTCTACTCTTAAACCTCCGTAACTTTAACAACATATGTATACATTACCGCAAAATCCCGCGATAAATAATTAAATATAATATTTTTTAAAATCCCGCAATACATTGAGGCCACAATAAGTGAAGCATGATATAGCGAGGGACTCCTATAATAATAATTTATTAGGAAATGACAAGCTCATGGTTTTAAAAAGTCAAGGTTCATTAAGAGTCTAGGAAAAAGGAAAAATCTGAGCAATCTAGCTCTTCCTTTAACTCCAGACTCCTCAGTCATTCCCAAGAAGTAACCAGACCTAACAATTTTATAAAATATTATCCTATGACCCATCTAACACTCCCTAAGACTTCTTTAGAATTTATTTTCATTGTATTTTTCTATTACCACTTATCCCCCTTATACCCTGGCCTTAAAACTACCTGGAAATAATGTGTCTCATCCTCCATTTATGTGGAATCGGAAAGGGGTCTTCATAACTCCCAATTTTTAACCAGAACAGTTTATATTTTACATGTTGAATGCTCCAATAAGTTTTGTCTAAAGAGGTTCCTCTGAGGTTGAAATGACGTCCTAGAGCCCTGGCTGGTGTGGTTCAGTGGATTGAGAACCTAAAGGTCGCCGGTTTGATTCCCAGTCAGGACAATGCCTGGGCCAGGTCCCTGGTCAGGGGCACACGAGAGGCAACCAATCGCACACAACAATGTTTTTCTCCCTTTCTCCCTCCCTTCCCCTCTCTCTCTAAAAATAAATAAAAATCTTTTTTAACAAATAATAAATATTTTTTAATCTTTTTTTTTAAATAAAAATGATGTCCTAGATATATTCAATGTGAATGTGATTCCCAATAGAAGTATTCTCCTGAACGACCCATTTTCTTCGACTAGAATTTAAATACTCAACAGGAAAACTTCCCCTTCCCCTATTCCTGTTTATTGCCCCAGTCCTTGGAGAAGTATCTCACCTCCATTCCATTTTTTCAGCACCCTTAAACAGACATACAGAGAACAGTAACTTTTAAAAAAGCAATTTCAATGACAATTTCCAAAACAAAAACTTAGGTTGGAAGATTTTAACAGCCAGGACCCTCAAAAGTTACTTGTCTAAGGATGTTTTCTTGAGATTTAAAACCTAACTTACCAGAAGTGTTCACACTCATTGCCTGAAAACTCATGTTATTGATAGATTGGACACAGAGTGTATGTGCAAAAACGAGCACTCCAGGGCAGGAGGATGGACAGTGTTAAAGGCAAGGAAGATCCTCAAAGTCAATGTTGTTTTAAACTCTATAAACACTATTTCATTCTTTCTTGATCATGTCTACCCTCATACCCAAACAAGGACAGAGTTAAGAAGTTAATATATCTAACTGAAGCTCTCAGTAACTAAATATCTGGCAAGCATTCCCTCAAACAAGAGGTCTGGGCACCTCAAAATCTCTCTCTGTACCTCAGAGCACCTCCATTCCCCAGGAAGATGACAGGTTTTTTTTTTTTTTTGTCTTGTGACCCACAAAACCCCTCCAGAATCAAATGCATCTGCTTCCCAGTAATCAATCAACAGAGACCCAATGTAAAACTTTTATATAAACAAGAATCCCTATCAATTCTCCTGGTTTTCTGGGGTGAAGCTGTGTGACTCTAGAAGAATACTAAAACGTCTGGTCTGGGATAGTGGTAAGCTTCCATTTTAAGCATCACATTGTCAAATGAGACAACTGTGGGAAGTGGAAGAGTAGGTGTACTGTAGTCATATCAGCTTGCTATATAAACAATACCAAATCCTGAGTCAGTAAATATCAGTGAACCGTTTCCTCTCCAATTATTCTGGGCTACAAATGTTTCAAGTTTTCAAAGTACTAAACTGCTATATTCTGCCAGACTCATGCCATGGAAAAGAATGATCAGGAATCACTTTACCAGTCACAGTTTCTATAGAGAAGAAGTATAAATCCTTCCCTAGAGAAGCCCAGAACTGGACCAAACAAGCAGGTCTAAACATATTCTTATCCCTGGGGATTAAGCTACTTACCTATCTCCCTTCACTCAGATTTCTACAGTTTAGAAGCATTTTTTATGAACTTACAATGGACAGTTAAGAGCTATTCACCTCAGAAAAAGGACAACTTTGTCTCCTTAGAAAAATGCATTTATTCTTGCTGTAACTCAGTCCAATGACAGCATCCCTTATTTGCCCACTTCAGAGCTAGCATCAGACTTCTTGATAAAAGAAATGCTATCGGGTCCCTGAAAAGGGATTTTCAAGAGGACAGGAAATTAAATGGCTGTCTGAATTTTTTTCCGGCCAAGAAAAACAAAACAAAACCTACCTTTACTGGTTCTTTTTACCTATTCTGAGAAATTAGTCTAGTCACCATGAGAAGTAGACTCCCCACCTAGAAGCTTATAAACTGATTATAATAATCAGCTCTACTGAAGTTAACTATGTAGACCCACACTACTCCATTTAAGTGGTGCCAGGAAAAAGCCAAAGGGAACACTGTGACTTGTTGGACCCCAAGCTTACGATTCAAAATGGTCTGTATGAGGGTGGTTTAAAGCAGTAATCTGCTTCACTCATATATGGGATATAAAACTGAAATTCATAGACACAAACAGCAATGTCATGGTTGCCAGAGGGAAGGGGGGGATAGGGGTAGAGGGGGCCTAATATATGGTGATGGAAGATGGTTTGACTTCAGGTGGTGGGCACACAGTACAATATACAGATCTAATATCATAGACATGTACACATGAAACCTACATGATCTTACTAACCAATGTCACCCCCATAAATTAAATTTTAAAAAAGTATCCTTTAGCCCTGGCTGGTGTGGCTCAGTGGATCGAGTTCAGTGGATTGAGCGCCAGCCTGTGAAACAAAGGGTCGCTGGTTTGATTCCCAGTCAGGGCACATGCCTGGATTGTGAGCCAGGTCCCCAGTTGGGGGCGCACAAGAGACAACCAACCTCACATTGATGTTTCTCTCTCTTTCCCTTCCTCCTCTCTAAAAATAAATACTTTTTTAAAGTATCCTTTAAAGCCATAACCTACATACAGTTAGACAAAGCAACCCTAAATACATTTCCCTAATTTTCCACTCCCAGTCTCTCCTATTCCTTGGCACACCACAACACTCATTCAATTCTCCCTCCGGAATGTCCTCTTGGGTACAGAAAGCTTGCTTCTTTCAAAGAACGTAGCAACATATAAAAGGTATTCAGAACATAAAGAATTTTTCAACTTTCCAAAGCCATATACCCACACATCAACCACATTTGCAAGAACACTATAGGTTTGAATACCACTGAGTGTGACCCATTAAAGAGATCATAAGGTTGGGGGGGAGGGGGAATTACCTTACGGAGGATGAATGCCCGAACAAGGAAGAATAAAACTCCAGACATAATACCAGAAAGCAGCGGAGAAATAAACCAAGACATCACTGCAATAGAACACATTTAGAACAAATGTCAACTAATGAAAACTAGAAACCAAAACACACTTTCACCTTTTAGTATTGTTCTCAGAACTTTAGCATGTCCCTCCCTTTTATGTAATATACTCCCATACATAATATCATGGAACATACCAAGAATAAAAATTAAAAAGCCATTCTGAATTAAACCTACCAATTTTTACCAGTTCAGACCACTTGACACCCTCCTGCCCTTTTGCCACAAGGGAGAAACCAATGGTCGCACCAACAATACAATGGGTTCCAGAAATGGGAAGCTTCAAAAACGAGGCCACTAGTTGCCACACAGCAGAACCTGAAATGGTCAAGTTTTATTTAGTAAATGACAAAATTCCATTATCTATGCAGTGCATTCTCACGTGAACAGTACAGGACAGGCACTTGCTCACTCAACACGGAGAGGACAACCTGCCGCAGAACTTACCGAACATGGCACTGACTGAGCCGGCCATCAGCAGCTCCTGGCTCGAGTTGTACATCTCTACATCGATCAGGCCCTTCCTGATGGTCTCGCTTACTTTGGCTCCCAGCAGGACAGAGCCCACCGTCTCAAAGATGCTAGCCAGGATGCAGGCTTGCTTCAGGGTCACCACCCCCGAGCCCACAGCCGTGCCGAACGAATTCGCTACGTCATTGGCGCCCACGGAGAAGGCCAGCACGAAGGCGATGATGAAGCCCAGGACCAGCATCCGCAAGGAGTCCACCGGCGGGCCCGCGGCCACAGTGCTGGCCACCAGCGTGGTCGCGGTGGTCGCCATCCCCAGAGCAATGGCCTTAACTAACAAGAACTACTGCGCGGCTTTCAGGCGTGTAAACAGAATGAGTATGAGGTATCACTGACGCTCTAATAAATAATATATATTACATAAAATTAAATACTGTAAACTGCTGCAGACACCGGGCCGGTCACTGCTATACGCCGCGCGCGGGCATCTGCGGTCCAGGTCGCCTCGGGCTCCGGGGAACTAGCGGCGCGGCGCGGAAGGCCATAGCGGGGACGCGCGGGGACGTGGGATCATCCTGGGGGCACACGGAAACACGCTGGCGCACGCCCATGCCCCGCTGTCCACCGCCCCCGGCAGGACTCTCCGCCAGCACGTGGCGCGCCCCTCCCCGCGCCCGCCCACGCGCCCCCCGCGGGCACTGGAACAGGCCGTTCCCGCTCCCGCGCGCTGGGACCGCCAAAAAGGCCGCGGTCGGGGTGGGGGATACAGCACGAGGCCGGAACCCCGCCCGCCCGCAGAGAAAGTGCCGTCACCGCGGCGCCCCACTCACCACAAGAGATCAGGGCCGAGCGGGGACAGGGAGGTCCAGGTGGCGAGAACCCGACAGGAGGGGTTGGGACCTCTGCGAAGCAGCACAGGCTCAGCGGCCCAGGAGGAAACACCAGCAGCGTACGCCGGCAGCCATCACCCCGATGGCACCCGCAGCCGCGGCACCTTATAGCGGCGGGCGGCCCACGTGACTCTCCGCGCGCGCGCGCCAGCCCAGAGGTCCGCCCATCGGTGACGCGCTCCTACAGGCCCGACCGACTAATCCAGGGGGAATCCCGGCGGCGCAGCCCCTCGGCCGCTTGAGCGCCGGAGACCACGCCCCCACGGACAGCTGATTACCTCGCGCCTGGCATGTCTAGTCCAGCAGCTGGATGAATGCGGGGTTCGCCTGCGGGGTTCTAGAGGCCACGTCCAAGGTGCTTCCTGCTTCCTTCCGCGGAGCCGATTTACCAAGCGGGCCGCGCCTGAAGCCGCACTTCAAACGCATCTGGAACCCGCCGCGTCCGGAGGCCACACCTGGTTGGTGACACTACGGGTCCAGTGTCTGCACATTGTCACTCCTGTGATGCCCTTGGCCAGACTGGCGCTGCCCCGCCCGGGAGGGGGACATTCACCCGTTGGCTACGTTCCCTCGGTCCCTCACCGGGTGGAGGCAGAGAGGACGGTCACGAGAATCAAGCGGTCCCTGAGAGCGCACGCGGCCCACTGGACGCTCCCGGTCACCGACCCCCGCGAACGCTTGTGCTTTCTGCGCCACGGCGGTGTGCGGGGGAGGACTCTGCTTCGGAGCCCAGTCCTAGCTCCTTGCTCGTTGCCCTCTGTCACCGGGAGCGAGTACCAAATCTCCAGCTGTGCCCTCCCAAATGTCCGTTGTTAGAAATCAGTACCTGCCTCGTGGCGGGAATTCAATGTCTGTGTGAGTGTGACTAGAACTCAGGGCGTTCAGTACATGCCAATTCCTGTTTTCTCTTTCCCTGAATATACCTGTTTTAGGATGTAGAAAAGGATGGAAGGCCATGTTCTTCCATCCCATCCCAGAAGATATATTGACTTCTGTTTCCTACATGCTCTATAGTCTGGTTTTCACATTAAATAAAATTTGCTCTACACATTTGGTGGCATTTCATCAGTCACTTTGAGATTTAAGACAACCAATCATGCCATGGGAGAGTAAGGTCGTGGTCTCTTTTCAGGGTTGTAGTGAGATTAAGGAGTTCCAACCAGAAAGACCAACTGGGCTTAGAATGTTCTAGAGCTCTCCCCCTCCCCTTGCCATCTCCAGCAGCTGCTGATTGAAGAGCGGGAATAAAGATACTGGTAAATCTGTAAGTCATTGCTATGTCTGAGCCATCTATGGAGGCTTAAACTCCCCCTGAGTATCCTCTAACCTACCTATAATGGAGTTGTATGAGTAATTTACAAAGCTCTAGGTCCCAAGGTCATGTCCTAAAAAGAAAGTACATGTCCAGGAGCACTGACCCTGGAGTGCAATTCAGATGTAATTCTGGCATCCACCCCCCCCTCCCTCCACCCTACTTTATTTATTTCTTTTTTTTCTTAAGGTTTATTTTATTCTCATTCAAGAAAGAAGGGAAAGAAGAGAGACACATCTCTGTGAGAGAGAAACACCATTGGCTGCATCCTGCACACGCCCCAATAGGGAGGGGATCAAGCCCACAACCTGGGCGTTTGCCAAGACAAGGAATCAAACCAGAGACCCTTTGGTTACAAAATGATGCTCCCACCAACTGAGCCATGCCATTCAGGGTCACCCTACTTCATTTCAAGGTTATGAAAAGCTTGAATAAAAGGACTCATCTGTTAAAAGTCCCCAGAGTTATAAGAAAATTCCCTAGGACTTTTACCATTATGTTTTTTCATTCTGTCCATGGGCGTACTTCAGCCCATCTGTGGTGTCAGCTCCTTAAGTTGGCAAACACTTGCTGGACAACCACTGTGTGAGGTGGTGGGGTAGCCATTAAAATATCCATCCAGGTGAGAGAGCACAGTCCAAGCCCCTTGGGTGGGTTTGAGGGAGTGGGAGATTCAACAGAAATCCCCATGCACTACAAGTGAGTTCAGTCGGTGTCTTCAGGCTCTTGAATGATCTTATGCTTTCTCCTGGACAGATCAGTGCCTCTGCCAACCCAGGTATAAAGGGGAAGTGAGACGAGTCCTTACCATCTCACATGGGGAGAAATGCCTTTAGAGATGTGAACTGGCCTTGATCTGGATGCCTTCACCTCCCCTAGGGGAGGAAAAGTAGGGCTCTGCCTGTGAAGAGAAGTTACAGTGACTTGAAAGTAGAAAAAAAAGAGGTATGAGGACCACAAGTTCGCACACAATGACACTGGGTTCTGACCTATGGCTGAATGTTGGGAAAAGGGTAGAGATCCTAAGGGTATGTTAAAATCCAGGTGTTAGCACACACTCTCTAGAACCTTAGTGAGGCCATTTGGTCTAGTAGTTAAACACATAGACTATAAAGCCAGACCACCTGCTCTCCTACTATATAGTCATGTGACTATAGCTGAGCCCCTGGTGATTTTAATGCTCCTAGTATTTTGGGGAGCTAGAATTTTAATTCTTAATATATAGGTGTAGGCTTTAACTAAATGTTTCAATTGCTTTGGTTGTCACGTAGCTTATAATCAAAGTTTCTGAAAGTATGTTAGTCATGTTCTGAAGGGCTTCCTGTAAAGCAAGTTCCAGAATAAATATTTAAAAGTATACTTTGCTCCAGATAATAGAAAAATACATATAGCTAGTTGAGCATAAAATAATAATAGCTTAAACAATGGCAGTAGCCCCAAGATGTCTAGTTTCTGCCTTTTACTTTAAAGATAAGCATAAAGTAAGCATCCTGAAAATAGTCTACTTAGAGGAGGGGGATCTTCGATGGGGATATGAACACTGTGGAACCAGACCAGGACCAAGCGCAATTCAGAGGCTGTCCATTAGGACTTGGATGGGGGCAGGGAGGGAGTGGGGGAGAATACCCAGGGAGGAGAAGGTAGAAGCCTTTGAGGAGATGCGAACAGCCTCCTCTCTGCCCACCCCTGCCCGCTGCTTGGCTACAGTCTCAGAGAATGAGGTAGTAATAACTATATCTGTAATGCAATGGAATGCCTACGGGCATGGTTTTAGGTGCTCTGCATGTCTTATCTCGTGGGACATTCTCAATACACCTCTGATGATGTACTTTTACCTTATTTTACAGGCGATGAAACTGAGGACAGACAATGAAGCAGCAGTTACACCAGTGAGGATCCTAACAAAGTTCATGTTTCTAAGTGCTTATTCCCTCCCTGGGTGTCAGTGAGTACAGAGGCAAATGTGACGCCCTTGGGTGTTAACTCTCATTTGCACTTAGGTTAACACATTTACTTCCCCTTTTTTTCTTCTTATTTTTTATTAACTCTGTTGCTTTTATGGCCTGTATTTTAAGTCTCCTCAAATTCTGTTGGAATAGAAAAGGGTATTTCTAGGAGACCTGACTCCAAGATTGTCCACAGTTTCCCAGTAAGGAGAGGCAGGAGGCCTGGGCACATGCTCTCTTCAGAAGTCAAGTTGTTGCAGTGGCCTGACCATGTCTTAGAGTTAATGGAAACTGTTCTCTTGAGACTTTTCAAGAAAAGTAACCTTTGAACAAAAAGAAAAAAGAACTCATGGACATAGACAATGGTGTGGTGATTGCAGAGGGGAGGAAAATATGAGGGAACTAAATGGTAATGGAAAAAAATACTATTAAAAAGGGGGGGGCGGGGATCTGTCTTGTCCACACCTATGGTCAAGTCCTACAGCAATAGGTTCAAAACAATGTCTCAAGGACCACATATTACTGTCACCATCACCCTTCCCCACCTGCGCTGGGTGTGGTTACCCTCACTCCACATCACGAAGGACTGGGCACCCAGAATCCATGACTCTGCCCCACAAAGTCCACAGAAAGTTCCGGATAGAGGGATGTGATTTCAAGCAACCAGATAGCCAACCTATGAAGCAGACTCACTGGTTGGGGTGGTGTCAAGCCAGTGTCCCACCGCAAAATAAAAGATGGATTTTGGTTGTGCCAGGCAAACTGACCTGTGCCTCTGCCAGCACAAGGTGTGGGGGGTTGGCCCATCCGCTCCAGACTTTCTGTACCTCCTCCCTGACTGCTCCTCGCTGGTCTCTTCTCTTTGGTTTTGAATTCACACATGTGGGTGTGATGTGACGCACAACCCAGATAGAGGGGGCAGAAAGAAGCACAGCTTTTGGAGATTGAAACAGTCCCGACGTCTCTGGTTCCCCTCTGAGCCAACTTCAGGAAAGCCCAGTGTTCTTAAACACTTTTTCAGGACAACCTCTCTGGAAATCTAATTCGAGACCCTGTTTTCTCCAGGCTGAGCTTCTCAGCTCATACCAAGAAAGCAGGCATAAAAGACAACTTGTTGGAAATTCAGGAACTGTGTGTGATGAAGATCCTGTAGCAGAAACAGGGAGGGGTCAGCTCACTGCCACCACACCCCAGGACATGTAGTTTTAGGCTGAGAAAGTGAGTGGGCAACAGGATGTGAGTCATTCCCACAGCCAGCCCAAGGAGGAGGTAGAGGGTAACAGCTTTGGACACTCCATCACTTTCCCTAGCTCTTCTATTCATTCATTCATTCACCAAATAGTCTGCTATGAATTTGGTGGACCAACAAAATTGGCCAGCCCATGCCCTCACAAAACACAAACTCCTTACACCTGGAATTTCACACTGAGGCTCAGCCATGAACATCACCACCAAGGAGGCAAAGTCAACCTTCTGCTCCCACCAGACTGCCCACTTCCATATCCAGCCACACAGCTACTCTTCCAGTACATCCTTATTTATCATTCCCCCCTCCCAGCAAGCATTTCCAGAGCACAAGATGGTGCCAGGACATGCATCCCAGTCCTCCCACACTGCAGAACATCCTACTCTCCACAGGACTCCCCACCTCCAGCCAGCTCAGAGCCCCTCTCCCCTCTGAACCCTCAGCTGGAGGAGAGAGCCCCTCAGAATTTGGTGGGCAAAGCTAGAGAAATAGCTGTTTTGGGAGAGTGACCAGAGAGCCTGGGCCTGCTCCTCAGCTTTGCAGGTCCAGAGTTTAAGGTGTTCTGGGCTCAACAAGGGTCTTCAGCTGTTGGGACCTGCCTCATGGTGACTGCAGTTCTGAACAAAATCCAATTTCTTCATTTTCACTGGGGAAATCTGTTTCCAATGTGGGAACTCTCTTGCCTCTACCTCTGGCCTTGCTGCTCAAAGCATGGTCTGCCAGCCAGCCAGTAGGAAGGGGGCTTGCAGAATCTCAGGCCCCATCCAGACCTACTGAAGCAGAATCTGCATTTTAACCAGGTCCCCCTGTGATTCACATGCACATTACAGACCAAGAGCAATTACAGTCATGCTTAACAATGAATATGTTCTGAGAAATGTGTTGTTAGGTGATTTCATCATTATGTGAACATCATAGAGTGCATTTACACAAACCTGGATGATATAGCCTGCTACCCACACACCTGGACCGTACGGTGTAGCCTATTACTCCTGGGCTACAAACCTTTAGCATGTTACTGTACTGAATACTGTAGGCAGCTGTAACATGATGGTATTTGTATATCTAAATATAAGAAAATACAGTAAAATATAATGTAACATAAAAATTGGGACACCTGTACAGGGCACTTTCCATAAATAGAGCTTGAAGGACTGGAAGTTGCTTTGGTGCATGAGTGGTGAGTGAATGTGAAGGCCTAGGACATGACTGTACACCACTGGAGACTTTATAAATACCGCACACTTAGGCTAAACTAAATGTATTTTTAAAAGTTTCTTTCATAATAAATTAACTTTAGGATACTGTAACTTTTTAACATCATAAACTTTTTAATTTTCTCAACTTTTTAACTCTTGTAATAATATAGCTTAAAACAAACATATTTATAGCTATACAAAATATTTTCTTTATATCCTTATATGCTTTTGTTAAAAACTAAAACACAAGCACACACATTCGTCTAGGCCCACACAGGGTCAGGATCATCAGCATCACTCTTCTACCTCCACATCACGTCCCACTGGGAGATCTTCAGGGGCAATAACACCCACAGAGCTGTCATCTCCTATGATGACACCTCCTTCTGGAACACCTTCTGAAGGACCT
The DNA here is from genome assembly GCF_987537825.1 of Furipterus horrens. Taxonomy (NCBI): domain Eukaryota; kingdom Metazoa; phylum Chordata; class Mammalia; order Chiroptera; family Furipteridae; genus Furipterus; species Furipterus horrens. Next base: position 69,447,728 of record NW_028327176.1, read on the forward strand.
GCCTCAGGCTCTTTCTGAGGAGCTGTCTCTCTTCAGAATATGACTGGTGGTTCGCTTGGTTTGTTCCTTGTTTCATCATAGATTTGCTTATAAACAGACAGTGCACCATGAACTTTCCTCTCTATGAATAAAAATCTTGGTTTTTGGGTCCATATTTTCAAACTTTTTTTTCACATAGCAAATTGGAAAACATTTTATTTTTTATTTTTTAACTATATTTTATTGATTGTGCTATTACAGTTGTCCCAATTTTTTCCCCTTTGCTCCCCTTTGCCTGGTACCTCCCTTCCCTCCAGCAGTCACCCCCTCCCTTAGTTCGTGTCAATGGGTCATGCATATAAGTTCTTTGGCTTCTCCATTTACTTTACTATTCTTAACATCCCCCTGTGTATTTTGTACCTACCAGTTATGCTTCTTGATCCCTGCACCTTTTGCCCCATTCTCCCCCTCCCCCACCCCACAGATAACCTTCATATCTATGGTTCTGTTCCTGTTCTAGTTGTTTGCTTAGTTTGCTTTTTTTTTTTTAGATTCATTTGTTGATAGTTGTGAGTTTGTTGTCATTTTACTGTTCATAGTTTTGATCTTCTTTTTGTTCTTAAATAAGTTCCTTTAACATTTCATATAGTGAGGGCTTGGTGATGATGAACTCCTTCAGCTTTACCTTGTCTGGGAAGCACTTTATCTGCCTACCATTCTAAATGAAAGCTTTGCTGGATAGAGTAATCTTGGTTGTAGGTCCTTGCTTTTTATCACTTTGATTACTTCTTGCCAGTCCCTTCTTACCTTCAAAGCTTCTTTTGAGAAATCGGCCGACTGTCTTATGGGAACTCCTTTGTAGGTAACTCTCTTCTTTTCTCTTGCTACTTTTAAGATTCTCTCTTTATCCTTAGTCTTTGGTATTTTAATTATGATGTGTCTTGGTATGGTCCGCTTTGGGTCTAGCTTGTTTGAGACTCTCTGCACTTCCTGGACTTGTATGTCTAGTTCCTTCACCAAATTTGGGAAGTTTTCCTTCATTATTTTTTCAAGTAAGTTTTCAGTTTCTTGCCCTTCCTTTTTTCCTTCTGACCCCGCTATGATTTGGATGTTGGTACATTTAAAGTTGTCCCAGAGGTTCCTAAATCTCTCCTCGTCTTTTTCAGTTCTTGTTTCTTCATTCTGTACTGGATGGCGGTTTTTTTCTTCCTTATGTTCCAAATCCTTGATTTGAACCCTGGCTTCCTTCCCTTCACCATTGGTTTTATATGGATTTTTCTTCATTTCACTTAGTATAGCCTTCACTTCTTCTCTTATGCATTTGCCATACTCAGTCATTTCTGTGAGCATCATTATCAATAGTGTTTTTGAATTCTTCATCTGTTAGGTTGGCTATCTCCTCATCACTTAGTTCTCTCTCTCTGGAGCCTTGATCTGCTCCCTCTTTGGGGCCATATTTCTCTGTCTCCTCAACTTGACAGCCTCCTGTGTTTGCCTCTGTCTTAGGTAGAGTTGTTGCATCTGTTACATTGTAAGGGGAAGAGTCTGAGATATTCTGCAGGGTGACCTGTTTCACCACCTTGTGGCACTGTATGTGGGGGAGGGGTCTGAGAGGGACCAGTGTCACTTGCTCAGCACTCTCCCTTTTTCCAGTCACTTCACCCGCTCCTGTATGTGACTGGTGCCCTTCTAGCTGTTGTCCTGGTGATGGTTCCCAGAGTGGGTGGATCTGTGAACATTCTAGGACCGTGGGGCCCTCTAAATGGACTCTCCTGAGAGGTGGGCGGTTTCTTCCACTGCCCCAAACCCTGCTGGTTTACACAACCAGTAGCAATGAGGCTTTATTTTCCCAGCACTGGAACCATCTGGCCTGAGACTGGGATCGCTCCCCAGGTATCACTCCCAGCTTTTATAATGTGTGACTGCTCTTTCTACCAGCTGGCTGCAGCCACTGCTACACCACATCCTCTTTGTCCCTTCTCTGCCCCTCCTACCTGTCTGGATGAGCATTACTTCTCTATATCTCTGTTTGTTGGACTTCCATACAGTTCAATTTTCTGGTAGTTCTGATTGTTTTTGTTTTGAGGTAGATGTATTGCTACTTCTGGTTGTGCAAAGAGGTGAAGTGTGTCTACCTACGCCTCCATCTTGGCTGGAACTCCAGTATTTTCATACTTCTTAAGGAGCTTGTTGAGGTCATCAAAAGCTTCTGCTAAACCCTTGGGAGTTCTGTGGTTTCATTTTCTCTTGCCTCTTCCTCAGCTGTGCGTTCCTGTATGCCGGCATAGCACAGCATACTGTTTCACAGCACATTTTTTAATACGTAGAAAGTGTGCATGTTACTATAATGATAAAATTAGAATAAATGCACTAACCAGTAAATAGCTGTTTGTTATCAGTAGCAAGTATTATGCACCGTACATAATTGTATGTGCAGTACTTTTACATGACTGTCAGCACAGTATTGTTCGCATAAGCGTCCCCACAAACATGCGAGTAAGGAGTGGCACCATGACCTTACAATGGCTACGACACTAGGCGATAGGAATTTTTCCATTCCCTGATAATCTTACGAGACCACATTGAATATGCAGTAGTCATTAACCGAAACATCATTATATGATGCATGATTCTACAAGAAGAAAGATTCTTGTTACCTGTTAAGTTTAGAAACTACATTAGCACATTCTTTTTTCAGACAGATGTTAAAAAACCACCACTTTTTCTATATTAAGTCACATTTTCCTGAGCAAGCATACCTAGCATTTTAGCTAAGGAGTGGTTCAGCACATAGGCTTAGGGTTATAACTTGAAGTTAGAATCCTGGCTCTACCATTACCTGCTATGAACTTGGGAAAATTACTAAAACTCTCTGTGCCTCACATTTCTCCTCTGTAAAGTGGAGATAATAGGGTTGTTACAAGGATGAATTAAGTAAAGTGCTAAGTACTGTACCTGGTGTTTACCAAGCAATGCATTTGGACTCTAACTGGGTTTGGGGGTCCCCAGGTTTTCTATAAACTACATTTACTATATTTTAGAATGAAATGCTTCTGTAATTGGTGGTTTCATCCACTATATACAGATCCTTTCCAGTTTTATTTTCCAAAAGTGACTTTATTCCTGAGGGCAATTTACTGTTACCCCAAAATATATTCATTTCATGACTGTCCACTTAATTTCTCCCATGCTCACCATCTGCAGGGAATTGAGCTTTTTAACTGTGACCTTGGATAATGTCTTGGACAATGATTTATAAAAATCTTAAGTTTGAGTGTAGGGCTCTTACCTCCTGATTCCAGGTCCTTTCAAGACATTGTTCCATTTCACCTTCACAACTGTGTGTTGTAAGCAAAGCCAGAATTCTTACCCTGTCTTACAGGGAAGTTAATGCCAAGAGCCCATGGCCACACAGTAAGGGGGAGTGGGCCTGGGGTCCTGGCACAGTGGGTGCGGGCAGGCCTTCAATGAGTAAATGACCCCAGACCTCATGTTCTTCCCAACTGCCCTGTGTTGCCTCCAGATTTAAACTACAGGAGTGACTCAAGGTGGAGCTTGCAGGCCACATAAGGGAGAGAGAAAGAAAGGGTAGAGTACGTCACATTCTAGGATGACATCATTGCAAATATTCTATTCCATTGTCCCTGTAAGAATTTATATTTATCAGACTTGTGTCCTATTTAGTTCACAAAATGTGGTCACTGAAACTATCAGGCTAACTGACATGTGCTTGTGCTAAAAACTATACTAAACAGAAAGGTATATGTTAAAAAATTCCCCTCCTTAGAACACTAACTTTATAGTCTAAACCCCAAACAACTACTATTAACAGTTCTTGTGAACTCAAGTTGTATACATTAAATATGTCAGAGTTTTGTATATCAATCATACTTCAATAAAATGGCTTCTAAAAGAATTTCTGTGATGCACATAGACAACCACATTAGGTATTTATATCTTTCTGTAATATGATGCCATTTTTCTTTTTCTCATGAAATGAAATTGTGCTGTGCACAGGTATGCAACTTGCTCTTCTCACTTGACCTTGTCTCAGTAACTTTTACTTGTCACTGCATATAGAGCCCCTGATTCTTGTCTCTTGACATCTGGACAAAAGTCCATGATAAAGTGTGTGTGTGTATGTGTGTGTGTGTGTGTGTGTGTGTGTCCTAGTGTGAGGGTCATGGGCTGCTGGTTCATGGCCCACCCACAGCTCCTTTACCAACATCAGCCCCACTCTAAGCACCTCTTCACTCTCACTCAGAGGGAAAAGCTTTTTCCTTCTTTCCCTTTATTCTTATCTTTCCTGCACTAACCTCTTCTCTCCCTCCATACTGTCCCTCCCAATTCCATGAAGTTCTCTTTCCTTACTTCATCCATCCTCTTCCCACTTTCAAACCCCAGAACAGTTTTCAGCCACTGCCAGCACTGTCCCCCACCACCTCCCACTCCAGTTTTATGTTTGCTCTCAGTCATGCCCTGGCTGCTTCTGTCCCTCCCTCTACAGGCCTAGTGGCATGGTGTTTGCTATAGGACCATCATGGGTCACCAGACCCCGAAGACACAGACTTTGCTGCTCCCAGCTTTAAATCTGTAATTACTTAGCATCTCAGAAAAGGCTGGCTGAACGCTCACTGCCAAGAACTCTGATGATTAACCCAGTCCTTGTCCTCCCTTCCTGGGGGTTACCCACTTCCACTTCTCATAGTCTGCTTGTGCATGGGGCGCCAAAAACAGGGGCCATCAAAGGGTGTCACTAATGTTTACAACCCTCTGGATGATTTCTAGCTAGGAGTTCTGAGGGGAAGAACTGACAGGAAAGGGAAAGAGGATTCCATGGCAAAGGGGAAAGGAATAATTGCTGGTGCTCTGGGTCCCAGAAGGTGCCCAGGCTGGCCAACAGCCTGACTTCCCTCTGCAGCCCAACTGCAAGAATGAGGACCAGAGACAGGGGTGGGCCCAGCCCTGTCACCACACTGAGGGGTGAGAGGACATGCCTGTTGTGAAATCCAAGATCAGCATCTCCATCTCCCCTTCCACCGCATCTGGCTCTTTCTCTTCATTTTCTCCCATCTCCTTAGCAGAGCCAGTTCTTCTCCCACAGTTGCCTTCTTTCCTTTTGCCTTCAAACAGCCAAGAGCTTCCTTTTGTTTTTGCACTGTCATGTCTCCCTACCCCCACTCCTTGAGATAATAGTCTGTATTCATTACCTTCCTTCTTCTCCACCCACTCTCCTTGACCCTGAAGTACATTGCCCCTGTCCCACACCTGCTGAAATCCCTGTCACCAGCCTTTGCTCTGCTCTGGTCTTCCCACAGCCTGTGCAGTAGAAAAGGCTGGTAGACCTCTTTCCTAAGGTTGTCTTTTCTCCTGGCCCATGTCCAGCTCCATTCAGCCTTCTTCCCTGGCTCATCTTCCACCCATGTCTCTCTCTCCACATCTGCCTTGGAATCTCACCTAACGCATTGCCACCCTGGATCACCACGTCCACTTCCTGGTCCACAGTTACAAATCCCAGCAAATGTAACACATTTAAAGCAAAGATTCTCAACTCATACTGCCTCCCCAAGCAGCCTTCTCATTACTTCCCTGTGTCTCTAAGATACTCTGAAGTTTCAAGTCTCCCTTCCTTTGAATCCTTCGACTTAAACACTGCATCAGTCCTACAGCCTTCAAACTTTCTCCCAAATTGGTGCCTCTTTTCAGCCCCGACCCCCACCTTTTCTGGTTTTGTGCCTTCACCCCCACCCAAGCACACACCTCAGTGGTCCCCCTGTGTGTGGAATGCAGCCCAGCTCTGCAGGCCTTCCCCATTTGGAACCCTCCCCCAGCTCCTCCTGACCTTCCCCTCCCAGCAAGGCCCATTCTGCAATCTCCCTCCACACACCCTGTTATCATGACCACTGCGGGAGAAGATGTCTCGTCTAAACTCCACTCCAGAACACCGTGTCTGCCCCATAGTTGGGTCTGGCTGCTCAGCCCTCTTGGTCTGTGTGTTTGTTCGGTTTTCCCAGCCATGTCAAAAGTTCCTGCAGCATCTCTGAATGTCTCCATGCCCTGCTACGACAGGGATGGTAAACTCATAGGCTCTGGGGTAAGACAGAAGGCAAGTACATGAGGTAGAAAGGGAGGGAGAGAGGCATGTAGCATTGGGGGTGATGGGGGGATGTGTAGACCAAACAACATCCATCTGCAGGGTGAAAGGCTGAGATCCTCACCCAGGGGCCTGCTCTGGCTGCTGTTCTGTGATCCTTCTTTAGGGTTGATTCCTCAGAGGCAGCAGTGGATCCCTGGGCATCTGGCAGGGTATATGGGGGCAGGGTGACCTGATTTCCTTGACCTGGAGCAGTGGGAGCAACCACCTCAGGAGGCCCAGAGGTGTCACCTCCTCTTCTCACACAGCAGCTATGCTGTGCTTGGTGTCAGGTGCTCCCGGCTGGCTCTAGCTTCCTGTGAGGTCTAACCACAGCAGCTTTTCTCACTTACATTCTAAAGAAAAAGTGGGCTCATGACACTCTCCAAGCCCCTCCCACTGATGACTCTAGCAAAGCCAGCCCAACCAAGTCAACCCCTAGGTGGCCTGCCAGCAGCATCACTCACCTGAGCATTTGCTGAGCCTCAAGACACACTGACTCAGGTGACAGAAAGACACTAGCTACTATGGAGAGGTAGGGACAGAGGACATGAAGGAGAAAGGTAAAGACCAAGAGAAGGATGTAGTGGGGGATCCCAATATGAGTCTTTCTGGGACCCCTCCTCCTGCAGCCCCAGCCTTCTAAGTCCAGTGCTCACCCTCTGACCACTCAGCTACTCCCCAGGCTCCAGCCTCACCCCACTTGTAGCCAACCTCACAGGGGGCCACATTCATCTGCTAAGCCATCTCTTTTGTGAAGTCTTTCCCTCCCGCCAAGCTCTGTCTGGTTGTCTGGCTGGGGCTTTCCACCAAGAGCCTCCTCCTCTGTCCATCAGCTTTATTTTCCACTGATTCCCAACAGGAAAAACTGACTCTGCCCCGTCTGGCTCATCACCTCCACCTCCTCTCTGTGCCCTGAGGCCAGTGGGTTCATGTGGTCACCTCAGTAAGTTACCACCTTCTCAGGAGTGTTGGCTGCTCCTGCGTATGTCCCCTCACTTCCTCCTTGCAGCCTGGGAACACTACCTTTATCCCCATTCCACAGGTAACAAGGAACCAGGGCTCAAAAGCTGTCAGTCACTGCCCAAGACCAGAGAGCTTGCCAGTGGCTGAGCGTAGTGTCAGCTCAGGCCCTTTGTATTGCACTGGTCAGGCCTTCTCACCGTCCTTACTTAAATGGACAAAGTAAGCTCCTTGGAGCAGGGGCCATGTTCTCTCTCATGTGACAGACAATGCATGTGACGGGTTACAACTAGGGTACATAACAGAGCACAGAGCTAGGTAAATGGTTTAGAGGAACATTTATTAGGTTTTTGTTTATTTTTAATCTATAGAGCTGCTCAAATTCATTTTAAAAATTATATTTCCTCTCCTCCTGGGAGACATTCAAGAAGATTGAAAGGACAAAAACACAAAGTGAGCAGGCAGAAACCAAATGGAACATTCTGGAATGTTCTGACCCAGTTTCTTTCTTAGGTGGTGGGCCCACGATAGAATACAGTTTCTGGTGGTGGTTGTTTTCTTCTTTATAAAAGATGTGTGGCTATCACCATCACAGGGCAAACAAGACCACAACATATGTCCCCACTGCAATGTTGTGGTTTATGTTTTCTGACCTGTGTCATTTCTGACAGTTGCAAAGTTTTCCAAATGTAATATTGATCTATTGGAATGGGTGGTAGGGGATGGGGTGACCACTCTCCCACACAGTGTTCCACTCACTTGTGCTCAAGGCCAGGCACAGTGAAAGGGATGTTGCTCCAAAGGCACCAGAATTGGTGAGTATTTGAGGAGCGATGCAGGTCTCATTGGGACTCTCGTGCCTTGCCCTGGGTTTGTTGTCACCTGCCATTCTCATTGGTTCCCCAGTGTGAGAAACACAATAAAACACCAGGACACAGGACTTCAGCAGCAAAGCGAGGCGTTTATTCATGAGTCTGCAGAGTCAGGCACACAGCCAGCCAGGGGCATGCATGCAAAGTAGACAAAGTAAACTGGTTTTATATTAACGCAATTAGCTCTCCCTCCCTTCTCCTTCTCCCCTGTTTCTCCATTAGTGGTTAACCCAGGTTCACAATCTAATGTGATTAACCACTTAACTCAGGGTGTGATTAACTAAGGGTAATCTAGTTATAGGTCTATCTCCAACTTATTTGCAAAGTTTTCTAGGTACATCTTCCCATTTCTCTGTGTTTGGTGGTGACAATCGTCCTTGTTTTGATCCCAGACGTATGTGTGAGGAGCTGCAGAATGTCATTTCCTCGCCCCTTTTCCATGATTCATCTGTTAATTATCTCCTACTGGCTTGAGAGTCACTGGCTTCTTTATCCCTTACACCAGCAACTCCAGTCCTAAGAGCTACTTCTGAATGCCAAAGTTGAACCTGAATCCCAGGTTAATCATCTTAATGTCTTAATTGTGAGGTTTCTGTACGAAGAAATGACTGAGTTCTATAAATTTACTGTTGACACCAGCCTCTGGTCTTTGCCTGGGCAGCTTCAAGGCAGCTTCCCTGGCCTGCCTCTCTCTGCCCAGTCAGCGATGAGGGCAGAAAAGCACATGCAGACCCCATGCATGCAGCCATTTGTCTTGTCAGTCAGACAACAAATGCTTGTTGGCTGGCCTCACCAGGGCAGGCTCCCTCCAGGAGCTCTTCCAAGTGGCCAGCCCATCAGAAGGACCTACATTACAGTCCAGTGTAATAAGAGTGATCAGAATACAACCAGGCAGCAACTGCTGAGGAATGCTTATGAGATGGGGATGATGACTCTTAGGTTTTGTAAGAGCCTCAAAACCCCCCACCCAATAAGTTGATTAGCAGGAAGTAAAAACCACAAATAATGACTATTGAGGAGTCTAGTGAAAAGTTCCTCAAATCTTGCAAAACACCAGTAGGGGGTAGAAAATTTTTTACTCCCTTATTCTATTCTTCTCCCCAGCAACATGCCCAATAAATCACCAAGTGCCTTCTCCCCAGCAACATATCCAATAAAACACCAAGTACCTCGTTGTTCCCACCATTGTGCCCGCCGTTACCCCCAGACCCAACCCACTGTTCCCACCGTTACCACCAGGCCCAACCAATCACTAGGTGCCCCGATACCCTGTTCCAGTCATTCTCTATCCCTCCCTTTAAAACCTTGTCAGCCTGTACGCCAGCTGCTGTTCTCTCTTTTGAGACAGTCCGGCAGGTTCCTCTTAATAAATCTTGCATCTCAGCTTCCTTGGTTTCAGTTTTTACTATTTCTAACAAAGACGTGAAGGACAGTTACAAAGGACTGAACAGGAACACTGCTAAGGACAAGCCCAGGACATTGTCACCTGCAGCTGAAGGCCCAGACTCATTGCATCAGAGCTGGAGCCCTTTTTCCTTTTACAGCTTCAACCTAATCTGAATCCTGCATGGAAGGGAAACTCTTCTCACGTTAGCAATGACAACTTCTCTTTGTGCTTGAGGATCCTGGCTTTCCATCTTCCAGTCCCAACAAGCACAAGGAAGAAAGGAAAGAAAGAAGGAAGGAAGGAAGGAAGGAAGGAAATTTCAGAGTGCATCCACCATAATAAGTATTGTTTCTTTTTTCTTTTAAGTATATTTTATAGATTATGTTGTTACAGTAGTTTCAATTTTTCCCCCTTTGCTCCCCTCTGCCCAGTAACCCCCTTCCCTCCAGCAACACCACCCCTCTTAGTTCACGTCCATGGGTCATGCATATAAGTTCTTTGGCTTCACCCTTTCCTATATTATTCTTAACATTCCCCCTGTCTATTTTGTACCAAACGATTATGCTTCTTAGTCCCTGAACCATTTCCTCATTTCTCCCCTTCCCCCCTCCCAGCTGATAACCCTCCATATGATCCCCATACCTATGATTCTCTTCCTATTCTGGTTTGCTTAGTTGGATTTTCTTTTTATTTTTTAGATTCATTTGTTGATAGTTGTGATATTTTTTTTGTCATTTAGTGTTCATAGTTTTGATCTTCTTTTTCTTAAGTAAGTCCTTTTGACATTTCATACAATAGTGACTTGATGATGATGAACTCCTTTAGCTTCACCTTGTCTGGGAAGCACTTCATCTGCCCTTCCATTCCAAATGATAGCCTTGCTGGATAGAGTAATCCTGGTTGTAGGCCGCTTTTCATCACATTGAATACTGCTTGCCAGTCCCTTCCTGCCTGCCAAGTGTCCTCTGAGAAATCAGCTGATAGTCCTATAGGCACCCCCCTGTAGGCAACTCCCCGCTTCGCTCCTGCTGCCCCCAGGACTTTGTCTTTATCTTTCACCTTTGGCATCTCAGACATGATGTGTTCTGGTGCGGTCCCCTCTGGGTCTAGCTCACCTGGGACTCTCCATGCTTCCCAGACCTGTATGTCCATCTCTTTCACAAAATTTGGGAAGTTTTCCTCATTTTTTCCAATTTTTGCTTCCTCATTTTGCACTGGTTGACTGTTATTTTTCTTCCTTATGTTCCAAATCATTGATTTGAACCCCAGTTTCCTTCCCTTCACCATTGGTTTTCGGTGGATTTTCCTTCATTTCACTTAGCATAGCCTTCACTTCTTCCCTTATGCGTTTGCCATACTCAAGCATATCTGTGAAGCCTGTGAACATCTTTATCACCAGTCTTTTGGATTCTGCGTCTATTAGGTTGTCTATCTTCTCATCTGTGAGGTTGACTATCTCTCGTCACTTAGTTCTCCCACTGGAACCTTGATCTGTTCCCCCTTTTGGGCCATACTTCTCTGTCTCCTTATTCTCACAGCCTCCTGTGTGTTGTTTGCCTTCACATCCCAGGTAGAGCTGTCAGTCCTGTTACATTGTAAGGGGCGGAGCCTTAGGGATTCATCAGTACAGGGTGACCTGTTTCACCACGTTCTGATGCTGTATGTGGGGGAGGGGTCCAAGAGTGAACAATGCCATCTGCCCAGCACTCGCTCCTTTTCCAGGCACCTCTCCTACTTCCACACTGGACTGGCACCTCTCTAGCTGCTGCCCTGGCTATCGTTCCCAGAGTGGGTGGGTCTGCAGACATTCTAAGACCATGGGGGCCCTTTAAACAAGTGGACTCTGCTGAGACTGGCAGTTTCTGCCTCCACCTCAACCCCCTCTGGTCTGCACAGTCAGAAGCAATGAGTCTTTATTTTCCCCAGTGCTGGAACCGTGAGCTGCTAGGTCTGGTGAGGAGCTGGGAATGCTCCCTGGGTGTCCCTCCTGACTTTTTAAAACATGTAACTGACTGTGCTTTCTGCCAGCCTGCCACTGCTGCCACTGCTGCTGCCACCACACTGCATCCTCTCTGCCCCGGCTCCACCCCTCCTACCTGTCTGGATGAGTATTTCTTCTTTATATCTTTGTTTGCTGGACTTCCATGCAGTTTGATTTTCTGGAACTTCTGGTTGTTTCTAGTTTTGAGGTAGTTGTATTCCTTCTTAGTTGTGGAGGGAGGTGCAGTGTGTCTGTCTACGCCTCCATCTTGGCCGGAAGTCATAAGTATTGTTTCTTGACACTTTTGTTTCCATTATATGTATGTGTGAATCTGTGTCAACTGGTTCATATGTAAAAAATATTTCTTATTGAGGGTTGTGGTTAAAAAAATTTAAGGAACATCGCTTTAGGGGGCAAACACCATTTACTCTATATTAAACAAATATCATCAAAAACTGCATCTTGTTCTGGGGTAGAGAAGTGCATGGCTTGGGTTCTGCCCTTAAGAAGCTGTGAATCCGGGGTGAAAAAGACTGTGACATGGGACAGAGTGTGAAAGCCACCCTGACAGAGGACACTTTTGGAAAAGGGGTCCCAGTCTCTCAAAGGAGGCAGCCCACGGCTGGTCCTATCAGGTGGCCAGGTGGCTGGGAGAGGAAGGGGGAAATGGTCCCACTAGGTGAGAACACAGAGCTTGGTGGGGGGGTGCAGGGAGAAGGGTGACACAGGGGTGAAAAGATCAGAAGGGGACACCCAATGGCTTTATCCTGCAGGATGACTACTCTCGTTTCCACAGGGGGTGTTGTGGAGGGCAGTGCCTCTAGAGCCATTGTTGCACTTGTTCAAGGATTTTTTCAGGTTGCTCTGAACATTGGGCCTGATGAAAAGTTAGGATACGATCCATCATTAGTCTGGTGGTATAGATATTCCTATTTTGATTTTCTTCATGCTTCCACCTTGTGGTCCAGCCAAGCCGAGAGCCAGTGTCTGTGCTCCAGCCCAGCCTCCGTGATTTCTCTGGTGTTTTCTCTCACTGTCCCTGCTGAGCACCAACCAATCTGGCTGGGGAAGGGGCAGGAAGAAGGAAATGCGCTCCCCCCAACACCTCTACTCACACACCTTGGGGGCAGCTCTCAAGGTGGATTTAGAAATTGCAGGTCTGGTTCTCAGCTCAGCAAACAGGGAGTGGCCTCTTCCTGCCTGCAAGGAAGTAGAGATGGAAGAGAAAAGCAAAGCAACTAAAGGAGCAATTTCATTTTTTTTTCCTGCTTTATGCAAAAACAGCTTTTACCCGTGGATCCAGAAAGGCAGTGTCTGCCTTTCCTAGTAAAGTTGGAGCCCAGTAACTGGGAAGGGGCTGACAAATATCAAATATTAATATGCAGCTGTAAAGGGCCATAAGGAAAAGTCTTAAATTTGAAACCCTGGAAATCTTGTCAAACATTTGACTTAAGGAGTATATTATTAAATGATATTTGACTAGTTATTTAGAGTGATAATAAAAGGCATGTGACATCAATACAGTCTGATAAAACTTCCGTTTTAGTATTGGGGACATGAATTTTTCTAAGTTAGTTAAGTATTTGAGTAACATACCATGACACATAATTATTATACTAAGCAGAATCTTGGTTATTAGGCAGATATAGGAAAAACATTTTTTACAGCTTTTCTGTAATATACAGTCCCTCTTAATTTTCTTTTTAGTTTATTCAGAAATAAATGTTTCTTTTCCCCATTGGCAGATAGACACACAGTGCTTGGAAGTGGGCTGTTCTATTATCTCATAACCTTGACAACTGTAAGGAGGCTGGAGAAGGACGGGAGAGATCAGGCTAGGGCAACCGTTAGCCACTTTGGTTTAAAAGTACCACGTTTTTCTTTTGTGTATTGAGGGAGGGGGTAAGATTTCCCTTCTTTGTACCCTTGTTCCTAGTTAAGGTGGGCACAGTGGGACTAGACCTAATCTGAAGCTGTGAATACAAAGCTTGGGTTAGGCAGGTAAAAAGAAAAAAAAGTAAGACTTTAGGGGATTAGATGGCTGCTTGGCTGGAAAACAAACACAGCAATTACTTTGTAAAGCAAATAGAAATGGGGGGTTGCATATATGTAAATAGATCAGTCAGAGAAAAGGGAAAAAGACTTTCGAGTGAGGCAATTTGAGCGAGAAGGCCTGTTTAGGAGAACAGGACCTGGGAAAATCAGGACTTTTCACTGCAGGCTAAAATCTTGCTTTCTCCTCTCAAAAACTAAAGAAACCTAAGTGGGGAATGAGTCACAGGGATGGGACTGTGAATACTTTGCAGTGTGCCTCTTTCATTGCATGGACTTTTTCTTGGGCTAGCAGGGGAACTTAGCATTCTGTCCTGGTCCACATCCCAGCTTATCCTTTCACAGGTGTCTTTCTTTTGATGAGTGCCCTAGTGGCTTTTAAATACTCGACTAGTGCCTGCCTGCAGGTGCGGCAGTTTCTTGAGGAGAGAGATCAAGACACTTATTCAGCAATGTTAATATTGCCCCTTCTAACTGCTCTTGAAAAGAGTATTCAGATGTAAATTGAGCTGCTAAAGTCATCTTCAGTGGAGAGAAATGCTACAGGCTTACAACAGACCAATAATTTAAACTGACTTTTTTCCTGGCCAGGTTTAGAGGCAGAAATGGCTAAGAAATCCATGTACTGGGTCAAAGTGTGCTGTTTATTAGTAGAGCTCCTAAAGGCTGTTACCCCTTTGGTTATCCCTAACACTCTCACATGTCTCAGTTTCTCTGCTGTGTGACCAGCCCTTATCTTGCATGTCCCCAGAGGAGCGGGAGCCAAAGTTACATTACAGCGATGGGAGTTCTTTATAAGGCCCCTACACATCTTAGGGATTGACTCCAGACACATCCGCGAGGCCCCCACTTATGTACGGATGCCAGAGAACTCGGGCCAGAGGAAGGAAGTGTCTCTTTTGTCTTCGGAGCCCAGGCGGAACCAAGCACTCATTTCAGATTTCATTGTTTCTGCTTCCAAAGATAGGCCTAATGTGTTTGAATGGTGCACCGCCAGAGCGCAGCATTTCTTTTACCCCAAAGGTGAGAGACCATACTCACTGTATTCCATAAATAATGGAGGGAAGAGTGGAGCTTGGCGGGTGGACAGAGTAAGGAGGAAAATGCCATGCAAGTTCTGAGGAGAGAGGAGTATCTGGGCTTTAAGCTTGGCTAGAAAACCTTGGCAAAAACATGTTCTTCTAAGGAGCATGGAAAGATGGGAGTAGTGATGGTTGCAGGATGATGCTGTCAACCCCAGCAATTGAGATTGATTATGGCCCAGCATATTAATAAGAACATATATCAGCTTATCTGCTACTAAAGGAGTTACCCGAGGCTCCATCCTGGAGATAGGCTTAAGGCCTACGTGGTCTCTGGGCAGCTTCAGTCCTTGCTACAAGTCCCAGAAGCTCTGGTAGGTCAAAGCCAGGGTTCTGTTCCGGGCAGGTAACCAATACCTCCATGCCTTGAGGGACTCAGAGACAAACTTCCAATGCCCTCCAGTGTGCACAGTGGGCATGGACCCAGAAGGGCTCAGTGGTTTGGGCACTGTTTATTTAGTCCAATGTCCAGTTTTGCAGCACTTGAAGCAGCCCACTGGAGGGATCTGACTTTTACCTTTTGACTGGTTAGGTTTGCTGGACTCTTTAAGAGGAGAAGCCAGTACAGTAATTGGAAAGCCTGAGTTTGCAATTAGGCATGCTCCTCATCTCAATTGTTGAAGACCTTGAAGGTCTCGTTGACTAATTAGGTCTGACTGGTTTGAGTGCCTGTCTCTGGTTTTTGGAGTTTGCAGCATGTGTTGGAGGCTGGCTGGGAAATAAAATGCAATGGAGAAGAAGGCTACCCTTTTGGGAATCAGAATTTACGTTAGTGAAACACTGGAGGGCTTCTCTCTATCTGGCTAGAAAGGCAGGCTGTGGGGTTTTCATCAATTTTCTGCTGTGGGGCCTGTCGGGCCACTGTTAGAGTCCTGCCTGTTTAGGGTGTTGGCATGTGTCTGCGACATGCCAAACATGTTCCCTTTCATCAGCAGACAGAGACGGAGAGAGAATGACATAGAGATCCCACCTGGTTAGAATATAAGAAGCAGGGAAATACTGGAATTCCTTAATGAAATGTATTGGGTCAATAGAGTAGGAACTGAGGTCTTTTTATTGGGAGAGGTCAGAGAGGGAAGCAGGAACGGAAACATGAATGGGTCCCTGGGGCCAGCAACCTGTCTAAGAGGGAGGAGAGAGTGAGGCTCAGAGGGGGCTGGGGCCGGGCCGGGGGGCCGGAAGGGCCTAGTTCTGCAAGGCAAGGGAGGAGATGAGGAATTGTCTCACAATGTAGAGTCTGGGGAAACTGGCTGCCCGGGGCTGGCCGTCCTGGGGAGATGAGGAGGTGGAGGAGCATAGGGAGGGGGAACAGAGAGGAGGCAGTCCTCTAGGGGATCAGAAGGGGTCTGGGGAGTCAGAGATGGAGCAGCAGGGTCAGAATAGCTGGGTTTGGTGAGGGGAGAGTGGAGGAGGAGGATTTGGTGAGTAGAACAGGATTCGCTAAGTGCAGGGTACCACCGCAACTCAAAGATGGGCTGAACATACGGAATTTCACTCCATTTGCCGAGGCGGTGACCATAATTGTCTAGATTAGCGCAGATTGAAGAGTCTAAGGTCCCATTAGGGGCCATATGGACTGATTGTCTCAGTTCAGGATTAATATTTCAGAGGGTTTTATTTTAGGTGACACCCAACAATGGAATCTCAGGGAGGCTTGGATTGGCCAGTTCCCATGATTAGATGAAGGAGTGTAAGAGAATTCCTGGGAGCCCAGATGCTTAAGAGCCCAGTGGCTCAAGAACGCGGTGGCTCAGACCCTAAGAGCAGCCCAGCAGCTTAAACTCAGAGAGTTCAGGCCCGGAGAACAGATGAGGGCATCCCTGTCACCTGATCAAGGGACACTGAGAGGTGTTCCAGATGCTCTCTAAACAGAGGAAAAAAGAGAGAAGGGCGTCCCCTTGTCTTGCTCCCTTCAAACAGAGTGGGCAGTCTCAACCTAGCAGTAGGACTTTGGAGGGATATCCTGGATGCCAAAGGAACAGAACAGGGAGATAGCCAGGAAAAGGGAAAACTTATTAAATTTAGCAAGTGTGGATGGAAAAGCCAGGCAAAAGAAGGTTGGTCCTCCATGATTTCTCGTCTCCGACTGGGTCCCCAAGAGTCTGGGTCTGAGAGGAAGGCAGCCATGGTCTCAAGAGGTAGTATCAGGGGGTTAGCCTGGGTGTGTTTCTGCAGCCCACTGCTTCCCTGGCTGCAAACCTCCAGGTGCCGAGACCAACCATCCTTCTGGGTTTTGGCACCAAAATGTTAGGTTCTGGGGGCTTGGCAGAGGTAGAGAAGGTCAGCAGCCAAATGCTGAACTAGATGTCTTATTGAGTATGCGACATGGCAGGCTGGGGTCTTGGAGTCCGACGCCAGCAGCCAGGGTCAGGTGGGGTGAGTTTTTAAGGAGTTCTGAGGCTTGGAAGGCAGAAATGGCACAGGATAGGCTAACTTGTCTCCTTATACGGCCAGCAGATTGGTGGTTGGCCCAGTTGCCATCTCCTGATAGTCGCCTGAGCCTAGAGCAGCTAGGTGTGGGGGGGAGGTGAGCTGTCTCACGGTTGGCTTCTGACTGGCGGGCTTTTACCTCACAGTAATAATGAGGGGATCTGTCGTCTCTGCTCCGGTGAGGTGTTTGTGCTTGGAGAGGTTCCAGAAAAAGGAAATTACTTTGATATTCCTAAGTTATGTTGTTATCATAGGGGCAAAAAAAAAAAACAACAACAAAAAAAAAAAACACAACAGACAGGATCAGTTAAGGTAAAGATTGACCTTTGTTAGGGAAAAATACTGGCCTAGGAATTTCAGGCCATCTTACATGGTTAGTTTAGGTCTCTGGGTGTGTAAGGCCCGCCAGGCAGGCCTCCCCTGAGTTTTAGTACATGGCCCCCTTTTCATTCACACTCTTTCTTTTTCCCTGAAGAAAGGGGTAAATGTCCTTATTTCTTCCTCTCAAATGATGTTCTTGACACTAGATTTTCAGAACCCTTTGCACATACTGCTTGGGAGGTGTTGCAAGCAGGAGCTCCGTGTGACAATGGGGTTAATCACGGTGAGAGTGAGCTGATGTCTGCACGTGGCGGACTCCATCAAAAACACTTGCTCCAGGTCCCAGCGGTGTTCCCATGACTGGTAATGGGGTCACAGCCCGGTTCCTTCTACTCTGGAGGCTGAGACTCAAGCTTTGCAGGACACCCCGCTCCTCTTCCGTGTGGCTGGCTGCTTCTCCTGCAGAGAGGACAGTGCCAGGTTGCCTGAGTGTAAACGGGAATTAAAAAAAAAATAAAAACAGCCACTACATGCTATATCCTGTAGGTCACATGATGAGAAAACAGCACTTCATGCTTCTAATTGTTATTTCTTGGTGAGACCTGATGAATCGAGGTTAAAAGGCGTGTGGGTACTTCTCAGTAGGACCTCATTCTAAGGAGGAAATAAATCCAAGTAAATAAAGGTTCCCAGCCACAGGGAGGTGGGCTTAGGAAGCGGAGTACCATAGCCACAGGTACTCATGGAAAAAGCAGTGGATGGAAGGACTCTGTCTTGGAGTCAAGCTGCCCACAAGCCAGCTCAGAGGCTGACTCACTGGGAGGAACAGGAGTGCCCTGTGTTCTCAGGGAGGCTGCTCTCTCCAAACAGGATTGGGGGCCAAGGAAGGAAATGAAGCAATTCAAGGCCCATCAAGAGCCAAGGGCTGGCAGATCTGGAAGTCTAGGTCATCCCCACAGACTGCAGCTTGATGTTTACCCCATGATCCCCAGACACAAACACTAAGGAGACCATATTCTGGTGAAGGAGGGAATTGGGGCCTATCTTGGGCAAGCAGCTTCCACTCTCTGGACCTTAGTTTTCTCTCTACAAAATGAAAGGAGACCTGGAGCCTGTGTTGCAACTCAGTTCATGGCCATGCATCGTTTTACTTACACAGAGGCAGTTGAATTTAGGAGCTTTTGCACAGTGTTTGTCTCTCTAGTTCACTGTAGCCATCATTGTCCCCACCATCTCACCCTAAATGGGCTTAACAATTTAGAGTCTCTGCTGCCTTGGAAGTTATTTGAATGGTGACTCCTGAGCTAGCAGCTCCCAGGTCGCTTCCTGCTCTGGGGCTCTAGGAGTCCACACCTCCAAGAAACAGATTCTGAACAGTTAGTAGAAACAGATCCAGCAGCCTGCACTGGGATGGGAAGCAAATAACCCTTTGAGGCAGGAGATAGTCAGGAATGAGGAAACTCCAGATGTGCCGCAGGACTAGGACAAAGGACATTTACACACAACAGAGACTTTGTTCTAAGACCCGTTGTCCTACTTCCTGGAAAAGCACTGAATCATAATGAATTATGACTGTACCTGCACAGAAGATGCTGCATGACACCTGCTTCATTATAATAACATTATAATAAGTTAGCATTGCGGAACCCACCCCCAAGTGACCAGTAAAGGAAAATCATGGGAGATAGCATGTGCAGTAGCTTAAAAGTAGTATGACTACCTACACATGTGCAATAAAAGCCCACCGAAACTAACCAGGAAGCATCTGCACTATAAGAATAGAATCCCTGTTGCTCCTGGGGGCCAATCTCTGCCTGGAGTTTGCCCACTCTCATAATCTGTGGAGTGTACTATTGCTTAATAAATCTGCTCTCTCTCTCTCTCTGCTATAAATTCTCTGTGAGTTCGGTTCAGTTCTTGTCTGTGATCACCAAGAACCTGGTTACCTGTGCCCATCTGTGACAGCTTCCATCCCTGAATCCTCTCGAAGGTGAGCGGGGCGGGGTGCAGGAACCCAGCAGCTTCCAGGAAGGACTCACACAGGTCAGGGAGGATTCAAAACAGCTTTTTTCCACAGCATCCCAGTGTGTCCTGTTTCTCTAGGGTAGCTGCCACCAGCAAGTGGGCTTTGTAACTAATCTTCAGTGGGCAGGCAGTGAGGGGCTAGGCACCCAACTGTCCGGTTTCTGAAGCAGGTGGCTAGAAAAGTGGTGCCCAGGCCCTGGCTGCCCTCTGCCGGGCACACACAGCAGCTGCTGTGGTTGGAGGCAACAGAAGAATCTGGCAGGGGAGAGGTGCCTGTCTTCCGGCTACTGCGCATCTGTGGTTGGGGACGGTGAAAAGGGGGCCTGCTGCTCTCCTGGCACCATCCCGGGAAGCCTTGGCTTCTCCCTCTGGTGTTAGTGCCTTCTAAAAGGTCTTTAGGAAGAAATTTTTGGGTCACTTAAGTCTTCTGTGTTTAACCAAAATGATTTTTCTGAGTTAGGGCCTGGCACAACAACATGCTCAATAAATAATCATTGGGTGAGTAAGTAGGTCTGCGGTTACCTGCGGTAGAAATTGCTCCCAGCTTTGTTCAGGAGAGCAAGGACAGTTTTTCACCCCTCTTCCTGAAATTCCTCTAACAGACTAGTCCTGCCTGGCTCTCACAGCTCCACGCTGCCTCACCTGGTCTCCAACCCAGGCAGAAGCATTCCTGCTAATTCCTCTAATTCCTCCACCTACTCTCCTTGGCGATGCTTACAAATCATGTCATAACGAGTCCACAGCTTCTCTGTCTCTCTGTGTCTCTGTCTCTCTCTCTCTCTCTCTCTAAATGTCCTCTGTCTCCCTCATGGACACCCAGTTTTCATCTGACCTTTAGTTCATTGGACTTAAGGATATTATCTACTTCTGGAAGCAGTGGTAGGCCTGTCTGTACCCCACCCCTAACCCCATAAGTAGAAAGTGTTGTTACTTGACACTTGTAAATAACATGGGCCAGTAGGAAGGGCAGAAACATCTGGTTTCCAGGAGGGAGAGCCAGGGTGAACCTACTAGGGCAGGGACCATTCAGATTGGGGCTGGGGTGGGGCCTCAGGTCTGGGCCCAGCGCCATTTGGCAGGATGCTCAGTAAACGGGAGCTTTTTTTCAAGGCTGTCTCAGGCTCTCACACAGCTCTATTCAGCGACCTAACTAGTCACCTGTGTGTGCTTGTGTGTGCATTCCTTATGTTTTTTCCTTTTATGCCTGTTTTTCTTATAACTTGTTTTTCCTAATCAAAAATAGGAATCTAACCTTTTTTTGTTCACTACATAAAATATATAGTGTTAAAAAAAGAAACTGAGTCATATTAAAAATGTTAAGAATGTGAGCAAAATTCTATTCAAATCAGCAGCCTGCCCTCTAGCAGACAGAAAGAAGCTCCCAGGAGCTGAGCAGAAGGGAGAGGGGAACAAGGAAGTCATGACTGGCAGAAAAGTGGGTTGGTTACTGCAAGGTCGTTTTCGTTTTCCTCCGGGGGATGTCAGGGATGCTCAGGCGGGTTACTTAAATAGAGCTGATCAGATTTGCTTGTTGATTGGTTTGAGATTCCATTTTTGGGAAAGCTGAAACTAATTAAGTCTCAGTTTGGTGACATGTGGATTAGCATCGCCTTGTTTTTAACAATTGGTCGGAAAAATTCAAAGGACTGAGCAGAGTCTGTAACAAGTTATGCCCACTTATGCTCCTCCCCCCTTTTCTCTTGCCCCCAGAAAGTCTGCTGCCTTTTTCTTGCAGACCCTTCTAAACACCGCACCCCTGGGTGCTGGGAGGCTGGCCCTGTGTGACCAGGTAGGGTGGTGACTGGCCCTGGGGAGCTTCCAAAGCAGGTGTTGGGGTGGGTGCTGCTCATCTTCATTTATGCTGGGTTCTCAGTGTGCTCTGTGGACCAGCAGCAACAGGGCCAGCATCATCCGGGAGCTTGGCATAAATGCAGATTCCCAGGCCCTGCCCCCAGGTCTGTGTGATGAGAAACTCCAGGGTCAGTGCCCAGAAGTCCACAGTTTAACAAACTTCAGCATGGGCTCTGCTTCATGAATTTGTATGCCCATCAGCTATGGTCACAACACACATTTTCTAGTCTTACAAATTTTTGAAAATTTTTTCTAAATTAAATCCTAGACTAGGGATACAGATTAGATGTTAAGAAGTAAATGTTGATTCTTATAAATCTTATTTTCAATTATTTGAAAATAAGAATTGAGTCATTTGATCCTCTGGACCTTAGACTATTCAACTTGTCATGTAAGAATATTCATTCAACCTGATGGTTGACCTGGTCCTAAATTCCTGTCCTTAAATTCTGTCTTATTAAAAAATGACAAATTAGGCCCTAATCAATGGGGCTCAGTTGGTTGGGCATCATACCACAAAGCAAAAGGTCACTGGTTTGATTCCCCGTCAGGGCTCATGTCTGGGTTTTGGGTTTGGTTCCGGTCAGGGCACGTCCTCTCTCACAACTGTTTCTCTCCCTCTCTTTCTCTTTCCCTTCCACATGAGATTTAATTAAAAATGCATAAACTTATTTATTAATGTACTGATAAATAGTAATACATATTTCTACTCCTCTTTATACTTTTCAGAAGATGTGAATGGTATTGATAGTTGTTAGGCTGTATTCTAGGCAGGGGATAGAGCCCTTGGCTTGTAATCTTATCACATTGGTGCAAACAAAGATTGGAATATTTTTGGCTTTAATCTACAGATGAGCAAGCATGCTCAGGGAATTCCTTAAGCATCTTGCCTGATAAACACCCAGCAAAAGAGAGGAGCAGTCTGTGCTCATTGTACTGAAAGTCACATTTGTAGACTTATCTGAGCCAATCCCTGGAGCACTGTGATTCACTGGACGGAGAGGTTCAGGGACGTCAGGAGGAAGACAGGACAAGTCTTGACCAGAGTCTGTCTCACAGAGGGTCAGGTAAGGTCCCAGACACACTGTATGCCTGTTTTGTAGTCTTACTTCCTTGACAAGAGAAATGAGGTCTATTATGGTAAGAACAGCCAACTGAAGTCCTTGAAAGGGCCTCCTACAGTACAATAATATTCTAAAAGCAATTCTGTGCCCCTGGCAACATTGTGATGTTAGTTCCATAAATATTTCAAAGACACAGGGCTAGTGACTTGCACAGCCTCTGCACTGACATCACCGGCTTGGTCAGTGTAAAAGGCACATGGACTCTGGCCAATGTGGCTCAGTTGGTTGGAGCATTGTCTCGTACACTGAAAGGTTGCAGGTTTGATCCCTGCTCAGGGTACATACAGGAGGCAACCAATAAATGTCTTTCTCTGCTTCTTTCTCCTCCACCCCACTTCCCGCTTCCCTTCTCTCTAAAATCAATAAAAACTCCCACAGGTAGGGATTTTTAAAAAAAAGGGAATGAGGGTAAGTTAACGCACACAGATTCTGGGTGTGGATCTGCTACCCTACCCACAGCACTCTGAAGTTTAGGGGTGGCACCCACACTCAAGGGGAGGGGACAGGGACCTCAGGGGCCACCTAGAATTCTGCCTTCCATCTCCCTCCTGCTTAGAGCAGGGCTGCAGCCCCATACAGGTGCCACTATTGTCCACGTTGCTGTCATTTGGTCCCTTGTGTTTTGGTGTCACCCTGCACAAGGACCATAGGGATCTGGTACCTCTGATTACTCCTACAGTTTGTCTCCATATAAGCAAAAGCTCTCTAATCTGGAAAAGGGCTCATTGTTTCTTTACCAGACAAACATATCCACCTTGCCCTGCTCTGTGCTTGACCTTCACAGCTGTAGGCACCATGCTGTTGCTCAGGGGCTGCTCTGCCACTTGATAGGAAGATCCTGGGCCTGCCAAAGGGCAAGAAATATACACCAAGGACCTGCAGGGCATGGCCAATGTGCCCAGCAGGAGCTGGGGGACAGACATGGGACCGGATCTCCTTGTGCTGCATGGAGTGAGACACACAAAACTGGGAAAAGGAGTTTGTTGATTTAGGAGCACTGTCATGTGATACAGGATTTAACACCTAGCAAGGAGCTGGACTTGGTGCTGCTGCTCTATGGGCTGGCTCATGCAAGCTCAGAAACAGCAATGCTCCATGGAGTTGCCAGCACTGCTGTGACACAGAGTGGACAGAGGGGTCAACAGGCTCAGGGAAGTGGGCATGCTAGAGTAGATAGGCTACAGAGGACAGAACAGCCACCAGGCAGCTGTGGTGTCCAGGAGGTCATGGGGAACATCCTCTCTACACAAGGGCTAAGGAATGTGCTGGTGAAAGGGACCACCAGCATCAGTGAGAAGCTCAGTGGTGGTGGCTCCTCTCTCAACCAGGGCTGGTGGTGGGAGATGCTGTTAAAGAACTGTGCTCCTGACCCTGGTAGGGGGTCACAGGATCCTGAAATAATAGAAGCCAGTGAGAACACTCACTACCAGAGAGAAGCATGGAATGACTGTAACACATGGCAAGAACAGTGGTCATCAAGCCGGCCTGAGAGGTCTGCTTCCAGAGAGGACTGAGAGATGGTAACAGACACAGAGCTCCTGAGGGCAAGGTAGAGCTTCATCTACATAACCAAAGGGAATCTGGGCTGGTGATAAAGGCTCAAGGCAGCCATCCTAATAAATTATGATCTGTTGCCTAGTTTTCAGACCTTTGACTGAAAGGGAGGCCAGGCGGCACAAGGAAGGATCCTACATCATCAGGGCAAATGCAATGGTTATGACCTCTCTGTCCTTCTCCAAAGGGACCTGGGCATCATGTGCTTAGGTAACTAGACATGAAAACAGGGGCACAACCAGACATTTTAAGGACTTATTGGATGGAAATAAACTCTGAAAACCAGAGACTTGAAGCATCATTACAGGGGCCAGACAGTAAATGGAGTCCTGGGCCAGGCCAAGACACAGTGGGTCCATTTCAGCCGTGGATCCGCCGGATGGTCACTTTCCCATCTATAAATACATAAGCGAGGAGGACATGCTTGACAATTGGAATAACCCCTGCATGGTCCTCAGCCTGTAGGGAAAGGTCAAGTGGAAGCCTCTGAAACTGTTTCACAGACCAAAACAATATATCAAAGATGATACAACACCTGGTGGGACATGGCACTGACTAGTGTCCCCAGAAAGATGAGACAATGCAGAGGTAGAGGTGCCTACCACCACCCCTGAAATCACATCTGCTTCCTGCACAAGGCAGATGTACAGTCAGCTCATGTAATCTGGGTTTTACTTTTCACAGTTTCAGTTACCCACAGTCAACTGTGGTCCAGAAACATTAAATACAAAAATTCCAGAAATAAAAAATTGCTAAGTTTTAAAATGCACAGTGGCCTGATTAAATCTTCTCTGTCCTACTGCATCCTGCTTCATCCTGCTTGGGACAGGAGTCATCCCTTTGTCTAGCGTCTCCACACTGTATATGCAGGACAATAAGATATTTTTAAAGAGAAAGACCACATTCACATAACTTTTACAATATTACAGTATAGTGTTACAATTGTTCTATTTTAGCTAGTTATCGAATTAATCTCTTACAGTTCCTAATTTATAATTAATCTTTATCATAGGTAGGTATGTATAGGGTTTGATACTATCCATGGTTTCAGGTGTTCACCAGGGGTCTTGGAATGTGTCCTCTGCAGGTGAGGGGGACCACTGCATACTAGCAGAAGACAGTACCTGACTGCAAATGCAACCGAAGAATAGCCCCACGCATTACATCAGCCTGAAGACGCAGCCAGTGGCTTCCTTAGGGCAGGTGTGCAAGATATCAGGTACGCAGTAGCAGTCAGCGATCTGCAAGGAATTGACAGTCTTGCCCAGGGTGTAACTTTCCCACATACTGGTTATAATCAAGGAGGGAGTGGAGTAGAACTAGTGGCCCTGAGAGCAAGTCAGGGTTAGGTAAAAAATACCTTGCAGTGTCACAAGCAGGAGTACAGTACACCAACTAAAGTGTTCACTGAAACTTTATTCAGGGGCATTTGGTTTCCCTTTAGGGACACAAGGTCTGGGTATTTGTGTTGACTCCTGGCACTTGCCCAGACCACCTCACCAGGATGGCCTGGGCCAGAGACCTTGAAGACACTGAAAGGGTTACTTCTGTAAGCGTATGGGCCTAGACCCAATTTTCTCCCCTGCCCCAGGGCCTGATCACACCTGCAGATCCCAGCCATTGCAAATGGGAAGCCTGCACTCCTCACCTAAAGTTAAGCAGGGACCCCCAGCCTCTTCCTGCCTTTCTACTCTTGGCCCCTTAACTCCCCTACAGCATTCGCCAGCATCTCAGCAATGCTTGACCCTCAGCCTCTAAGGCTCCCAGCCTGTAGAGCCCCCATTTAACCTGCCATGAGGCATTAATGTGAGTCCAGCAGACACAGGCAAATGCCCCAGAGCTGCCCATCTTCCCCATAAAGAATATGCTAATCCTTCTTCCTGGAATTGGGTTCTTGCTCAATTTCAGGCCTGCATAATGTTTCAGGCAGCCCTGGGGTGTGAGTTACGGTGAGGGGAAAGTCTCTGGTTATTTAACAACCCCAGGTCTCTTCTATATATTCCTTTTCTTCATCCTTTGGAGAGGTAGTTGCATTCCTACCATATGCCAATCACTGTGCCAGTGCTGAGAATGTAAGGATAACATCTCTAGACCTACAGCTAACTTCTTGCCAGAAGATGACGAATGGAACATATTCAGTGTTTTGAGGCACAGACTATGTCAGCAGTCCCCAAGACCACCCCAGGCCCAGCAGTTCACTAGATGACTCCCCATTGTGGTTCATTACAGTGAAGATACAATGCAAAATCAATGAAGCGAAAAGGTACACGGAACACCATCAGAAGGAAACCACACTCTCCCAGGAAAGTCACACAGGACTCAATTCCTGCAGCAGCGAGTTGTGATATGCATGTGAAATGTCCACCAGAGAAGTGTGGGGAACTGCTCCTTGTGGTTTAGGGAATTGTAGCCCCGGCCTGAGCATGACCTGCTGCCAGCATTCAGGCCGTGCTTGTCCATAAGTCTCAACAATGGCTGTGTAGGAGACATACCCGAAAACCATTTAGAGGGTTTCCGTGGAGATTGGATTCAAAGAATATTAATATGCTTTAGAACTTGCTCTGCTTTCATTTATCTTATAATTAAGTATAAATAATCTCTAACAAACAGGGAGTATTTGAAACCTTGT
Source organism: Furipterus horrens (assembly GCF_987537825.1). Lineage (NCBI taxonomy): Eukaryota > Metazoa > Chordata > Mammalia > Chiroptera > Furipteridae > Furipterus > Furipterus horrens. The sequence continues at coordinate 69,474,111 of NW_028327176.1, forward strand.
ACCTAGTGCCAATGTGGGGTCGAAATGTTTGATGGACCCTGGCACAGACTGTTCATTGTACCTGCTGTACTAGAACTTGTAATCAGTTATTGTTAATTGTAATCTAGGCACCTGAAAGCTATTGATGATTTATGAATGTTAATCTTGTATCTCCCATGTGTATCCTTCTCAATAAAAAGCATGAGGGATGAAGGTCTAGCCGCCGTTCTCCACTAGAGAGGCAGTCACCTTCCTTCCCCCAGACATAAAGAAATGTCCTGGGTAAAAGTTATTTCATTGGACATAATAAAGTGTCCTAGGTAAGAGTTCCTTCTGCCGTGGTCACGAAGACTCTGCCGGACAGAGCAGCTTCCAACCGAGCCTAGGGTGTGTGAGGCACCTCTGCCTCAGGGAAGCTCATTAGAGGCTCCACGTGTAATCTTTTTACTGGGAATTGGTCACATAGCATGTATCCTTTGTCTAGCATGCACCCAAATTACGGACTCCCAGCAGCAAAGCAGATAGCCAGCATAAACTATTGTACAGACGGGGTAGGCACCATGAGCCACTCATCAGTCAAAAATCAAGGGCCCAGATGCCACAGAGGGCCAACCTTGAAAGCAGGCCTTTCCAAGGACAGCAGTCTCAGGCCTGTTGTGTCAAGACATTTTCAGGTTAACAAAATACTGCGTTTGCTCCCAGGAGAGCTTAGTAAATTCTAAAGGATGTACTTTAGACAGAAGGAAAGTGATCCAGAAAAAAAGATTGGAGATGCAGAAATGCATAAAGAACATGGATGGTGGAAGATACTCTAATATGTCTGCTGGGCTGAAAATAATGAGATGAACAACACATGGGGGAGCGATGTGAGCTTAACGTGTTCAAATGTCCATGTACAGTTTGAAGGACCAAATAAACTGTAATAAAATATAATAAAATAGATACAATAGAGATAACTGAAATTTTTCACTTAAAAAAGACCAGGATTTTCCAAATGGATTATAAAAATATAGCTTTAATATTGTTGACAAGGAACATCTAAATATTTTATTTCCTGAAAGATTTAAAGTAAAAGAATGCAAAAGGATATATTTAGACAAACTAACAAAAAGAAAGTGTATATAGCCATATTATTATCAGACAAAATAGAATTTAAGGCAAAAGGCATCACTAGCAATAAAGAAGATCGCCACATTATGGTAAAAGGCTTAATTCACCAGGAACATAAAATAGATACAAATATATGTGAACCTAACTAAACAGCATCAAAATACTGTATATAAATTTAAAAACTGGACAGAACTACAAGAACAAGTGCACAATACTACCATTCATGGGATGTTCTCCACATAACTTTCTATAATATTTTAGATCATGATATTACCATACCGGCTAACCTCTGCAGCCAACAAGCTTAACTTTGGGGCAGAAATAGAACAACAGCTGTGAAATACAGATTGTTTTGAATCTCACATAGAACTCTCATGGAAAAAGATTCCACAGAATATATTTCACCAAATCTCGGAGGATTGGTCACTCTCTGACTGCAATACAATTAAATTAGAAAGTATTAAGCAAGGGAAAATTAGAAAAAAACACCATATTTGGAAATTCATGAACTTTTAAATAATTCATGTGCCAAAGAAGAAACCATGGTAGAAATCACTTAGTGTGCAGAAATGCAAAATAACGACAATATCACCATATCAGTCTTTAGGTATTTATAGCCTTAAACGCTCATGTTAGAGAGAAAAATAAAAACTCAAAAACAGAGACCAATGCAAGTTGAGAAGTTGTAAAAAGGACAAAATAAATCCACAGGAATTGAAACCTTACTTCTTCCCCTAGTGCAGTGTTCATTTTCCACGAACCGGGCCCTTGGATCCAGTAGGGCCTCAAGTTGCAAGGAGGCATCTGGCTTGCTGTGAGTGATGGGGAGAAAAGGCACATTCACCTCTGCCCCTGACTCCAGGACCTGTATACTCTGGTCCAGCATATTGATTGCAGCCTGGGGGGATGAGAATGTTCTAACCCTGAAGGTTGCTTCCAAGATAGTGCCAGGGCTGAGGATCTAATGGGCCATTCCAAACTTTTCCTTCACTGGATGTGTCTGGATGGGATGGTATATGGAAGAACTAGTGAATCCCATTATTTGGTCCTATTGCTGTGTCTCATTCACACTTACATGTCCAATGTTCTGAGGTGATACCACCCAGAAACCCATGCTGAAAAATCAGGCATTTCAGGGAGCCTTTCCAAAGTGGTGGTGTGAGAGAAGTACAGCCACATGCGGAACAGGTGTCAGTAACAACAAATCACTGTCCCCTCCAGGATAGAAGAGGTCTGATGTAACCAAGTTGCCACCAGAGATGTGCTCCCCAGAGATGGCACCATATTGCACAGTGCTGGTCTCAGTTGGTGACAGCTAAATGTTGAGCTAGGCCAGCCTTGTCCCCCTTGATCCCATGCAGTTACTTTGTGTATCAACCAAAGAAGCACTGGAGTTTTAATAAAGGGTAGCCGGGAAATACCCCCAGGTAAGCCATCCCATCTTTTTGGCTCTTGAGTACATCTCTGAGGTGAGTGCCCTTGGTGGACACTGACAAGAAACACAGTCCTTGCGCCATCTTGTACCCACATGCAGATTCCTCCAGAAGTGTCTTCCTCAGACCCCTTGGTTCTAATCTTTCTGTCTTGCTCCTTCTAGCTCAGCAATCCACCACAGTGCAGGACTCCATACACATCCCTACACCCTTACTGACATTTAAAAAGAATAACTTGCTAAATTATATACTACCATAGGGGTGCAATTATAAGTTAAATTGTATAGTTCATTATTTGGAAATAAGGAGCAAGTCATCTGTATTCTCAAGTGGAAATTTATATCACCTCAACCTACTTCCAAGAAATATTATAAATAACTAAATGTAAAACACTTGAAAGTGAATTAGAAAAATAAGAAAATGCTATAGAATGTAAGTTATTAAAATTTGGTGAAAGAATGGCAATGACTGAGGGTTGTATTTTCTACTCAAAAGAAGAGGATGGTGTTGCTGTCATCCAGACTGTATTCCAGGCAACAATGGAGATACTTGATATGGATAGTCTGACCGAATCCTCCCCAAAAATCAAATGAGTATCATTAGCTCCATCTTACAGATGAGCAAACAGGCTCAGGGAGCGTCAAGATCTTGCCTCCCCCTCCCCCCAAAAATCCTGGAAAAAAAGTGAGCACAAGAATCATATCCTAGTCTCTTTCAAAGCCTGTACTCATTCCATCGAAAGCTACACTGTAGATACTGACTTGTGTCTAACCCTAATCTCTGTGGAGCTAAATTGCCCCGTGTTCAGTAGACAGGCTGACTTTTGGCTGGAATTCAGTTCACAGTGGGTCCAGTGAGACCCTGGACTAACCTTATATTCCCAGTCCATCAGACATACTTCACAACTGACAGAATCTTCACATTTCTATCCTGACCCAAAGAATAAAAGCATTTATGAAGGGACAAGCTGAGGTGAAGCTCCTGAAACTGCTCCCTGCCCACCTCACTATTGGGATACTAAACCAGTGACTCCTTCCCCTAGGGAAGTCCCCACCAAGGGGGCCGCCATCCAGTACTCTGAAGATGCAGAGCTAGTGATTCCCACCACATCTTTATTTAACTCACGTTTGGCCTGAGCCAAAACCAAATGGTAGCTTTACAATTTTTACAGATCCTTTTTATAGCACTTTTAGCTAAGCATTTCTCCTTGTATTCACTTTTAATCTATTACTTTCATGAGGGCAGGTACTTTTATGTGTCTTGTTCACTATTGTATGGAATCCCAGCATGTAAAATGGTGCTAACACTTTGTAGATGCTTAATAAATGCTTGATTTAAATTTTTTATAGTATTTATTAAGATATAATTCACATACCGTAAAATCCAACTTTTTTAAATTAATTTTTTTATTTTTAGAGAGAGGGGAAAGGAGAAAGAGGGAGAGAAATATCACTGTGTGGTTGCCTCTCATTCTCGCCCGCAACTGGGGACCTGACATGCAACCTAGTCATGTGCCCTGACTGGGAATCGAACCAGCGACACTTGGTTCGCAGGCTGACGCTCAATCCACTGAGCCACACCAGCCCGGGAAATCCAACTTTATTTAAAGTGCACTATTCACTGACTTATAATACATACATTCACAAAGTTGTGCGACTATCACAACAAATTTCAAAACATTTTCAAGACCTGAAAGAGAAACCTCCTACTCATTAGCAATCAATCACTCCCTGTTCCCTACCCCTCTAGCCCCTGGTAACCACAAATCTACTTTTCTATTTCTGGATTTGCATAATCTGGCCATTTCATATGAATGGAATTATACAGCATGTGGTCCCTTGTGTCTGCCTTTTCTCTTTTAGTATCACATCAAGGTTCATCCATGTTGTAGAAGGTATCAGTATTTCACAACTTCTTATGGCTTAATAATATTCTACTGTATGGATAGACCACATTTTGTTTATGTATTCATCGGCTGATGAATAGTTGAATTGTTTACACTTTGACAATTATGAATAATATTGCTATGAATATTCTGGTGTGAAATTTTTGTATGAACACGAGTTCTGCCCACAAAAATATTAATAAGAATGTTTAGCGTGGCATCAATGTAAGCTGTCAGCCAAGGAGAAGAAAAAGAGGCTTTCATTAGATTCTGTAGACCTTAAAGATAATTGATACTCAAGAAATTTATGGCAACTTGAAAATTCAGATCATGTGAAAAACTTAGAAATAGTTTACCAACACACAGGAATAGGAACTATGAAGTTTTTATGGTTAAAGATGGACAAAAATTCTTTGCAGTTAAATGCCATCAAGAGGTGCTGTGCCCTCCACCCCCGCCCCCTCATCTGGGTGGCCTTGGGACTTCCTTTTACAGTGTGTGGTAGTTTTAAGGCTTCCCTTTTGCTCCCCTGAGCAGTGTACGGAGCTGATCTAGCCTACTGAAGAGATTCTGAAACGTAGTCTCAATCTCATCTGTCATCGCTTTTCAGTTCCACAGAGCAGAATGCACTCAGGAAAACTGAGGTTGGCCAAAAGCATGCACAGAAATTAAAAGGCCCAGTCCACAGCCCAAGGAAACTGGAGCTGGGAACACAAGCCACCAGGTCCCCACAGCCCTTCAGGGACCACAGTGCCCTCTCTACCCTGACCACTTGGGCTTCTACCTTAGCTCCAACACCAACTGCCTTTTGTCTTAAAAGATCAAATCCCCAGGACAGACTCCAGCTCATTTTTCCAAGCCAGGGAACAAGTCTCAGGTTTCAAATGGCCAGTCTAATCAGCACTGGCCAGTCACTCCCAATTTCTGGAGATCTGGAGTCACCTCCGAGGAGCAACTGGTCTAAATGGTGAACCTGGGCATGCTGAGCTCAGCACTCTGAGATCCCTCTCCTGCAGACCTGCCCTCTAGGACCCTAGGAGCCTGTGATCACCAGCTGTAACCATGGAACCTGACACCCTGAGGAGACAGGAAGTCATGGGAGCAGCCACTGCCTATGTCCACTTGCCATTGCCTTGTGTGTTGAGTGCTGCTCACCAACTCCCTTTGCTCAGGGCTCTTCTGATGGCAGCAGCCACTTGACACCACAGTGCAGGCACAAGTGCCAGATGGTCAGTGCCCCCAAAACAGCCCTCAGTGCAGATAGGGAGCTGCTCCTTGGAGAGTAACTGGGAGATGTGCTGTGCAGTCTCCCATAAGTCCGCAGTGGGACTGAGCCCCAGCTGCCCAGTCTATCACTCCACTGCCTCTGAACTCAGGAAGGAGAGATGTTATTTATGCTCCCTAAGACTCAAGTAAACACTTGGCAAGTGCTGGCATGGCAGGGAGGAAAGGGCCTGTCCCCATGTCCATGCAGCAGGAGACAAGAATGGCTGTGGCAGAGTTAACAAGGGAAGAAGAAGCAGGGGGGTCTTTGCCCTGGAGGTAGGACCTTTCTTGTCACACTTGGTGATGCTGGGGCACAGAGGACTGGAGTTTCTGCCCAGCCAGCTCTCCTGGGCCCTCAAGTGTTGAAGGCAGGAATCAAAGCCTGGTGTACAGAGTCTTTATTTATTGTGAGTGCTAATGTTGGACTAGGCCCATAACCAAGGCCCTCAGGACAGCATCTAGTCACTCTCCAGGGCTGAGGGCACTAAGTGGCCAGTCACTCCTGTCCAGTTTTCATGTGGTCCAGAGTCCTCAGGAGGCAGAAAGTGGCTGTGCCTATGGGAAAAAACACATCATCACATACCAGCCTCTTTTCTGTGTCCAGCCTTGGGGCCACCATGGAGAGGTTGTGTAAACACAGCAAAGGCTGCCCTTGCAGAGCCCATGAACACAGGACAGTGGACTGTCACTGGGAGCAGGGAAGGCAGCTTTGCTGTATGTACTGAACACCTACTGTGTCCCTGGCACTGCTACAGGTACCGGGGACCCAGCATTGGACGCAACAGGCATAAATCTCTGACTCTAGGGAGGGACAGACAACAAATGAACAAAAATATTTCAACTGTTAATATCTACAAAGAAAACAAAGTCAGGGTAGAGGTGTGTGTGAGGGGGATATCAGTGGCACTTTAAATCGTTGGTTTCATGAACATGAGGTGTTTGAACAGCACATTTTATGAGATAGGGACAGGTTGGTTGCTTGTCCCAGGAAGGAACGAAAAACTAATCCTAAATGGGAAGGTGGGGTCTTTACTATTCAGATGCCCAAAAAACTTGAAAGAAACATCACCAACATACAGCTAAGACACTAGCACGAATAGTATGTGATCATTACTGAGTATTACCTGAGAAAAATCACAAGTCCTTCCTGCTAGTAGTACTTGGAAGTAGTAGAACCTTTCAGTTATTCCTGCCTCATAAAAACACAAGACTAGAGGTCCTGGTGACAGGACTTCCGCCCTGTCTTTAGCAAGAACTCCTATGAAACAGGTGATGGGAGGACAGAGATTACAAAGCAGTGACACGGAAGCCATAATGAGGGAGCTCAAGGACTGGGGGAGCGCAGCGAAGGGATGGGCCATTGGGGGAGGTTTTCTGAGAGATGACATCTAAGCTGGAATAGGAATCAGCCAGCAGGATTAGGGGGCATTCCAGGCAGAAGAACACAGCTGGATAAAAGCCTGGCAGCAGAACAGACATGGGCTCGAATAAGTGCCTATTCCCTGGGGCTGGAACACAGGGCTGGAGATGGGGGATGGCCACCCATAGGCAGCACCGAGTTGAGATGTACCTGTGAAAAGGTTTTTAAGTAAAGCAGAACACCATCAGACTTGCTCGGAACACTTGGGGACCACCACACAGAATGAATGGGTTGGAAGGAGTAAGAGCACTGAGACCCAAGAGAAGGCCGCTCCCCTGGGAGCAAGAAGGGAAGGTGGGGCTGCAGGGACAGAGATGGGCAAATGAAAGAATGTCAGAGGGGCTAGTGAAGAGGTGACCTTTGCCTTTGGAGCCCACAGTCCCGTAAACATCTAAACCAGGGTTTCTCAACCTTTTTTTTCAATATTGCCGCCCCCATAAGTATTTTAGACATTTATTTTATATTGTGCCCATCCATGAAATAATAGATATATTACATCTGTTTAGATACCATATACATTAAAGAGTACGACCTTTTAACCCATCCTCACACCCTGCCAGAATTGAACTGCCAGCCAGATATGAGCCCTGACCGCGACTGAATCCACAACCTTTTGGTGAATGGGAGGACGCTCCAACCAACTGAACTACCCAACCAGGGCACGTTGTCAGTTCTTAAGTGCTCTCTTGATACTGTGTGGAGGCAGGTACATGAGGATTCAGGGAGACCAAGGGGACAGTGGGACAGGTGTCCTAGAAGGAATGTGGCTGGACTAAAACAGGGGCTGTGAATGGGGCAAGAGGTGACAGCGTTGTGGATTCTGGACGCATGTCAAAGTAGGTGCCGGGAGGGTGGGGCTGAGAGTGACACCAGGTCTTTACCTGCACAGATGCAGATGTGCTCGGAGGCTGCACCTGCTCAGCACACTGCAAGAAGTGGCGCACCTGCTCCGCACAGTTGCCCATGGCTGCCTCATTCTGCCGTAGACACTCCTCGAAGGCCTCAAAAGGCTCTGCGCAGGCCTGGCGGATCTGACGGATGACTGGGCTGCAGGGAGGGGACCTCAGGCATCTAGGCTTTCGTTGTTCTGCACCACTCCACCATCCACTCCTCCACGATGCTCACCCTCGCATTGCCAGCACCCCCCCACGGACCGCCCCAGATCTGCTCACCCCAACACCCCTGAAATGTCGCTGGTACTGCCCACCAATCGCCCTGCCCTGCCCCCACACTGCCCGTCACCCCCCTCCCGCCCCGCATTGATCCCCCAATTGTCCCCAGCACTACCCAACCCCGCACCGTCCCCCGAGCTGCCTACCGCCACGCTGCCCCACTTCCTTCACCGTCCCGCACTCACTGATTGGAGGTGCATCGAGCGATGCTCATCTTCAGGTGGTGACAGTCCCGTTGCCAAGACTCAGGCTTGGCGGCCACACATTGGCTGTACTGGTCCAGCTCCCGACCGCAGTGGCGGGCAGTGACCTCCAGGGCCGCCTGCCTGCGGGACATGCAGGTTAAGGGAGTTCTGACCTGGGTCCGGGTAGGGGTGAAGGGAGAGCCTGGGGTGGGCCCCCTGATCTGGAGGGTCCCGGAACAGGGCCCACGGAGTGCAAGTCTGCAGAGCGGGCCGGGTCCTCGGGGTAGGTGGTGGGGGCCCTTAAATAGGTCTGGTCGCTGTAAGGCGGGCTTGGGATCCTAGCAGAGGGCCCTGGGACCCAGTCTTTTCCTCGCGGGGCATTAAGAGTCACAGGTGGGTGTCGGGGTCTTGCATCCAGCAAAGTTCTTAGAGCGGCGGTACTGGAGGGACATTGGAGGCCCTGATGGGTCGCAGGGGCCTCGGGGCACTATCTGGAAGCGCTGGGTGAGGATCCTATATACAGGTGAGCTCTTGGGGCAGGTCTGGAGGGCAGCGCAGGGCCAGTGTCTGCAACGAGTCTGTAGGCCTATTGCGGAGCTCTGGGGTCTGGGGCAGATGCAAAAGACTCAAGAGAAAGGGTAGGGGGGCCCAGGGGATGGAATGTGAGGCTCCAAGGCTGGGCTTGGGGTCCTCCGGGCGGTGAGGTGGAGAATGGACCTCAAAGTCCTGGGTTGCCATGATGGGGGCGGGACCTGGACACGAGGGAAGAGGTAACAAAGCTGAGTCATGGGTGTTGGAGCTCCAAGTAACAAAGGACAACCCTCTTCCTGGGTCCCGGCCTAGGTCTCGGTCACCGGAAAGGAGACAGCGTGCGCGGCATATTCAAGGCAGGCACTTTCGCTACTCACATATCGAGACGGGCACCGGAAAAGTCAGTCTGGGAGGAGCGCCCAACCTTTTCCGGTGTTAGGTTGTCATGGCGGCGCCATCCCAGCCCGGTTTCTTTCCGGTCGCACAGCAGCCTAGCGACCCTATTGCTTTTAACGCCAACACGTCACTGCGGCTCCTTGCCTCTGCTTCCGCCCGACCTGCAATGGCAGCTCCCTGGTAACCACTTCCGGCCCCAGGCTGCAATGAGGACGCTGCCAGGTCGGAGGCCACATCCCTTGCCTGGAGGCTGCGAGACTCCACCCGAACTAAATGAGAAGTACAGCTTTGCTTTCCCACCAAGGCGAGCACGGTGCTCAGTTGTGCGAGTCCCTGTGGGGCTGGACTACAGCCACACAAGCTCCCAGACACCCGACTGGAGCCAGTGACCCGCCCGCAACACGTTGTTCCGCTCGCAGCTTTGCTGTACGCCTCCGGGTCTCGGCCTCGCCCAGGAGCTCGCGGTCCTCCTCACCGGCCGCTGGCGCATGCGCGGAGCCGGGGGAAGGGGCGTCACCTCAGAGCGGACCCTGCTCCGCTCCATCCACAGGGTACACACTTCAGAAGGGGGCGGATGTGAGTTCCCATCTTGGCTCCTCTGCAATTTCTCGCGGTGTGCTGACACTTCTGGGGGAGGGAGGGCCTGGCCCGGCGCTCCCAGGTGGGCGGCTGGGCTTGATTGTGCCTGGGTCGGAGCGGGGCGCTGGTCCAGCTGCAAGCACCCAGAGGCCCTCTAGGCTCTGGCCAAACGAACACATGTGCAATTGTTGCAGCGTTTCAATCGCCAAGATATGGAAGCAGCCCAAGTGTCCATCAATAGATGAGTGGATAAAACAACTAAGGGATATTTACATAATGCAATGCTACTCGGCAGTAAAAAAACAACTTTTACTCTTTGCGACAGTATGGATGGATCTGGAGAACACTACTAAGTGAAATACGCCAGAGAAAGACAAATACCGTCTGATTTCACTCATGTGGAATCTAATGATCAAACTGAACAAGAAAAATGGGGACAGACTCAGAGAGCAGATGACAGCTAGTGGGGGTGGGTATTAGAGGGTGGAGGGATTGAGCAAAAAGGAAAAAGGGACTGATGGACGTAAACAACAGTGATGATTGCTGGGGGAGGGGGTGTAAGGGGACTAAATGTTAATGGAAAGAATGCAATAAACATTAAATTTTTTAAATGTCAAATGTTAAGCTACAAAACCTGTAGGAGACTGTATGAGAAAATCCTTTGGTTTGGTGAAAAGTTCTTAGACATGACATCAAAAACATGACCCACCAAAAACCTAAAATTGATAAACTGGGCCTCATCAAAGTAAAAATAATTTGCTTTGCAAAAGAACTGTGAAGATAAAAGACAAGCTACAGACCGGGAGAAAATATTTGCAGAATGCTTATGTGACAAAGGCCTTCTATCTAGAATATAAAATGCAGCCTCAAAATTATACAATAAGACAATCCACTTAGAAAATGAACAGAAGAGCCCTGATTGGTGTGGTTCAGTGGATTGAGTGCAGGCCTGTGAACCGAAAGGTGTCCAATTCGATTCCCAGTCAGGGCACGTGCGTGGGTTGCAGGCCAGGTCCCCAGTTGGGAGCAAAGAGAGGCAACCACACATTGATGTTTCTCTCCCTTTCTCCCTCCCTTACCCTCTCTCTGAAAATAAATCTTTAAAAAAGCAAAAGAAAATTAACAAAAGACATGAACAGACATTTCACTGAGCAGATACAAATGCAGAAAAACTCACAAAAAGATGTTCAACGTCATGAGCCAGTAAGAGTCGTGCAGATTAAAACCACATCAACCACACACCTATCAAAACAGCTAAAATAAAACACAGGAGCACCATCAAGTGCAGGTCAGGATGTGGAAAAAATGATCATCGATCATTCATTGTTGGTGGGAATGTAAAATGGTTCAGCCACTTTGGAAAAAGTTTAGTAGTTTATTCTAAAACAACACACCACTACCACGTGACCTGGCAATTTCATTCTTGGACATCTGTCCCAGAGAAACAAAAATGTACGTTCATACAAAAACTATACATGAGTGTTCATAGCAGCTTTATTTGTAAACACCAAAAACTGGAAACAACCAAAATGTGCTCCTACAGGTGACTGGTTGAACACATTGGCATATCCACAAGGACCACACAGCAGCAAAAAGGAATGAACAACTGATATATATATAATGGCCTTGATGCATCTCAGGGCAATTAGGTTGAATGGAAAGGCCAATCTCAAAAGGCCACGACTATGATTCTATTTATATAATATTCTTGAAATAAAATTACAGACATGAGGGACAGATTCTTGGTTGCCAGGGGTTAAAGATGGGATTTGGGGTGGGGACGGCTGTAAGGGAAGAGCACAGGGCAGAACCCGTGGAAATGGGCCAGCTCTGTCTTGACTATGGTGGTCACATCAATCTGCACAGAAATGAACAGAACTATACACACATGCACAAAATGAGTGCATCTGAAACTGGTGAAAAAGGACTAAGCTCTGTAAACTCTCAATATGAATCTCGCAGCTGTACCTCTATGATTTAAAATAAAACCTAGAAAGTTTTTACCATTTTTGATGCTGCTAAAAAAAACTTGGAGAAACTTGAACAATAGATGTCAGGGGTAGGATTGTGAGGCAGGCAGACTGGAATGGGGTGGGAAAATCTAGTTGGGATTCTACTAACATAGAGGGAGGGATCAGCTAATATATTCAAGGTCCTTGGCATAATTTTTTCCAACAGTTTCATGAAGCAAAACCAGAATATACCTTGAATGGATAATATTTCTCAGTCTAGTCTTCTCTGTCTCATAAGTAGGGACAAACACCTGCCTCATAATTAGTGACAGACACCTAAAGCCAGACTCAGAAAAGAATAATCTTAGGAAGGTTTGTTTTTTTTTTAACTTATATAACATCTTATACTTGGCACAAGTGTATATAAAACTATCTACTGCCAACACAGTTTATAATAGCCAAGAATGGAACAGCCCAAATAAATATCCATGGACAGTACAAAACAATGAAATACAAAGAAACATACAAAAGGGAAAAACAGTCGCTGGGTTTTAGAGACTTAGTATGAAAAATAATGTAAAATATCTCAATACATTTTTAATATTCATTACATGTTGAAATGGCATTCTGGCTATATTGCATTTAATTTATTATAGCATTAATGTTATTCATTATGGAAACAACCTAATTAAAAAATGTACGATGTATACACAATGGATAATTCAGCCTTAAAAAGGATATACTGCCATCTGCATAACTTAGATGAACTTAAGAGGGCACTGCTGAGTGAAACAAGCCAGTCACAGAAGGATGAAGACTGCATGAACTCACCTCTATGAGGCACCTATAATAGTTAAACTCACATAAACAATAGAATGGTGGTTACAAGGGGCTGGCAGGAGAGAGAAACAGGGAATTGCTAGTCATGAGTGTAAAGTACAAGAGAGATCTGTTTGATGCATTGTGTAATAATCCTGTATTGGTTCACCTAAAAACTCCTCAAGAGGGCAATGTCAATTTTAGTGTTCACAAAAGTAAGAGCCAGAAAGTACACAAATAATAAATAAACAACAACAACAACAAAACAATCCAAAGGGGCACAGGAAGCTTTCGGAGGTGATGTTTATTACCCCAACTAGTGAACTGAATCCACTAAAGATGTGCAGTGTTTTGTATAATTACACTTCAATAAAGCCATTAAAAAATATTTCTGCCTTTTATTTTTATTTTAATGCAGACATCAGAAAATGCAAACCACATACATGGCTTACATCATGTTTGTGCTCTAGATGGTCAGCGAGTGTTTGATAGTCACAGCCTGCTGAAAGCACCATAGTAAGAAGCTGGGGTTGGAAACTTTTCCCTGTATATCCTATTTATCAATGTGGGAATTTTGAACAAATAGAGTAAAAATCAACTTCAGTGGTTATTACACCAGAGACAGAACCTTGAATTCTTGGTTGCCAGTTCTTAGCTGAGAGCTCTAACAACCTTGAACAAAATTCAGAGTAACATAGCAACATCTTCACTGAAGTTACATTTTGTTTTAATCTGATAGAACTCCTAACCCAAAAGGCCACATAAAATTAAATGACATTCAGTTTTACTTTGATGTTCATAGCTGCCAGTTCAGCTACAAAATACCGAAAAACATAAGGCACAGAAACAGTGTCAATAGTGTCACTGCGATTACACACAGTACAGTTGTATTTTCTGTTGCGCATGGCTGACCATGAAGGGGGTGGCTTCTCCAACAGCGGAGAGAGCAAACTGCCACACTTCACACACACATGGGCTACTGACCGGTCAGAACAGTTGAAGAGGCGGTCGTGAAGGAGAAAAGAAGTTCCGTGAGCTAAAAGAGCATCCCGCTCCATTTCCCCAAAACGGATCCCACCCTGCACATTTCTCCCCCCAATGGGCTGGTTAGTGACTCTGTCTCTGGCTCCTGTGGTTCTGACCTGGAATTTGTCTGAGACCATGTGACGTAACCGTTGGTAATAAACTACACCTATGAAAATGTCTGCTTCCAGTTCTACCCCACTGATGCCACTGTACAGTCTCTCAGTGCCATAGAAGTTGTAGCCAGCAGCCTTTAACATCTCACCAAAGTATTCCAAGGCCGAGTTCTCCTCTGAAAAGATGAAGGGTGTGGCATCATGGCAGAGACCATGCAGAGCTGCAGACTTCCCTGCCATGCTCTCAATTAACATACCAATAGTCATTCGGGATGGGAACCCATGAGGGTTGAACAGGATGTCTGGGACCATCCCACTTTCAGTAAAGGGCATGTCCTCGGCTGGCCACAGTCTGCTCAGGATGCCCTTCTGCCCATGACGGCTGGCAAACTTGTCTCCAATGGTTGGGTTCCGAGGGATTCTCACTGTGATGCAAACACACTTGAATTTCCCACTTCCAGTGTCATTACTGCACACTTTGATGTTATCCACAATACAATTTTCTTTACTCCTAGGAAAAAATTAAACCATATAAAAGGTCAAACCATTTCTCTAAACTTACATGGGTGTATACATTTTATATATAACTAGTGCTTCATAAAGGGCATTTGCAAAACTTATTCTTACCTCTCTTCTCTAATATGAATAGAGTTGGTATCCCTAGGAGTATCTATGAATAGGGCTGCTGGTTATGTTAACTACAGAGCATTGTTCCTCAAAACAATTATTATGAAACTGTTATGAAGACCTACTGTTGAAACCACTTTTAAAGATGTAAAATAAGCTAAAACATTTATTTATAAGCTCAACATTTTAGCTTGGAAACATTTCTAACAACATGCATGAGAGAGATGGCCAAGGCTAAATAATATACATTTAAAATAAACCAGGAGAACTCTCATCAATTATAACAGACTGACAAGTAGAAAAGTAGTGGCAGCACTATAGACAGCAAACTGTCTCATTTTATAAATGCTAATTCAGTTATGACTGCATCAGTAACTGAACTACCACTTCTATTTCTCCAAAAATTCTCCTGTTAAAAGATTACTTTCAACAACCTCCAGCAATTTCACTGAGAAATGGCCTTTAAAATTAGCACCAGGCACCACAACTTACTTGTAGAACATCACAGAGCTCTCCCCAGTGTTGAGGTTTATGTAGCTGTAATATGGATCTCCATACTGCAGCTGTGCTCCAATAAACGGCAAACCATCATCATCTAACTTCTGCACAGTCCGCGGGTCACCAGGTTTGACTCCAAATACCAGATTGTCATCACCTTGTTTAATTTTTTCAGAGAGATCTATGAACTCAGACTTGTAGACACTTCCATGGGCAAAGCCTCGTTCCCAAGAAGCCTTATTCACAATCTGTGAGGTCAAAGAAACAAGGGAGTGAAGAAAAATGAGGATTTTCAAAATAAAACTGATCAAAATTATACTTGGTTTAGGTTAACTGATATTCGATTTTAAAACTGTCCACATTTTCCCAATCACCTACCCTAACTACTAAAGCCCAGTACTTACTTATAAATGGTCTAAAACATATTCATGCACAAACACAAAAGCTAGAACTATCCAAGACTACTTTACATTCACTCAACATCTACTCAACTACACACTCTAATGTGCATGAAATATGCATATCTAAATACTGAGAGCATAACTCTCAAGGCTGCCACTTTTAACTCAGACCAGGAATTGACCATTTAACAGAACACTCACATGCCAAAGACTAGGCACTCGAGGACACAGAAATAGTCCTTCAGTGACCTCACAGTATACAGAACAGTTAAATGTTAAAAAGAATTGAACTATTCTGGTAAAACTTACCATGGCATCTTCCATATCATAGCCAGTGTAAGAAATAACAGCAACAATGGCATTGGTCCCAATAGGATAGTTGTCCATGTCATAGTGATCATACATGCACGGCCTCACTAAGGGGCTCTGTGGGGTCTGAAGACGATATAGCTTATTATCAGATCGGTCTCGATAAGTGAGAAGTGGGAAGCCCATAGTTTGCTTACCTACAAAGGGAAAAACACTTCAGCATTTCATTTTTCCCCTTGACAATAAAGGTGATACATAGAATTGGGAACAACTAAGTATTCATCATAGGGGAATGAACATATCAGTCACAGTGGTTATGCTTAAGACATATGTGACAATGAACAAACTTGCCCCAATCACAACCAGACCATGAAAACGGTGCTGAGAGCGAAAAAGGACAAAAATGCATTTAATGTGATTCCATTTGCATACATTTGTAAAACACCCCAAACAATTCTACACTTAAGTTTATGGACATGTGTAATATAATAAAAAGGGGGGTGGTGATATATAACAGATACATAAAAACCACAGGACTAGGGAAGAGAACGGGTAAAAGGGGACAGTAACTATTATTTAATTACTTTCTTATACACACATACAGAGCAAAATATCAATGTTTATTAATTCTGGATACTGGCATACAAAAGGTAGTAAGACTCTTCTTTGTACCACTTCACAGTAGAGAATCAATTCAACACAGATTTAAAAACTAACATAAATATACATGCGTAGTGGAATTCTTTAAAATGTAGAAAAGGAGACTTCCAGCTTCCAGCAGTAGAAAATTCCTTCTACACAACCACTTTACATGTAACTATAAACCAAGAAAACAAAACAAAACCAACTACATGCACATTCACACCATCTGAAAGTACTGGAGAGTAACCAAAAGCAGTCAGAAACCGGAGAGGAATTTACATTTGGGCAAAAGGACCTGCACTGGGTGAATATCCAGGTCAGTCGTTGTTGTTATTGTTGTTATTATTTGGCCTAATGGCCCAGTCAGTGTAGTGACTACAACTTAGATAGAAAGCCACAATCTGACTGGCTTTAAGAACCAAGAAACAATTCAGAGCACTATAGCAACTAAAAATGGAGGGCATTTCAGAAAGGAGAGAACACATAGGAAAAGCCTTAAATTCATCACATGAACTGATCCCGGATTGTTGGTGGAATCCTGAATGGTGTGTCCATGGGACCTTTCCAAGCAGCCCTCAAGAGTGACTTCAGCTGCTGTGTTCAGCTAAGTTATCTACCATTTAAATCTAAAAACCAATCCTCTTCAAAGGAACATAACAGAATTCATGGTCTTTAAAATATATCATTAATTCACATGTCCACCATATGATCCAATATTATTTTTTTTAATTTTATTTTTCACATGACATTATACCTTCGTCTTTTTTATTTTATTTTATTTTTATTGTTTTTCAGTTACAATTGTCCCACTTTTTCCCTCATTGCTAACCCCACCCAGCCCACCCCTTCTCCCACGGTCCATCCCAACCCCGTTGTCCATGTCCATGGGTTATTCATACTAGTTCCTTTGCTAAACCCTTCCCCTACTTAGCCCCTTCCCTTCCTCCCCCCTCCCCCCGATAACTGTTACTCTGTTTCTTGTTCAATTTTGTTCATTTATTTGTGTTGTTCATTAGTCTCCTGTATTGGGTGATAGCATATGGTATTTTTCTTTCATTGCCTGGCTTATTTCGCTAAGCATAATTCTTTCTAGTTCCATCCATGTTGTCACAAATGGCAGGAGTTCCTTCTTTCTTTCTGCTGCATAGTTCTCCATTGTGTAAATGTACCACAGCTTTTTAATCCACTCATTTACAGATAGGCAGTTGGGTTGTTTCCAGCACTTGGCTATTTTAAACAGCGCTATGAACATGAGGGTGCATAAGTTCTTTTGAATTAGGGTTTCAGGATTCTTCGGGTATAATCCTAGTAGTGGAATCACTGGTTCAAAAGGCGGTTCCATTTTTAGTTTTTTTGATGTAATTTCATACTGTTTTCCATAGTGGCTGCACCAGTCTGCATTCCCACCAACAGTGCACTAGGGTTCCCGTTTCTCCACATCCTCACCAGCACTTGTTGTTTGTTGATTTGTTGATGGCCATTCTGACTGGTGTAACGTGGTATCTCATTGTGGTTTTTATTTGCATCTCTCTGATGGCTAGCGATGTTGAGCATTTTTTCATATGCCTCTGGACTCTCTGTATATCCTCCTTAGAGAATTATTTGTTCAGGTCCTTCGCCCATTTTTTAATTGGGCTGTCTTCTTTGTGCTGAGATGTGTAAGTTCTTTATATATTTTGGAGATCAAACCCTTGTCTGATGTATCATTGGCAAATATGTTTTCCCACATAGTTGGTTCCCTTTTCATCTTGCTGATGTTTTCTTTTGCTGAGCAGAAACTCTGTGGTTCAATGTAGTCCCATTTGTTTATATTCTTTCCTTTGTTTCCCTTAGGAGCTGTATCAGTGAAAATATTGTTATGTGGGATATCTGAAATTTTCCTGCTTATGTTTTCCTCTGGGATTTTTATGGTGTCACGTCTTACATTTAAGTCTTTGATGCATCCTGAGTTTATTCTGGTGTGTGGCATAAGTTGGTGGTCTAGTTTCATTTTTTTGCACGGTCCTGTCCAGTTCTCCCAGCACCTTTTGTTAAAGAGGCTCTTCTCATTCCATTTTATTTGTCAAATATTAGTTGACCATAGAGGCCTGGGTTTATTTCTGGGCTTTCTCTGTTGCATTGATCTATATGTCTGTTCTTATGCTAGTGCCAGGCTGTTTTGATTACAGTGCCCTTGTAGTATAGTTTGATGTCTGGTATTATGAGTCCTCCTATTGCATTCTTCTGTCTCAAGATTGCTGTGGCTATTCGGGCTCTTTTTTGGTTCCATATACATTTTTTAAGTACTTGTTCTAGGTCTGTGAAATACATTGCTGGTATTTTAATAGGGATTGCATTGAATCTATAAAGCAATTTATAGATTCAATGCAACCTCTATTGATCCAATATCGTTAATACTAGACATGAAAGACACAGGAAACCGTTACCCATACTAAAAAAAAAAAAAAAAAAAGCAATGAATGGAGACAACCTGAAATGATCCAGACACTGGAATTAGCAGACAATGATTTTAAAACACCCATTGTATAACTACTTAAAGCTGTAAAGGAAAATATGTTCACAATGAAGATAAAAATCTCAGAGAAAATTAAAACCATAAAAGAAAAAAAAAAAAAAAAAAGAGACAAATGGAAATTCTAGGCTGGAAAATGAAATATCTAAAATAGAACAAAAAGTCTGAACATGACGACAGATCAATAAAAATGATTCACTCTGAAGAGAAAGAAAAAGATGAAAAAAAGAGAAAAGAAACCGAGTGACTCATGGGACATCAAAGGTTTAACATACATGATACATAACTAAAATCTCAGGGGAGAGAGAATGGGGCAGAGGCACTATTTTTAGAAATGGCGGAAAACTTTTAAAAACTTATTAAAATTTTTAAAAAACAGATTTAAGAAGGCCAGCAAACCCCAAGCAAGACAAACTCAAAGAACATCTTATGTAGGCATATCATAGTCATTCTGCTATAAACCAAAAATAGAGAAAACCTTAAGGACAGAGGAAAAACAACACAGTACATATAGGAAAACAATCTATAACCACTGACTTCTAATTAGAAATGAGAGACCAAGAGTAGACAGCTAATCTAGTATTTTATGTGTGGGAAAAAGTCCTGTCAAATCAGAATTGTATACCCAGTTCTTCCAAGGGAAGAGGAAATAAAGGAGGTATTTCAAAGAAAGAAAAACTAAGAGAATTTGTAGCCAGCAATCTGCAACTGTAACAAATGTTAAAGGAAGTTTTCAGGTCAAAGGGAAATTGGACTCCAGGAAAACTAAACCATCTTTCTGATACAATTAGTCCAAGTCTGAATAAGGACCATAAAACAGTATGGTAATATCAGGCAGGAATGAATAGCACTGGAGAGAAAATGATATGGATGGCCTGTAGCCATCAAAAATGTAATCACAAGATCGCGACAAACTCAAGTTGTTGAACATTTTACAAAATTACCTTTTTCTTCAAAAATGTCAATAACAAGAAAGACAAAGAAAGGCTAAAGTTCTGTTCTAACTTAAAGGAGATTAAAGAGACAACTATAATGTGTTATCTTGAACTAGATGCTACACAAAAATTGCTATAAATCCTATTTTTGGTACAATTGGTCATCTGAATAAGGACTATAAAACAGTATGATAATATCAATGTTAAATTCCTTGATATTAATAATTGTCCAGGGTTACACAAATGAACAAAACACACACTGAAATATTTAGGGGTAAAGGGGCATCAAGCCTGCAACTTACCTTCAAATGGAAAACAGTACAAATGGGGCAAAATATTCACAGAATGTTGGTAAAGGGTCTTCTGGGAGTTCTTTGTACCAGTCTCACAACTTTGCTGTGAGTTTGAATTATTTAAAAGTAAAATAAAGTTATAAACACTGCTCTTCTATGAGCGTGACTGTCAGCACCCCCATGTCACCTTACCCATCTGGCACTGGTACATGTTTCTTGGACTCTGGTTGTGATCGGAAAAAGGGATGAAGTTGGCAATCACACTTAGCAGGCTGTGAGGGAAGAGCTCTTGGTGGGTGGTCACTCCAGCAAAAACCTCCTCCTCGAAGATCGCAATATTCATGAAGAGCTGGAGGGGAAGGATGAATGTTAGCACATTAACTCTTTCTCTGAGGTCAGTACTCAAAGACTTGAAAGGAAACCTTCCCCACCCAGCGTACTGAACACTGAAGGCACCCACAGGAAGCCTCCAGTCAGAACCACCAAGTGCCTTACACACTTCATTATAAGTCTACCCTAGACCAAACGTGAAGGGGGATCGGAAGAAAGGAATTGCAACATTGCAACTGCAAGGATGTAGGCAAAGATTGTGATGGAGTCTAAGGAAATGGTGCAGCCTCAGCACCCAAGGTAGAGCTGGGTACAAAGGAGCATGGGGGGCTGGGCAGGATGGAAAGGGCAGGTATACGACGACACCACTCTCAGGCTCGTTTGTGAGTGGAGAGAGGGAACATATGAAAGCTGCTTCCAGGTGGTCACAGAGGAAACAGAAGTAAGTTCTGGCTTTCTTTCAAGTGCCGGATTATTATTAAATCATTAACACTTATAAAAAGCAACAGCTGAAGTCTGTGGAAGTTGTTTATGACACAATCAATGCACCTACCAAACACACAGTCCACGCACCTGCTCCATAGTTCCAATCAGCTCTTCTTTGCCTAATTCCAAGTTTTGCACAGGCCGCACCAGCCTACAAGGAGTGGTGAAAAGGAACAGTCCTGGGTACAGACTTGGTTTTCCTGTTATGGGAACAAGGGCCACCTCCATCCAAGGAGGAATTCTTTTTTCTCTCAACACCTGTTTTCAAAAAAAGAAGAGTTCAAACCAGAGCAAGTGATGTGTTTTACATCCATCCCTTACCACCCAGGAAGCAGGCAGAATGGGGAAGGAAGTCAAATATGAAAAATATCTTAAAGACTTCCGGCCAAGATGGAGGCCTAGACAGAAACACTGCATCTCCGTCCACAACTAAGAAGGAATATAACTACCTCAAAACTAGAGACAATCAGAAGTTCCAGAAAATCAAGCTGCATGGAAGTCCAACAAACAAAGATATAAAGAAGAAATACTCATCCAGACTGGTAGGCGGGGCAGAGCCAGGCGGAGAGGATGCAGTGTGGTGACGGCAGCAGCGGTGGGCCAGCGGAAAGCGCAGTCACGCCGTTTAAAACGTAGGGAGGGACACCTGGGGAATACTCCCAACACCAGGCTAGACCACATAGCTCATGGTTCCAGTGCCAGAGAAAATAAAGCCTCATTGCTTCTGACTGTGAAACCCGGTGGGAGTTGGGATGGAGAAAGAAACTGCCAGTCTCTCAGCAGAGTCCGCTTGTTTAAAGGGCTTCCACGGTCCTAGAACGTCTGCAGACCCACTCACTCAGGGAACGATGTCGAGGGCAACACCTAGAGGCGCGCCAGTCCCATACGGGGAGCGGGAGAAATGACTGGAAAAGGGGCAAGTGCTGAGAAAGCAGCATGGTTCCCTCTCAGACCCCCTTCCCAACACACAGCGCCACAACGTGGTGAGAAAAAGGTCACCCATACTGATGAATGCCTAAGGCTCCGCCCCTTAAACATAACAGGTGCGACAGTTCTACCTAAGACACAGAGGCAAACAAACACAGGAGCCTGTGAAGATGAAGAGACAGAGAAGTATGGCCTAAAAGAGGAAACAGATCAAAGTTCCAGTGGGAGAACTAAGCAACAAGGAGATAGCTAACCTAAAAGACACGAAGGTAGCCAACCTAACAGATGTAGAGTTCAAAACACTGGTGATAAAGATGCTCACAGACTTGACAGATATGCTTGAGGCAAACGCATAAGGGAAGAAGTGAAGGCTATACTAAATGAAACGAAGGAAAATCCACACAAAACCAATGGTGAAGAGAAGGAAACGGGTTCAAATCAATGATTTGGAGCATAAGGAAGAAAAAACAGTCAATCAGTACAGAATGAGGAAACAAGAATTGAAAAAAACAGGGAGAGGCTTAGGAACCTCTGGGACAACTTTAAACGTGCCAACATCCAAATCACAGGGGTGCCAGAAGGAGAAGAGGAAGAGCAAAAAATTGACAACTTATGTGAAAAAAATAATGAAGGAAAACTTCCCAAATTTGGTGAAGGAACTAAACATACAAGTCCAGGAAGCACAGAGAGTCCCAAACAAGCTAGACCCGAAGAGGACCACACCAAGACATTATCATAATTAAAATGTCAAAGATTAAAGATAGAGAAAAGCAGACAGATACCTACAAAGGGGTGCCTATAAGTCTATCAGCTGATTTCTCAAAAGAAACTTTGCAGGCAAAAAGGAATGGCCAAGAAGTATTCAATGTAATGAAAAGCAAGGACCTACAACCAAGATTACGCTATCCAGCAAAGCTATCCTTTAGAATGGGAGGCAGATAAAGTGCTTCCCAGAGAAGGTAGAGCTAAAGGAGTTCATCATCACCAAGCCATTATTATATGTAATGTTAAAGGGATTTATTTAAGAAAAAGAAGATCAAAACTATGAACATTAAAATGACAACAAACTCACAACTAACAACAACTGAATCTAAAAAATAAAAACAAAATCCAACTAAGCAAACCAGAATAGGAACAGAATCATAGGTATGGGTATCATTTGGAGGGTTATCAGCTGGAAGGGGAAGGGGGAGAAATGGGGATATGGTACAGGGATTAAGAAGCATAATTGGCTGGTACAAAATAGACAGGGGGAAGTTAAAAATAATATAGGAAAGGGTGAAGCCAAAGAACTTATATGTATGACCCACAGGCATGAACTAAGGGGGGTGGAATTGATGGAGGGAAGGGGGGTACTGGGCAGAGGGGAAAAAAGGGAAAAGAAATTGGGACAACTGTAACAACATAATAAATATACTAAGAAAAAAAAAATCTTAAGAATTTATATTAGTTACGCAGGGAACAAACACAGTGTCTACCAGCCTCCTCCCCTCAGAGTGCCACTCACCCCATATCCAGAGTTGGCAAAAGCTCTTTCTTGGGACTCAGCCCCACAATCAGTTAAACCGGTACTGACTTAAAGACTGAGACCGTGGGAAAAGGTAAAGCAAGAATGTGCATGCAGACATACTAACTGAAATTCTATTCTCTGATGTATAAAATACAGGTTACTGGTTTTATTTTAAAATGTATTCAATGAAAGGCCCTTCCACTTAGGAATTAAAAACCAAAACAAAAGAATCTTCTATTAACTCCTGGATGAAAGAAAAAATACAAGCCAAAATGACAGAAATTTGAGAAAAATAACAAAATCTATATATCAGAACACACTACCGATAAAAATCAAGGAATGAACATAAATGAATTAAATTCTTAAAAGTTAAAAAAAAGTATAGGTAAAGAAATTATAAAAATAACACCTGAAATCATGGGTCTACTTTGCATACCTCTAAGAAACTGAGATGAAATGGATAAAATGGAGTCACCAAAAGAAACCTCACTGGAGGTAGAAAGCTTAAAGAAGGCCAATTTCCACATTCAAAATAAAGGTGTCAAGAAAGCACCCCCAAAGAAAGCATCAGAGCCAGATGGTTTCAGGGGGTATTCTTGCAGGTCTACGACTAGGTGGCCCAATGCTCCCCAAACTGCTCCCGAGCACTGAAAACTAAGGAAAACTCCCTCATTCTTTTAATAAAGTGGAGACTTATGGATATAGATTTAAAAAATCTTAACAAATTATTAGTATAAGAAACTATCAGTATTTTTTAAATAAAGAAAGTAATACAACATAACCAAGTGGGATTTATTCCAAGAATTTAAGACTCATTATTCATCACTATTATTAGGGGATGAATTAATCTAATACACCTAATATGCCTAAGGGAAAAATCTTATATAAAATTTTTCTGCCGAGATGCCAAAAAATTAAACACAGAATCTCAGATGATCCAGCAATTCCACTTCCAGATATAAACTCAAAAGAACAGAAAGCAGGGACTCACAGAAAAATTTGCACACCCATGTTCATAGCAGCATGATTCACAACAGCCAAAAGGTAGAGGCAACCCAAGTGTCCATCAACAGATGATGGATAAACACAATGTGGTCTGTGTGGTTACTAGGAGTTGAGAAGGACAGATGGAGAGTTACTGTTGAATGCGCACAGTTTCAATTTTGAACCATGCAAAAGTTCACAGGATCCATACAGTGGTGGTTGCATAACAATAAGAATGTACTTAATGCCGCACTGAACTACACACTTGAAAACTGTTAAAATGGTAAATGTTATGTACACTTACAAAATCAAAACACAACCAGTCCTACAGGGATCAGCGTAAATGGTCAAATCTGATAATAATTATAGAGAATCAAAATAAACAGCAACAGAATACTCACAAAATAAAACAAGCATCTATAAAATCTCTGCAGATGTAAATAAACGAACAAGTAAGTAAACAGAGAAAGGAAAGCTCTCCCTTATAGAATGGCAACTAACAAACAGAACAAATGATGGGGTTAGAAAATCATTTGGCAACTATAACAGGAATAATTTACTCAGCAAAGAATCATCAATAGAATAATAATAATTCTGCAGAAAATACATCACATCAACTAGTGGATGAAAACTTGATGAGGAAAAGAGAAGGGCTTTTAAATATTTCTCCACAAATTACTGATAAGAGAAAATTTGTAACAGTACAGTAGATTAATCTAAAAAAACACAGCCTTGAAGTCATCAAACATTAACATCACTGGTCATGGAATAAGTCACCATCACATGCCTCCTGAAATGGTACCATGAGGACGTGACACATAACCATGAATTAAGGGACAGTCTACAAAATAGTGCCTACACTCTTAAAAAGAGTCAAGACCTGAAAGGCTAAGGAACTGCTCCAGATTAAAGGGGAATAAAGAGACATCACAACTACAGGTAACACGTGATTCTGGAGTAGTCCCAGACCAGAAGAAAAAAAATAGCTCCAAAGGCCATTATTGAGACAATTGGTGTAATCTCAGTATCAGCTGTGGATTCTACCAACCCAACCCTCCCTGACTTTGGTAAGTGTATGTACAGTAGTCCCTCTCTATATCGTGGTTCACTTATCATGGCCTCACTGTACCACGGGATTTTAAAAAATATTATATTTAATTATTTATCACAGATTTTTCGCTATGTTGTGGGATTTTGCGGTACAGTACTGTACACATATGTTGTTAAAGTTACGTAGGTTTAAGAGTGTAGAATAAATGTAAGTTTCCTACTTCGCAGGGGGGTCTAGAACGTAATACCCATTGATAAGTGAGGGAATACTGTACTGTGGTTATTGAAGAGAAAAATTTCAGAAAATGCACTGCAATCTTTGTGGAAAAGGGGTCATGACTACACACCACCCTCAGCTGGTTCAGAAGAAAAAAAATATATTTATAAAGAGCAAACAAATGATAACAATTGGTGGATCTGAGCAATGGGCATATGGGAGTTCTCTGTGCTATCCGAACATCTTTTAAGTGTAAAATTATATCAAGAACTAAAAAAAAAAAAAAAAAAAACAACAACAACAACAAAAAAACCCCAAAACTAAATGAAATAAAACAGAGCATGAACTACACTCATCCAACTGCCAAAGAACAAGTCTTCTATCAGCCAAGACTCTTGTTAGAAGGAAACTTCAAAGAAGGTCATTCTCCTTGACTATCTAAAAATTTATTTTCAAGACCAAGAAGGCAACAGGGTATGACTTATATTTTGCCTATTTTTACCATTAGTTGAAATATAAAGCTCATATTTTGAGGTCCCTTACAGGCCACTAGAATTTACAAAGAAGAAAAGTTAAAATTTGTTAGGTTAGCAGACTAGGGCCTCAGTGAAACTTACAAAAAAACAAAAACAAAAAGTGAAGGTGTCACATGTCTGTCACTGACCCCAATCTATGAGGTCAGTCCCAGGGGATGTAAGGTACTTTCAGAATCAACCTCTGACCCCCCCCCCCCAGACCTATGAGTACGCTAGAATGCCCTGGGACTACCTCAACAACTAGAAATGGATTGAAACCTAAGATCAAGGGATAGAACAATGCACAAAGACTCAAGGTCACCTTAAAATGCCGGAGAGAAGCTGCGATGCTAGGAGCAAGCTCCTTATCCACCCAGCCAACCATGACACCGTCCAGCAGGACAGGGTAGCACTCAGAGTAGGGTCGGTGTGGCGCTCCATCAACTGGAGTAACCCCTGGAGAAGGAATAGAGAGGGTCAATGCACCAGGATGCCTTTTCCAGCATTACAAATTCCTTCCAGATGCGCCCCCAGTGGTACCATAATTTTAGGTATCTAGTTATCTGGTCTCTAAACCAGAATGATTTTCTAGTTCTTACGTAAATTTCCAAGTCATTTCGGCAAGCACACACAAGAACTAGTGAATGGCCAGTGGGTAGACCAGCAGGGAAAGGAGTTCAAGGAGGCTTTCAGTCTAGACCTTTCATGTTTTCATTTTGGAGCCATGTAAACATAGTAACTTTTCCCAGTAGTCTAACTACATTTGATCACCATTATTTACAGGTTCGGTATCAGCAAATTTGCCTACTTGCTAAAATTTATTTGTAACCCCAGTACCAATAACTTATGGCACTTTTGGGGCCACTCAGGGACAAATCTGCATCACCACACATGCTCCCAGCTGCAGTCAAACATGCCTTCCCGTCTCAGCTCAGATTGAACAAGCATCCTCTTGGCAGTCTGCTCAGGGCCATGTGCATTGCATTCTTATGCTTTCTGTTGGTGAGTTTCACTGTTTAAATGGCCCAAGCACAGAGCTGCCCCGTGAGGCTGAGCACAGGCTATGTGTGTTTTATGAAGAAAGTATGTGATAGGGAAGCTCACAGTGCTACTGGCTGAGATCTCGAAGTTAGTGAATCACAATGAACAGAAACATAGAAAATAAGGCTGTGTATCAATTGGTTAACAAAAATGTTGTGACCAGAGGCCCACAGTAACTGAACCTTTATTTTCCCTGGGAGCAATGGCTCTTCCCTAAATCCAGGGTTAGTTGTGACTATATAGAACAGAAGTACTGCAACCATCAAGAACCAACTGTAATTAAGTAAAAATAACAAAAACAAACAAAAAGAAACTATTCCACAATCCATAAATACCTGCTGAGGACAGCAAGTGTTTTACAGTGTCACAGGTTACCAACTGATCTTAGGCATTTTCCATGCTGTCTCCCTTCCCAGTACCAGAGCCTTTCCCATTTCTTCTGTATGAGATACACTCTCTGCCTCTCCACATCTTCCCTCCTTTCTACTCTGACATTTTAATGAATGGTAGCAAACAAAATGATTCTTTTCCTTGTAGAGAGAGAACCTGCAAATTACATTGATCATGACCTCTGAACCTTGAGTAATTGTGAATTACTTTCCCTGGGGATCCCTTCTGAAAGGCCATGGTCTAACTGGCAGTAATACTTTGGAGCAGAAATTTTTTGACTCTTGACCCAATGCCTTTCTGGTTGCTTAAGAATGTCTGCCACCTGCATCCTGTGAACTGGAAGTTTTAGTGTATAAACATGAATTCCAGGGGAGACCCCACACACAGACCAGCAAGGACACAAAAAACTCTTGAGTCCAGTTCACAACTGGAGACCCCCGGGACCAAGAGTGAAGAATGCCCCAAGAAAGGGCATCATTAGAATGCATCTGACCTTCTATGTAGAAGCCAAGAAACCAGCCCAATTCCTGCAGGAATTCTCTGCTCAGCCCCCAAGGCAGTGTCATTCCAGTCTTACCCGTGAAAACGCACACACCCAAGAGACCGCCACCCTGTCACGTACCCAGGTTGCAGAGCAATGCTGGAACAGATGCCGGGTACACAAACTGTGTGACAACCTCACATATGGCGGTTAAGTGGTTCATCAGACCACAGGGCTCCCCGTCAGGGGTGTGCACAGGACAAAGGAAACCCCAAGACTCCGGCAGCAGCTTGCGCACTGTGGTGGTTCTCATCTTGGCAAAGTCAGCCCCTCTGTGCACACAGCGGAAATGGGAGAGATAGCGGATGAAGTTCAGCTTATCAGCCACAACACAAAGTCCAGAATCTTGTAGGAACCCAAGACCTTAATAAAACAAAAGTCATTCAGAAATGGGATAAACTTAAAAAAAAAAACGTAGTATTTTTATTTGAGGTTCTGATGAAAAACATCAGAGCACACTATAAATCACTGAGTGGGTTATTATAGTTTACTAGCTCAGATGAACAGAAATACTTTAGAAAAAGTAGTAAAAATCTCCAGATTTCACAAACTGTATCAGCCCTGACTGGTTCCCTATCTCTTCTACAACCTCCACTGTGGGGGAAAATGTAAATAGATAACAAAATAGCAGGTAATTAAATGGGATTCATTGGACAGGGCTGGATAATACACTAGCAGTCATTAGTTCTAAAAGAATCTGTATCAGCATCATTTGCTTTAAAATGCAGATTTCTGGGCCCTCAATTGCCACTTTTAAGTTTTCCAGGACATTTGGATCCAAGTGGTTTAGGGATCAGCAAGTGTAAGAACCCTCTCAGACCACCTGTCCAGATGACCTTTCCTCAGATCATCAGAATTGGATTTAAGCCATCCAGGCACCTGTTAAAAGCCCTTCAGGCTGATACACGCTTGTCAAAACTTGATAACACGAAATCTGCCTTTAAAAGTTCACTTTTAAATAGAACCTCTCACAGTGATAAAAATCTACATTAAGCAAATAATTTGAAAGACAAAACTAAAATTAAGACTATTTTTTTTTTTATGCCTATCTATTTAATTCACCTGTTTTAGAACGCAGATTCCCAGTAGCAAGAAGATATTCAAATGGTTTTGTAAGGTCTGTTCCAAGATTTAAAATCTTCATTAAATTTTCAGTGTTTATAGACATATTGGTCTTCTGAG
The DNA here is from genome assembly GCF_987537825.1 of Furipterus horrens. Classification (NCBI taxonomy): domain Eukaryota; kingdom Metazoa; phylum Chordata; class Mammalia; order Chiroptera; family Furipteridae; genus Furipterus; species Furipterus horrens. The sequence goes on from NW_028327176.1 coordinate 69,503,367, forward strand.
CCTTCTTATCTAAACCTATTTTAATAGATACTAACCACGCTTCCATTTTTTCCTGAAATAAAAAAAATTAAATTATAAGAGTACTTGAAAGGCTATACTGAAATTACCAATAACAGAAAACTTCTGCTGTTATCAATTTTTATCAGGGAAATTCTAGGCTGCTGAGAATTTTCAATCTAATTTTATGGTTAGAGCAGACAGAAAAAAGTTCTTACCTTTCAGTAAGAATTTAAATAAGAATTACTGACGAGATAAGGAACTGAGATTTTAACTGTAGTTTTTTCCATCTTTCATCCTACTATGCTATCTCTTAGATTAAATCGTTTTAGGGCTAATATTCAAAATATAAAATACCACCAAATCAACTTATGAAACTGCCTGTGCCATGCCAACACTCTCCATATATGCATATGCATACGCATACACACACACACACACACACACACACGCCTCTTGTTATTGACAGTAACTATGCTCTGCAACATTTCTGTGAACACTGAATTAGCAAGTACTAAGCCATTACTCCTAGGTACATACAGGATTAGGTTCCTGAAATTCTCAAGTCACAACATTCTCAACAACTGATAAATACATAAGCTTGTTTTATGTGTGTTTCTGAGGAGGGACACCTTGTGTTATGTTGCTGATCCACTGCCACTGAAGTCACAGCCAGCAGCACCGTAACTCATGACTGAACCAAGTTCATCTAATAGTCGTGTATTCTTGTAAGGCACATCCCAGCCTTCTTGTGCTTAGGGATCTCACACAGCACTTTAGCACTATGCCTGAAGGCCATTTTAAAGAAAATCACCAACAATAAACACAAAAATATGAAAAATGTACTAAATAGACCCTTGTTCACAGTATGAGAGCTGAAGTGAAAAGGAAGAGCATCACCCCCTAGACCTATGCAGGGAGTGTGGGAATCAAGCCACCCCAATTTTTGCCCCTCCGTGTACGTCTGCAAAGGACTTCCGAAGCTGTGAGTACTGATGCCGGGTTACCAGTAAATCTCTGACCAGATGAATCTGTAAACAGGGACTCTGCAAAGAGGTGGACTGTGCACTATATGTATACAGGCCACTTACATCATCAATGTTGTGACCAAGATTTGATGGTGTCTTTACTTCACTTATGTAAAAATATTAGACATTTCTGAACCTGGTATAAGCTAGGATGTCTGATTAAGTACCCTACTGCTAGGTAAACAAAAAGTAGAAAAAAGAAATAAGAGAGATCGCCAAAACAATAAATTCTAAACACACATAAAACAACATCACCTGGTGTCGTCACCCAACCCACAGAGGACACCAAGGCCTGGGGAAAAGCAGCACATGCACCCACCTTCAGAAACATGAGGAAGAGCTGCCCGGGTGTGAGCACTTCCTGATTCACTAAACTATCAGGATTGTCCTCCATGCACTCTCCTTTGGCCAAAGCAAACAGCTTCCGGGTCATGAGACAAAGTACATAAAACTTATCAGTATTAGATTTCAAGTGGATACAGATGCACTGGCTGTCAAAATAGAATGAAAAAGCTGAAACGATTCAGTTGCTACTATTATTTGCCATTCTACTAACCAAGGCCCCCTATTCATGTTTACTTAAAGTCCTTATTAATATTCAGAGAAGCCCTTTTTATCTCACAGGCAGTATCAATAAAAGAACAGGATACAGTCACAGACAAGGTCTAGAGCTGTATTGGCCAACAGGGTAGTGACAATTTAAATTTCAATGAACTGAATGGAATAAAATTAAGATTTCAGTTTCTCAGTTGCACTGGCCATTCAAGTGCTCAACATGGCCCATGGCTATGTACTAGACCAGATAGATCTAGAACAGGTCACAAAAGACAGAGCCCTTGCCTTAGGAAAATAAAGGGACATGATGCCTACAACTTTCAAGTGGTCAGAAAGAAAAACATTTATTTATGTGTAGAGAAGTAAAGCAAATGTAGTAAGTCTTAACAGTCAGTCAGCATAAGTGTCCAGTGTACTATTTTTGCAGCAATTCTGAAAGTTTGATGTAATTCCAAAATAAAAGTACATTAGAATAAAACAACACTACCACAAAACCAGAGAAAGGTAGACACAGCCACAGAAAGAAAGTAAGCCACTGCTTCACTACACCAGAATTCTACCTGCAGGTCCATTCGGGTTCCCAGATGACTCAGCAGCCCCAACTACATCAACACAAAGAACCACCCCCGCCCTCCGCCGCCTGAAACAATTTAGACCAAAGCACACATACCTAAACAGATATTCCGCAGCTTGTTCATTTGAATACCAGTCAGGAAGATTGAGTTTTACTCTGAAGCGTTCACCTAGATAGTTAAGGACCTGTTTTTGTGTGGAACAACCCTCATCCATTACAATTCTTAACATCTGAGAAACAGAGTTCCTAAAGAAAGAGCTGTCCTCCTTTCCTTTGATGAGCTCCTGAAAAATCTGGTAATCAGAAAAGTTGACAAGTGCCTAGAAGAGAAAAGAAATGTTCTTTTGAATTGCTAATGATAACTAAACCATCCAATTCATTCAGTAACAAGTTTCTCCTTTTCTTTTTCAATACCCAAGAAAAGTTAGCACTCCACTATTGTTAAACTGAAGGGCACTCCTTATAAGACAGACACCAAGATGCTCCCAATAATCCTCACCTCCTGGAATTCACAAGCTTGCAGTCTCCTCCCACACCAAATCATCGCCTATGTGACTAAAAGAATATGGCAGAAAAGTCAACACACGACTCCCAAGACTAGGTCACAAAGAGCATCGTAGCTTCCCCATCGTTTTCCTGGCTGACTCTCTGGGGAGTCAGCTGCCTGGAGCAGCCTATGGAAAGGCCCAGTGAGGGGAATTGAGACCTCCAGCCAGGAAGGAACCACCTTGGAAGTGGATTCTTCAGCCCTGGTCAAGACTTCTACACAACTGCAGCTCCTCCTGACATTGCACTGCAACCTGGACGCCCCAGACAGAACTGCCCATATTCCTGACCAAAGAAACTGGGAGAGAGAAATGTTCACTGATGTGTTTTAAACCACTAAATTCCATGGCAATGTGTCATGCAGCAGTCAGTAACTAGTACAGCATGAACTCTGATAAGGAGAATCTGTTCATTCTGCACAGGGTATGACTTCCACTGACTCTCTTACTGACCAAAAAAAAAAAAAAAAAAAAACCAAACCATTCTGTAAGTCACACCTTAAGTGCAAATCCCAAAGGAAGAAAAAACAATTCTTTCTGGTAAATAAAGTTCAACATAACCGTGCCATTTTCCAAGTAGTGAAGGTTCATATTGACAGCAGAATGTTCTTCCCTCACACAGTGCATTGATACTCCTGTTGAAACAGAACAAAAACTCAGAAACTCAGTAACACTACAACTGCTTCAATCACTTCATTCTGAATTATTCTTACCATCTTAGAAATAATTAAAGCCAAATCATTCAGTTTAGCCAAGACTGGCAACCAAAAATGTCTCTAGACCTTGCCAGATTTCCCCTGGGATGCAAAATCTCCCACAGAGGCCAGGTGGCTGTCAACGAGAGCCCCCCAAGGGAGTGTCATGGTTCCTGAACCAGAAGACATCTGGGACACACACCAACCTCTGGCCCAGTCAGGCTAGCCTTCAGCTTCAGACACAGTAACATAAATGCACATGTTCTTTCAATTTGAAAGGTAGCAGAAAGTAAATCTGCTACTATGAAATCTTAACATAAAAATTTAACGGAAAAATAAAAATTTATATATAGAGGTGGGCCAAAATAGATTTACAGTTTTAAGTACACAAGACACAGAGTTTATTCTTGTATGATTATTTATTAATTATTGCATTATTTTCCATACAAACAACTGTAAACCTACTTTGGCCCACCGCTGTATGAGAGGAAAATATCAAAGACTCTATTTAGATACAACTCCTTTTTCTTATTTTTATTTTTAAAGATTTTATTTATTTATTTATTTTGGGGGGGTGGAGAAAGAGGGGAAGACAAACATCAACATACGAGAGAAACATCGATTGGTTGCCTCTCGGATTCCAACCCAGAGACCCGGCCTGCAACCCAGGCATGTGCCTTGACCAGGAATTGACCTTTCATTTTGTGGGACAATGTCCAACCCACTGAACCACACCACTCAGGATGCACCTCCTTTAAAAATATAAAAAAATAAAAAGACTTAGACGTTTTCTAAAAGACCATTCTAAAAATCACTTCAGCTTACCATAGTGAGTATAGCCAGGCCCTCTAGCTTTCCATTTTGGTCTTATCATCGCAATGGGGAAATTTCTCCGAGGCATAATCAACATTCGGATGACCTTTTCAATGCCATTGACTATGAAATAGCCTCCCATTTCCTGCCAAAGAGATTAATTATAATTTGTTAAACAAATATAACTAACTATAAATATGAAACTGACCAACTGCAAACATCAACCTCATTCCCAGCAGACCCAGTGCAATGTGTGGAAGAAGGCACATTCAGGTGAAAAGCGCCATGGATCCCTGGAAAATTGTGTATAAATTAAGTCTTCTCAAAACAATGAAAATGTCTAGGAACCTGGGAGAAAAGTATGGAAGGAAGTCAGAGTACTTTCTCTACCAGACAGGTTTGATCTAACCTGCCTTTCTGTTCCCTAAAATGACTTCAGTCTACAAATGACATTAAATAAACAAACACCTTATTCCAAAGAAAAATTTAAAAATGAAAATAGCAACCATTTTGCTTTAAGACAAGTATGGTTTCCCAATTAAGTTTAAAAACTGATGACCATATGAAAGCTGTGAAAACCAGAAATTCAAATTAATAGAAAAAACTTTAAGATTTATTTATTTTTAGAGAGTGGGGAAGGGAGGGAGAAAGAGAGGGAAAGACATCAATGTGTGGTTGCCTCTTATGCACCCCCAACTGGCCTGCAACCCACGCATGTGCCCTGACTGGGAATCAAACTGGTGACCCTTTGATTTGCAGGCTGGCACTCAATCCACTGGGCCACACCAGCCAGGGCCAGAAAAATATTTTAATTGCTCCAGTATATATCACATTTCTATAATAAATAAAAAGCAACTATGAAGCAGGCAGACCATGCTAGGTGCTCTATGTTATCATAACTTTTAATCCTCATAACAATGAGTAACTGCACCCATTTTTAGGAGAGGGAACAGGCTCAGGGAGATATAACTTCCTAAAACTGCACAACTGTTAAGTGTAGCAGCTGAGTGTCAAACCCAGATCTGACACCAAAACCTTCTTCCCACCAGATAACAGTATCTTTATTGTAGGCAGTCTGTATCTCTTGGATTACTTCAACTCAATACTGCAAAGCCACCTAACACAACTAAAAAGAAATGCCAAAGGGAAGGCATATGAAGCATTTAATATGCTCACAGAATCTTACTGTCCATAAAGCAGACATCTTAGACAATAGTTTTATGGTTTAAGATAGCTTTAAAAACAGAAATATGTCTCTAAATATTACCACTCAGAAAATTAGGGAAAAAAACCTACCAATTCTTCCCCCATAATAATATATCCTCTAATTGCATGGCCAGTTTTTCATACCTTGCCTCATTTGAAACTCATTATAAACCGTACACAATAGGCAGGCAAGATATATACGCCCCTTTTATCTACCCACAAGTGGAGGCAGAGAAAGAAAACTGGCTTTCACTGGCAAGCTTCACATCTTCTCACTCCCAACTCAGGCCCCTTCTATTGTCATCTGGCCATTCAGTGCCCTAGACCCCTGAAATTACCTCTGGTTCCTCATGGTGCTCAATGAGGGCTTTTGGAGGAAGACTGTGTAAGTTGCAAAGCTTGGACTTCACCATGATGGGAACATAGCCAAGAAACTGCTTAATGACTCCTTTTGAGATTCCATTCACTGCCCAGCTGATATCAGCCTAAATGAAAAAAATTACTTACAAAAAAAAGAAAAGTATCTGGATCTACAAGAACAAATGAGTATTTTAAAAGAGAAAGACTATATATTAGATGACTTTATGCTTCAGACTTAAAAGCTGGGATCTCCTGGATGACAGTACTAAGAAAGCAGGATTCTGGTTACATTTTATTGGACACCAATATTCTCAGACATGTACAGTGTGTGAGTCACACACCCACACACTGTCACTTGCACTGACCGTCAACTTCCCCCGGTACGTACTCCTCCGGCCGCGGCACTCTGCAGGATAAACGTTGAGCTCTTTGCAGATGCTCCCTTTGGGAACTGTGGGGGGACTGATGACAGCATCCACTATAGTAAGAGAGATACGCTCATCTTTGAAAGCAAATTCAAAGGAAGGTATAGCCTGAAATACAATTTACACTATTAATTGTTTGCATATCCAAGGTACCTTTTCACTAATCCCATGAATTTTCTACAAATATTTTTGCCTATAATGCTAATGTGACACATCTAAAAAAACAGTTAAAGCGACATCCAGTCAATTCACACCCTCATTATGTACTAAAAACTATAGGGCATTAACTCAGATATCTGATCGTCTGCCATGTGTCAGATTCTTTGGTAGGCTTTAGGGATACCATTGTGCACAGAACGAACCTGTCCTCTGAAGTAAGAGTCTGCCTTCCCTCTTCTTACCTTGTACCCTCTACATGCATAGCAAGACTGACAGGACTACTGCTAACAGAACAAGGATATGGAAGCATCTTCTGATTCAGGACCCGTCACTCAAATGCCATTCTTTAGGCTGATATTTGTACATTTCATTCTTTGTGCTCTCATACTGACGCTGGAACCATGCAAAGAGAAGGGTGGTACCACGGCAGTTTTTTCCCTTCCACAACATTTGCTTTCCTGTACTATCCCCTGGGGAAAAGCTTTGCTGTTCCACTGAGCTTTCCTACATATTAACTATGAACAATCTACTACAGTTGGTAAGCTCAACCCACGCGGGCCACTCACAGCACCCACTGTCCTACAAAACACCATGGTTCCCAATCCCATATAAATCCAGGAATCATAAATACACCTTTCCCTGGTCGACCAGAGCTCAAGCCCCGCGCTCAGCCTGGCACGATCAAGCACAGCTATTTGGGATTACACTGTGACCTCCCAGCCATCTCATCTGTCTGGGACCCCGGCCTGTGCCCCACTCCACTCCTGGGTCTCCCGCTCCCCCGTCTCCCACCCGCCGCCGACCTCCAGCCCAGCGGGTCCCTCCTTTGCCTGACCTAGCGGCGCCAGAGAGCGCCGCCTGCGGGAGCCTGGAGGTGTAGCACTCACCTGCACCGCGTGGCTGAGCCCCTCGCGCACCGCGTAGTTGAAGGACTGAACGTGCGCCTGCGTCAGCTCCTGCAGCGCCGGCTTCTGCTGCTCCCGCGGGACCCCATAAGAGGGATCCGTCAAGTGCTTGAGGCTGGGCCCGCTGGGCAAGCTCCGCCACCGGCTGCCAGGATCCATGTAGCCTTGCACGTTGGCCACCAGCGAGCCTGCCCAGTGCCGGAAAAAGGAACTGCACGCACAGCCTGCTGGAAAATGCAACTCCTCTACTTCCGCCGGATCTCGGCCCGTTCGTTTTATACGGTCGACTTGGAACCGAAACCATGAATTGAAGAGGCCGATATGAAACTGTGCCGAGACAGAGTGCGCCCCGCCTAACTCAGCTTTAAGGCCTTATCGCTCTCGTTCGTTCCATCAGTCTGGGCCGGGGGAGAGCAGTTTTCAAAGCACCCCCTTACTCCTTACTCTCCGTGACCGCCCTCCGACTGTTGCTGGTGCGGACCCTGGGCAGACCACAGCCGCGCCCTGGCTTCGAGGAAAAAGTTGGCTGACCACTCTTGCCCAACTCGAGTTGTCTCCTCGGGGCAGGGCCAAGAAGCGGTCTGCCCTCGCTGCCAGCTCCCCTCCTCTTGTAGGCCCGGTCCTGGAGCTCGGGGGTGGCAGCGTCTAAGGGGCCTCCCAGCCTTAGGATCCTTTAGTCCAGCGTCCCCCAACCTTTTTGGCACCAGGGACCAGTTTCATAGAAGACAATTTTTCCAGGAATGGAGGGCGCGTGCGTGCGCACGCGTGCGTGCGTGCGTGTGTGTGTGTGTGTGTGTGTGTGTGTGTGATGGTTTCTGAATTATTTCAAGCGCATTACATTTATTGTGTACTTTATTTCTACTAGTATTACATTGTAATATATAATGGACTAATTATACAACTCACCATAATGCAGAATCAACGGGAGCTCTGAGCTTGTTTTCCAACTAGACGGTCCCATCGGGGGGGTGATAATCTGTATTTGCAGTGCTCCCCAGTACTAGCATCACCACCTCAGCTCCAGCTCAGATGATCAGGCATTAGATTCTCATAAGGATCTCAACCTAGATCCCTCCCATGGGCAGTTCACAATAGGATTGCAGCTTCTGTGAGACTCTATATCCACGGCTGATCTGACAGGAGGCAGAGCTCAGGTGGTCATGGCAGCAATGGGGAGCAGTTATAAACAGAGATGAAGCTTCACTCCATTGCCCAACACTCGCCTCCTGCTGTGCGGGCCCCCAGTGCCGGGTCCATGGCCCCAGGATGGGTACCTCTGCTTTATTGTGCCTCCTAGGAATCACTATCTCAGAATAGGGACTTATCTTGGCATGCCTGAGGTGTCTCAACTTCGTGTGTGTGTTTAACAGCTGCATTTGGTCCTGGGGTAAAATCAGTAGACAATGAACCACACACACACACACACACACACTGTAACCATTGGTAAGTTTTGACCTGTATATACACTCACAGACACCGTTGCCACAATTAAGATAAGGAATTAAAATACCACTCGCAAGTGTCCTGTTCCTTTGGAACTCCTCCCTCTAGTCGATTTCATCTATTTCCTAAGGGATACTGGTCTGCCATTTGCTTTCTTGTGATGTCTTTGTTTGGTTTTTGTATCAAGAGTATGAACATAGGATGACTTGGGAAGTGTTCCCTCCACTTCTATATTTTGTAAGAGTTTGTGAAGGACTGGTGTTAATTCCTTTTAAAACGCCTGGTAGAATTTACTAGTAAAACTATCCTGGACTTTTCCATATGGGAAGATTTTTAACTATTCCATCTCTGAGAGGTTCCCTGTCCCACAGCTCCCTCGGCACTGATGAAAGAACTAACTCAGAAATGAATTATCTGAGGAGAGAGAAGGGTGAATGTCTCTCTTAGGAGATCACTGATCACTCTTTTCTCAGTCAGGGTGTTTATTGAGTTTGCTATGCGCAGAAAAGCACGGGGTAAGCATGCAGACCTCCACCAAATGGTTGGGAGTAACAAAGGGAAACATAAGTCAGCATAGGGAGCTAGGTAGCAAGACTGTGAGGCACCAAGGCATATCATAGAAGTCCAGATGTCTTTTTTTACTTAAAAATTTTGTTTTCACATTTTAATGATAAGAATTTGGGGCTACACAGAGCAAGCAGGCTTCATTAGCTTCAAAGAGTGCATTGCATTCCTATTCTACTTCTAAACCACCCTGAGTGTGGGACTGGCAGCATGGTATGTGGGGAGCATTTGCCAGCTGGTTAAGGCTTACAGCCCATATCCTGGTCCTGGCTCCAAAAAGTGGCTACAGCTCTCTGTACCATACATACTGGTCTCCCACAAGTCTCTTGTTAGGTCTATTCAGATTTTCTATATCTTCTTGAGTCAGTGTCATTACTTCAATGTCTTTCTAGAAATGGTTCCATTTCATATAGATTATCCAATTTGTTGCCATATTGTTGTTCATAGGATTTCTCTATAATCCCCTTTGTGTTGTAGTAATGTCCCCTCTCTTTCCTAATTTTAGTAATTTGAGTTCTCTATTTTTTTTTCATCAGTCTAGCTAAAGTTTTGTCTATTTTGTGGATCTTTTCAAAGCACCAACTTTTGGTCTCATTGATTTGCTCTATTGTTTTTCTATTCTCAATTCAATTTCATTTCCACTCTAATATATATATATATATATTTCTACTTTTGGGGGATTACTCTTCTTCTAGTTTCTTAAGGTGGAAAAAAAAAACCTCATGGTTATTGAGTTTTTTTCTTTTTTTAATCCTCACCTGAGGTTATCTTTAGTGACTTGAGACAGAGGAAGAGGGAGGGAGAGAGAGAGAACATTAATGTGAGAGAGAAATCCACAAGTTGCCTCCTGTATGCACCCCAAGCAGGGATTGAACCTGCAACCTAGGTATGTGCTCTGACTGGGGATCAAACCCACAGACTTTTGGTGTATAAAATGATGTTCCAACTGAGCCACCTGGCCTGGATAATTTGAGATCGTTTTTTAAAGTAGGCATTTAAAGATATAAACTTCCTGTTAGGCATAGCTTTAGCTGCATTCCATAAATTTTGGTATGTTTTTATTTTCATTTATCTCAAAGTACTTTCTAATTTCCCTTGTGATTTATTTCTTTGAGCCATGGATAATTTAAAAGTGTATTTTTTAATTTTCACATATTTGTGATTTTGCCTAATTTCTCATAATGATTTCTAGCTTATTCCATTGTGGTCAGAGAGCAGACGTAGTATGATTTCAATCGTTTTTAATTTACTGAGGCTTGTTTTGTGGTCTAGTATATGGTTTATTCCAGAGAATGTTCCATGTGCACTTGAAAAGAATGTATATTTTGTTGTTAGGTAGAGAGTTCTATATATACTTACCTGGCAGGGCAGATACCACAATCACGAGAGTTCTACAAACATTGGTCATATCTAGTTGGTTTATAGTGTTTTGTATTTCCTTGTTGATCTTCTGTTGGTCTCTTCATTAGTGAAAATGGAGGATTGAAAGTTCCAACTAATATTGAATTGTCCATTTCTCTCTTCATTTTTGCTTCATGTATCTTGTAGCTCTGTTGCTAGGTGCATATGTTTATAGTTATATCTTCCTTAAGGACTGATCTTTTTATTATTAAAAAACGTCCTTTGTGGCCATAAAAAAGGAAATCTTATCCTTTGCAAAAGCATGGATGGGCCTGGAGAGCATTATGCTGAGTGAAATAAGCCAGTCAGAGAAAGACAAATGCCACATGATTTCACTCATATGTGGAATCTAATGAACAAACTGAACTAACAAGCAAAGTAGAGACAGACTCAGAGAGAGCAGGTTAACTGTTCTTGGGGGGTGAGGCTAGGTGGGGTGGTGGTGGAGGGATTGAGCCAAAAAGAGAAAGAAAAAATGCATAGACACAGACAACAGCATGGTGATTGCCATAGGGAGGGGGTAGAGGGAAGTGGAGGAGGATATCAGGGGATAAATGGTGAATGACGAAGACTTGACTTGGGGTGGTGAACACACAATACAGTGTACAGGAGATGTGTTGTAGAATTGTGCACCTGAAACTTGTATAATTTTGTTAACCAGTGTCACTCCAATAAGCTCAATAAAAAGGAAATTTAAAAAAAATGTCTTCTGCCTGTAGTAGCAACTTTGTTTCTTAAAGCCTATTTTGTCTAATGTTACTATGGACACTCAAGCTCTCTTTGAGTTACTATTTGCACAGTACATCTTTTTCCATCCTTTTACTTTCACCTATTTGTCTTTAGTAGATTGCATAGAGGTAGATCATGGTAGTTTTGCTTTTCTTTTTTAATCCATTTTACCATCCGTGCCTTTTTCCCCTCTCACCAGAGGACATTCTTCCATTGCTTTTTAGAGAGATGAAGGGAGAGAGAGAGGCACTGATGTGAGAGAAACATCGATCAGTTGCCATCCATATATGCTCCAACCCAAGATTGAACCTGCAACCTAGGTATGTGCCCCAACTGAAAATCAAATCCATGACCTATTGGTGTATGTGACGATGCTCCAACCAAGCCACACTGGCCAGGGTGTCATCTGCGCCTTTTGATGGAAGTGTTTAATCCATTTACATTTAATGAAACTACTGATAAGGTAGGATTTTTATCTGCCATTTTGATATTTGTTTTCTATTTGTCTTTATCTCCCCTCATTTCTTCATTACTGCTTTCACTTTTGTTAAAGTTATTTCCTAGTGTAGCATTTTAGTTCCCATGTCTTTTTTACTATACATATTGAAGTGATTTTCTTAGTGATTATTGTATATTGGTGTGGATCTCTTTGAGCATATCCTACTTAGTTTGCTGGATTTCTCACATGCATTTTAAATGTTTTTCATCAAAGTGGGTAACTTTTTGGCCACTATTTCTTCCAATGTTTCCTTCCCCTACTTTTCTAGGACCCCCTGTTATGTATATGTGGGTATACATACATGCCTCTGGACAGATCTATGTTCTTCTCCTCCTCCTCCTCCCCTTCCTTCTTCTTTTTGTTCCAGACTGGATACTCTCAACTAACTTCAGATTCACTGATTCCTTCTTTTGCCGGCTCAAACCTGCTTTTGAACACCTCTACGGAATTTTTCATTTGTATCATTGTACTTTCAGTACCAAAATTTCTACTTGGTTCTATTTAAAACACGACTTCTATTTCTTTAATGATATTCTATCTTTGGTGACACATCATTCTCAGTCTTGTTTAGTTCTTTAAACACATGTCAAATAGCTGAGTTAAAGTGTTTGTGTAATAACTCCAATGCCTGGACTTCCTCAGGTGCCATTTCGATTGACTGCCTTTCCCCTCATGGGCCATACTTTCTTTTTCCTTTGCACACCCCATAATTTGTGTTGAAACTGGAAAATTTTAACAATATAAGGGGGCAACTTTGGAAACCACATACTCCCTCCTCTCCAGGACTTATTGTTGTAGCTCTAACTAATCCTGTAAAATGTGTATTCTTTGTTATGTGTGGCCACTGAAGTCTCTGCTCAGTTAACTTAGTGGTCATTTGATTTAATAGAGATTTCCTTAAATGCCTGGAACCACTAAGTCCCCTAGTCTTTGCCAAGAGACTGTGTGTGTGTGTGTGTGTGCACGCACGCACATGTGTGTGGCATGGCTTCATGCTCAGGAAGGAGGTTACAGCTAGCTCTGCCTTAGTCTTCACTTCTTGCTTGTGAAGATCCTCCTGGTCAGACAGAGGTGAAAGCTGAGGGAATTCAGGTCTTCCCTGAGCACACACAGAGCCCTACACGTGTGGCCTTCTATATTCTTAAGCAATATGTTGAAGGTTTTCAAAAACCTATGTACGTCTTAGTCATGAGGGAACCTCTATGGCTTCCATATTGGATGACACGCTGGATTCAGCCAACAATGGCCACACATCTGGCCTATTTTTGTATAGCTTTTGAGCTAAGAATGTTTTATATATTTCTTGAGTTGGGGGAAAAAAAGAAGAAAATGCATCTAAGACCCTTTATGGCTTGCAGAGCCTAGAATATTTACTATCTGGCCCTTTACAGAAAGTTTGCCTACCTCTGGGTAACCGAATCATGGATTCAGACAGCCAGTGATATCCTAGGACAGCCAACACCAACAATAAGATGATAGAACCAAAGGGGACAAAAACATTTGAAATACTATTACTTTACTTTAATGCTCCAGGCATTTTAAATATTCATAAAATCATCTCATTTCAGAAGTCATTTCCTCTTCAGTACAGAGTCTGTGTCTGGGATCAGAGACAAGAATATCACTGAATTTTCTTTACAGCATCCACATGCTGTAGGAATCATTCTGGTGTCTTGTCTTCTCTAGTAGTCCCCACCACATGCACAGCAAGGCTGGACCTACCCCACCTGCCACAACCTCAATGGTTAAACACATTCCGTAGCTTCACTGCCCCGTGGGTTCTATGGATCCCATACCTTTCCAGCACTGCTTCCTACTCCAGGTCTGTGATAAATGTCTACGGTGCTAGGGAAACATCATGTCAGTTGCAAGCAGGCTGGCACCTGCTCTGCCAAACCATGAAGACATGGAGGCACTTGAATGTTCTGGTTAAAACTGAGTTTCTAAATAGCACAGGAGTTAAGTGTGAGGAAAGGGGCTTTTCTCTCAATAATTAATTAATTACCTTAATGCATATTTAGCAGATCTATAAATTCCTGTCTGTTTACACTTGTTGCTAAGGCTTCACAAACAGTTTCAGTAGATGAAGTCATGTTAGACAAGAAGCAAAGAGAGAACCTGCTTAGACGCCACTTACCTGTAGCATGAATATGCACATCAACACCTGGTCATTCTTAAATAAATGCCTATTTTTCCAAAAGGAAGTTTTTAAAAGCCCTAGGCTTTGATTTTTCCAAGGTAATAATAATGTGTTTATCCTTTCTTCTCAAGCAGTGGTTCACAGCACTGCAAGCACACTGCTGTCTGAGGCTCTGATTCAGTTGTCAGGGGTGGAGAGGGGGGACCATGTGGACCCCAACACTGAGAAGCTTCCCAAGTGGTTCCAGCATACAGCCAGCTTTGGGAATCTTGGTACTGAAGGCTCTTGAGTCTTCCTAATCTCAGTTGTCCTCCGCTAAAGCCTGTGAGGTAGTCCTGGGTCAGGCAACAATCTCTTCTGTGAGGCAAGAAACTAAGGCACAGAGGGGTTATGGCTCATCTGACCCTGAGCAGCCAACGACAGAGCCAGGACTGGAGTGGACATCTCCAATGAATAACACCTCCTCCCCAGCAAGCAGCGACACAGACATGGACACATGTAGGAAGACTGACCGTCTGTGCAAGGGGAGCATGGACAAGCATGGAACAGTTCTGAGCCAACCACCCCCTCATTGGAAATAAACACATAAAATAGATATTTATTGAAAACACGTGAGGAAGGAGGGATCACTTTCTTTATAGAGCCTCACTTCCCTCGCATATATAGTATTGACTCAGGTTTGTTAGAAAATCTATCAAGATATACAGAGTTGCTAACATCTGAATTCTTAATTCTGTCACTGTGGCATCTGGAAAACCCTCAAACATTCCTGTGATTTATTTAGGTCTGAAAATTCATTACACATCTTGTTTGTGTGGGTTAGCCCTATGAACACCTCCATGCCTTCCCCTTTACCAGCCCCCCAAGACATCCTAAGGACCCAGTACCCTACACTTTCTAAATCAGTGTGCACCCAGCCATGGTCTGGTAAGTCCCCAAATAGCAACCCAGCAGCTATACTGGTCTCCAGGAGCGACTTTAGTCACTGACAGTTTTGCTGTGCTCTGCACAACGTCCCCATCTGTACTCTGGGCCACCAGGACTTTACTTTGTAATTCCAGATGCCCATCCATGCAAGCCAACCCAGCTGGGCCTTTCTCCACTTCACCTGACACCACACCTTCACATCCTATTCCCACATTTAAGCTCCCACATTTCAACATATCTCAGGAACTGTTGCTTCTTCCTCTCTTTTTGAAAAGTCTCCCCAACTGCAGCACTGTCCTTTTTGTTCAAGGAGAATGACTAATGGATACACACATCACGGGCTACGTGGTCGATGGAACTACTCTGAAAAGGGCCTGTTCACTCAGCTCACTGAACTCAAATGGATCTCGTTCTTGGAGGCCTACTGAAAAGTCTGCAGAATATTCACTGATCCAGTAAGCGAAAACCACACATAACAGGACACATCTGTTGACCTCCAAGATGCTGTGTGAAGCTCTAAAACCACATCTCTCTCGTTTGGGAAGACTCTTATTCAGGTGAGACACTCACTGAGAGTCTCTCCCTGAGACAGATGCTCCTCTATGGAACAAAATCTGCCTCTCCAGCTCCCACAGCAGGTGCTTGGAGAGAACCCTGTGTTGGGGCAAGGCCACCTGGGGGAGGGGCCTTCTACCTTCTGCTTACTCCCAGAGGGATTTTCACAAAGGTGAAAACCAAAAAAAGAGTGAACAGCAGGGAACTTTGCACAAGTGAATAAAGAATTCTGGTTAAAACAGATAACAGAGTCATCATATTTTAAGGATACCCAAGTATTAAGTAAAGCAAGACATCATCTTTTCTCTCTCTCATGCTTATTTGATGCTTACAAGTTTGTGACAAACTTGCTGCTCGGTTTCTAAAACATGCAAGGAGCAGACTGAGAGCAGCGTTTGGTGTGTTGGTGCCCAGCCCACACCAACCCTGACAAGTGACCTACCCAGTGCCATCAGGACCTGGAGAGGGACGGCGCCCGGCCCTGTGAGGTGGCGGAGAGCATGAAACTGAGGGCCGCCAGTGCGTGCCTGCCCACCCAGATTCCACAGGCAGAGTGTCATGGGGGGACGAGGAGGGACACATGGCAACCTCTAACATCCAATCCTCGTGCAGACAGAGGTTGCAGCTGGGCACAGGGCTAAGGCACAAAGGCTGCAGCACATGGAGACACCAAGCAGAGGTCCAGTGGTCCCCGGGGAGAAGAGGCGCTGCGTACAACACTACCTTAGGATAAAAATCCGACCCTTAGAAGAACATTCTGCTCTCCTCTTGGGGAATTTGCTGCAGTTTTCAAATCTCTGCAGTAGTGCAGAGAGCTCCACCTGGAAGCTCCGTGGGGAGTCAGTCACCTTTGCTCATCACATTTTTGTGAACTGCCTCTTTCTCATTTTCGTGTCACGTGGAGCGATCAGATGTCTTTCCTTCCCCTGGAGCAGGACCCCAAGCTTCTCCCTCCTCACAGCTTGATGAACGCCAGTGGCTGGCTCTGCTGTGACTCGGTGTTGGGGAGCGGGAAGACGCTGGATATGGCTATGTCCACGATACCTTGGCACAGTTCTGCGTACAGCTTCCTAAAACATGTTTAAAAATATGTTATCGAAGAAATTCATCAAAGTGCAAGCAAGAAACCAAAAGTTTTTCACCAGGATCTGCTGTAGAAAGTCCATCCCATGACCACATTTATACAACTGGCTTCTGCTGTCTATGCAAATACCGCAGGAGGCCCAGTGGGAAGATGAAGCGTCTCCTTAACACATGTCTCTGGAAGGCCTCGCAGGTCAAAAGAGAACACCTGCTCTGACATGAACTGAAGGGAAAATGGGCAACTCCAGTAGACCACCCTGGTATCTGTAGTAGGAACATATAGACGGGCAGACCTCCCCACAGAAAGCACTCACTCTGTGTGGTTGAGGGGACTTTAGGCAAGACTCCCTGTGAGTGACAGCTAAGCTGAGGCCAGGGGAATGAATGAAGTCAGACAGAGAATGGAGGACAGTGCAGAAAAGAGGAAGAAGGAGAGCAAAGACAGACACAAAGACAACAAAGGACGGAGGCAGGGAGAGAGCGAGTGAGTTGGGGAGGGGAGAACAGGGAAGCACAATGAAAGGGAAGTGGATCAGTGCAGGCTGAGGCTGCAGACAAGGCACCAGCCTGGCCACGTAGAGCCCAGACAATGGAGGCATGAAAGCAGAAAGGCTAAGGAGGAAAACTTCCCATCTAGTATCTTCAGAAGAGCCACACGGCCCTCCATCTCCCATGGCCACTCTTCCCTGTAAAATTTCTTCCTGTTTCCTGGGGCAACTCATGGGACCCAAGACTTCCCCTCAGGACTGACTCCAGTGCAAGGTAAAACCAGAGATGTGTGGTCCAGAGAACAAACCCACACCTAGTTTATGCGCTGGGCCACCCACCCGATGTGCTCAATGCACGTTTGGAATCCAGGTGGCTGGAACCAAAGGCAAGTGCCCAGGCCACCCCAATCTCGAAAAACAGAGGTTTTACTGCCCTGCTTTCCAATCCGGTTCCCACCCTCCCAGTGCAATGGCAGATCCCTGTTGTCACCCTCCCCATCACAGGACCTTCTCCCCCATCCCTACCCAGCCCCCAAGTCCCTTTTTACTGCCCTGAGGCTGGTGCTTCCATGTTTTAAACCACTCAGTCTCCCACTTATAAGGGCCGTTGACAGGAGGCCGTGAGGCAGTGTGGATGGTGACTAAAACTGGGACTTAGCTCACCAACTGCCCCTTGCCTCTCAGTTGGCCCAGGTCCCTCTTGCCTTTCTAGGCCACCTCACTGTAAGCTCCCCACCCAGTCCAGAAGTCCTCCCCTCTCAAAATCATATACCTGAAACAGAATCTATTTTCTTAGATTTGTAACAGCATGAGTCATACAATAATTAAGCAGGCCATGATCTGTGTGTCTCCTCCAGCGGACCTCCTTGAGGATGCTCATCTTTATGCTACTTCCTCCTAAGTTTCTCCAGGATGTGGTTATGGAAAAAAAGGCGAAAGTGAATCTCAGGAGAATCAGCAGCCTTGAAGGATCCTTCCTCCTTCATACTGATACCAGGCAGCAGGCAGGTTTCTCCCAAGAGGAGCAGAAGCTCCCTGAGGGTGGGCAGGTTCTGCTCACCTGTGCTCCTTGAAAAGCCTGACAATGAGCAAGGTCCCACTGGATGCTGTGTTCCCTTCCTGAAAGCTCTCCCGCCTCCCCCAGCCCCTGTCCCACTCCTCTCACGTCCCAGCTCCAGCTTTACTGCATCTCTGATGCCTCTCAGACCACTTCCTGCCCACGGAGCCCTGACCACTTTGGTCATCACTGTCTCCCTACTCCAGGACCCTGCTCAGTCAACTCATCACACACGAGCATCTCCTCTGGCAGTTACTAGCTTTGTTTGAAACTCTCACAGCAACAACCACCAACCTAAGTGGTCTCACTGCTCAACACACATGGGAAAGGAAACGCCTCAGCAAAGCCCCTGCTAGCAGGTCCTCTCCCAGGACTCCTGTCCTATCACTTCCTCTCTGACAGCGTTTAGAGTCACATGAGTGCACCACCTTGTTGAGACAGGTCATTCCAACTGTGGAACCAGCTTCCACTTGTTACAACCCAGTGGCGTTAGGCTTACTGAGCACAAGCAGGGGCGCCGTTGACCTCAATAAGCCAGACCTTCAACTCCTCATCCACCATGAAGTCAAAGCCAAAGAGCTGGAAGCTCTGGTAAGGGAGGTGCCGGGTGCTGATGGCGGGCTCCACGCTCATGAGGCAGCTCCTGCAGGGCAGAGGGGAGAGTGAGCTGAGAGCGGGGTGCGAGGGAGGAAAAGCACAGGAGAGGGGCCTGGATGACCGTACATCCAAGGGGCTAACATAAATCAGCCTTGACTTAATTCTCTCTTTTAAAGTTATTACCAATAGATTATTCAAGACAAGGCTCCTTATTAAGCAACTTGTTAGAAGACTCAGCAGCCATGCATGTCTTCAGAAGTAGAGGCTGCTTTCCCAACTCAGCGCTGTCACCGTGGCCCCATAAAGGCAGGTCCCACCCACAGGACGGCTGCTGCCACATTTGTTTGTAATAAATAAAACAGTTCCGTGTATTTTTTACATATACAAGAAATGGATCACCAATCAGTGAGGAGCAGGATTTGCACTAAGAATATTGGCCTCATTCACCTCTTTTGCTTATTCTTGTTCTATTGCCAAATTGTTACTAATTAAAAGATTGAAGAGCTACATATATTGAAACTAAACGTTGAACCAGAATAATTATTAACATCAACTATTGTTTGGAAAACATGGAAAAACACAGAAAAATTGACAATGCAATACATAAAAACTTGAAAAACAAAATATAAAAGTTGAATCTCAGA
Source organism: Furipterus horrens (assembly GCF_987537825.1). NCBI lineage: Eukaryota > Metazoa > Chordata > Mammalia > Chiroptera > Furipteridae > Furipterus > Furipterus horrens. The sequence continues at coordinate 69,522,756 of NW_028327176.1, forward strand.
AACACAGTGATAAGTAAGCGAGGTCAAAGGTCAGACTGCTGAGGCCAGAATCTTGATTAGTGTTTTAACCTCTTTGAGCCAAGCTTTGATTTCCATTAAGTTGAGGGTAAAATAATACCTACTTTTGGTGCTGAGATGGCTCAATGAGGTACTTATATAAGGAATTTATGAATAATAAATCACTGTTCTCTAGTACAGCCATCCCACAATACTTAGGCCATTTCTGTTTTATGAAGATTTTCCCTGATTTTTCCCTAACAGAGTGTTGGGGCAAATACCTATCTTAGTAATAAAATATGTTATGATGACTCTAAGATTATCAGAGATAGCTGTCCTTCTATTCAACTGTACTGTTAGAAGGAAAAATATGCAGGCTTCCATGTGACTAACTCTAGGACGTGTCCATGTAAGTAGATTTCGACTCATGAGTTTAAAGACCTGCAACCTCTGTGAATATGAGGCCAGTATATTGCTCTTCCAAGCTCTCTCCACCACTCCTCTCACTCCAAATATCAATTTCCTTTATTCATTTTTTAAAAAATTTTAAATCTTCATCTGAGGATATGTTTATTGATTTTAGAGAGAAAGGAGGGGTGGGGGGAGAAAGAGAAAGAGAGAAAGAGAGAGAGTGAGAGTTGGAACCCATAACCCTTTGGTGCATGAGACCAATGTTCCAACCAACTGAGCCACCCAGCCAAGGCTCCTTTTATTTTATTTTTTTCCCCAAAAGGAGAGTATTTCTATATGTATGTTTAACCCTTTAAAAATAATTTTAGAGCCCTGACTGTTGTGGATCAGTTGGCTGGGCATCATCCTGCAAAGTGAAAGGTCACCAATTTGATTCCTGGTCAGGGCACATGCCTGGGTTGTGGGTTCAGTCTCCAGTTGGGGCATGTATGAGATACAACCGATTGATGTTTCGCTCCCTCTCTTTCCCTCTCCCTTCCTGTCTCTAAAAATAAATAAATAAATAATTTAAAATAATAATAATAATTTTGACAGTTAGCCATTTAAGAACGAATTGGAATAAGAATTTCTTCTTCCACTTACCTTTAACCTGCACTAGCAAGCCACATATCACATTGTTTTTCTATATCCTATCTCTATGCTATAAAATACCTTAACTTTTGTTTTAATTAAAACATTATAATTAAGAAAAAAATATTTAATTTAATAGATGCTCATGGCAAAAAAAAAAAAAATAACAGAGAAAGAGAGAGAGAAAAGAAAAAAATACTGAAGAAAAAAAAGTGAAAAGAACATTATTCTCCAGCACAAAGAGTAAAAACTGAGAGCCAGAACCAAGTCAAAACGAAGTATTACTTTTTAGCTGTTGGAAGCTCAAGATTAATAATTTACTTTCGCAAAGGTTTTTCATGGTCAGAGAGTTTATACAGACTCTTTGTTCAGCTGGAGTGGGAGGTTTGGGTGAGTAGTGGGGTAAATAGTTTGAGAGCAGTGAGAAAACTCACAGCACGAAAGCAGCAACATTCTGTACAGAAGGAGGGGCCGGTGGGGGGGGGGGTGATGTAGCGAATATCCAACAAATGTTCTGCCTAAAAGAGGAATTCTTTCTTCAGCATACTTGATTTATTTGGTATCAGAATTCTAACCATTTACAATCCCTTAAGAAATGGAACTCTGAGCCTTGTAGTGATTCTGCTGGCCTCTATCTAAAAATATTTAAGGAAAAATCCTCAGGCATCATGACAGGGTGGTAATGGCAGAGCAGATAAACAGCCTAATAAGACAGACGGAATGCCCAGGAACAGAGCCTCACATAAATGGCGACCTGATTTGTAACAAAGGCACCGGAAATGCAGTGGGGATACAGCAGCCTTATGTACAAGTGGCCCCATGTCAATGAAAAATCCATGTGAAAAACATGAAACCTGACACATAACAATGCAGATACATTACAGGTCTAAAATATAAGAGATAAAACCCAAAGGTCAATCAACTGCAGTGGGATAAACTGTACAATATTCACACAATGGAATGTTATATAGCAATAAAAAGGATAAACTGCTGGTATGTGCAACAATATGGATGAACCCCATAAGCACCATATTGAAAAAGTAGAACACAAAACAAGGAAATACAGTATAATTTCCTTTACATAAAGTTTAAGAACAAGTGAAGGAATCTATACCAATAAAAGTCAAGAATAGCTGTCTTTGCCAGGGAGTACATATTCAGAAGTGGTGCAAAGGAGTCCTTTGGGGTACTCTGTTTTATATTCTGATTTGTGTTATGACTAGGTGAGTACATGCATCATTAAAGTTTCACTATGCTGTACATTTAAGATCTGTGGACTTTACTGTATGCATGTTACATCTCGGTTTAAAAAAAAATCTCTAGTGGATTTAGTAAGCTTTAATAAATGAATAATAACATTAAAAATTATTTCCAAGCATATTAAGAAACATGACCAGGAGATGAAACAGACAAGAGGTAACAACCTATAAGTCAGGGGTTGGCAAAAATTTTTAACATAGGGTCAGATAGTAATTATTTTAGGTTTTGCAGGATATAGCCTCTGTTGCATATTCTTCTATTTTTATTTTACAACCTTTTAAAATGTAAAAACCATTTTTAGTTCATAGTCATACAAAAATAGGCTAGAGGCCAGATTTGGCGCATAGGTAATCCAGATTTTGGAGTTGTCAGAAGAATGACGTTAAAGAACTGTCATTACTGTGTTCAAGAAAATATAAGACGAGTAGGAAAATTTCAAAAGAGAAGGGTCCTCTAAAAATAAGAGTCAAGTGGACATTTTAGAGTTGAAAGTATAACTAAAATCAAGCACTCAATAGGTGATTTTAACAACTTTAAACTGTTTAAACTTTTAAGACAGGTTTAATAACTGAAGAAAGATAAAATGATACAGAAAAACTATAGAAGAAATGCCACACAGTGAAAAGGATAAATATCCATGTAGTTATAGATGCAGAAGGAAAGGAAAATGGGACAAAAGCCATAATTAGAAAGATAATGACCATGAACATTCCAAAACAAATGAAAGATACCAAGCCACAGATTCAAGAAACACTACACAACCTGTGCAGGAATGTGTACAAAGAAGACTACACACATCACATAGTAAAATTTATAAAATCAACAAAAATAAATCTTAAAAACAGAGAAAAGAATCATCAAGAGCAATGCTAAGATTTCAGCTGACATCTCAACAGAAAAGATGAAAGCCAGAAGATAATGGTATGCCACCTTCAAAGTGCTAAAAAATATATTAACTGCTGATCTAGAAATCTGTTTCCAGAGCAAATGTCCTTTAAAAATGAAGACAAAATAAATATATCAGATAAATAAACACTGAGATAATTCATCATCAGCAGACATTACTTTATTTTTAAAAAGCACTAAAAATGAGTTTTTTGAAGAGTAAGAAAAATAATTCTAGACAAAAGCAAGAATAAGTATTCAAGAAAGACAAGTGAAATGAAGGGTTAAACTGTATGGGGAAATAAAAATGAATATTAACTGTACATACTAATAAAAAATGTCTTGTGAGTTTAAAATATATGGAGCATTAATGACCATTCGTGTACCCACACCCAGGAGTTTCAGGCTTCCTCCTTGGCTCCTCCCTGCCTAGTCTCTTAAGATAACCACTATTTTGAATTTTGTGTTTACTACTCCTTTGCTTCTCTCTTTATTTTTACCAAATATGTACTTTCCTCTAAATGATGTATTGCTAAGCTTTGCTTGTTTTTCAATTCATATGAATAGAATCAATCTGTATTTATCTTGTATACAGTGTTTTTTTTGTTGTTGTTAACTTTTTTGATTGACATTGTTTATATAACTCCAGTGAAACATCCTTCAGGAACAGACATTTTCAGATGATGAAAAATTAAGAGGAATTATCACAAGCAGAACTGCTCTTAAAAAAAAAAAAGGAAGAAAAGATGGAGTCTTACGGAAAACAATACCAGAGAGAAATCTGGAACCTCAGAACTAAAGGAAGAGCAAAAGAAAATGGCAAATATCAGGGTAAAAAATTTTTTTTCTTATTTTATATTTAAATATACTTCTTGTAGACAGCATACAGGTTAGCCTTGTATTTTTAAAAATTCAACCTATCTACATTAAAAAAATGTATATCACAGTTGATACCAAAAGTTCTAATATTATGTGGTAGTGATTTCAATGTATGTGGATATAATGCACATGGCAACTATAACATAAAGAAGAGTCAAGTGAATTATAAGGTTATAAGATTTTTGCCTTTTATTGGAAGTGGTGAATTATTAACTCTAAGAAGACTGTGAAATATTAGGTAGATATATTTTTTAATCCCTATAATCACCACTGAAATAGAGAAAGATAGATAGACAGAGATATAGCCAAATACTAAACAAAAATATTAAAATGGAACTCTAAAAAAATTCAAATAATTCAGAAGAGGTCAGGAAATAGAAACATGAAAGCAAATTAAGACAAAAAAGGGAATAGACCAAACAATAAAAAGGTAGACATAAATCCAACCAAACCAATAATTAATTAAATTTATATTATATAAACACACTAATTAAAAGACAGAGATTATCATACTGGATTCAAAACAAAACAAAACCCAACTCTATGTTATCTACCACAGCCCAGTAGAATAAGAAGTAAAAGGACAGAAAGAAAATACCATTAAGCAAAAGAAAGCTGGAATGGAATTTGGCATTCTCAAGAAGTAAGCAATGACATCAGGTTCTTTGCATAAAACTAATAAGATCAGTTGTTAATCAAGATTTTGTTGACCATGATTTTGACTGGAATGTCATGCCTAAAGGAGACATGCTTGGGTTCTGACTGTTACCAAAAAGCTCTGAGGAACTGGGATTGACTTTTAAAGGTAATAAAAGCCCATGAGAAAAAAGGCTTGGTACCTTGGTTGGTTATGTGGTTCATGGCAATCTTTCCAGGGAAGGAATGAAGGTTGCTTTCCTGAAAGATGGCTAGAAGGGACCTTAAGGCACAATGGAAAACCGAAGGATTTGGAAAAGACAGGTGTTTACAGGCAAGGCTGAATGGCAAGTATGTGGCTCAGCTTCTGTGTCCTGAAGAGCAAACTGAAGGTCACCCTAAAGGTTCCTTGTGTAAGTTCTAGCAAAACAGACATAAAAATCATATGTGATCATTTGCAGCTCTTGTTGTGTTTATGCAAACGAACAGGATAAATTAAAACTGGACTAAATGCAGTCCCTTTAATGACAAGGAGGGTAATCTTAAGGAGAAAAATCACGATTCAAGGAAAATCACAATGCTCAGTAGTAGACTATAAAGTAGTGCAGCTGTCTTTAAAGTTTATTTTCATTTAAAATTTGTTTTCATTTGAAAGTTGAACTAGGTCTGTGACATCATCAAAGATGCTTAATTTATAGGCAAGAAGAATGTCAAATGCCTTGCAAGTGAATGTCTTTCCAATAAGACAGCCTTGCAGATTTAGAAACTGGTTTGTAGGTTATGTTGCGTAAATTAACATGTGTGTTCTGTTTTCATAAGGCATAAGCCTATGATCTCATTACCTGAGTGACTGTCTGTACATATAGGCCTCACTTAATCCTATTTGCATTGCTGCCTCCTGAGACTCAATGGTTTGGCTGAACTAAGTGGCTGGGTTGGTGAAGCATGGGGTGATCTGTGGGCTTCACTTTAAAATTGGTTTCTCTTTTCTATCCAAATGGCTTGGACAGAAAGGGCCCAGAGGCCTGGGGGTTGGGGGGAACCTAAAATATTCCCCTCAGCCCAAACTTAGTGGACAAAAGGGTCTTGGACAGGTGTGACATGCCTTGCACACCTTCCTCCAAAGAAGTCTTTTTTTTCCCCTAATGTAGGACATTGAAAAATTAATCCCTGCCTTTTGTCATCTAGTGGTTATGGATTGAATGATGCCTTTTAACCCTGTTGCCAAATCTGTTGCCCCCAGAATACAACAAGGATGCCGGCTTGTTAAACCAAGCACGTCATTGTCCAGGGACAGCCAACTGACCTGGAGTTTGCACGATCCTTCCCCATGTGGGAAGGCCACTTTCCGCTCCATACCCCCACTCTTATTAGGGATTTCTGGACCCAAGGGTAGGTGGACGACGACCATGTCCAGCTTGAAGCAGCTAGAGGAGCACGAGACCTTCATCCATTGTCCTTTATGAGATTATAAAGGGTCTTAAGTCTGAGAGGGAGGGAATTGTTATTTTTTTGTTATAAAAAATTAAGTATTTTTTAAAAAAGAATAATATAGGAAAGGGTGAAACCAAGGAACTTATATGCATGACCCATGGACATGAACTAAGGGGGGTGGGATTGCTGGGGGAAGGAGGATACTGGGCAGAGGGGAGCAAAAGGGAAAAAATTGGAACTATTATAACAACATAATCAATAAAATATATTTAAAAAAGATTAGTAACAAGGTAAAAAAAGAAAGTTGGAATGGCTATATTAATATTAAAAAATCAACTTCAAAATAAGAAATATTATGACAGATAAAGACAGATTATAAAGTGGTCAAATTCCCCCAAAAGAGACAATAATTCTAAATGTATACGCACAGATTCTTCAAAATATATGAAACAAGAACTGATAAAACTAAAAAGAGACAGAGAGCAATCCTAATTGTACCTGGAGACTTCTCAATAATGAACAGGTAGAACAGAAAATCAGCAAGGATATAAAAGACTTACACAACACTAGCAACCACCTTCACCAAATTCACATTTATAGCACATTCTGCCTGAGCAGAGCAAGGCAAATGCTATTCTTAGTGCATATGGAACATTCACCAAGATGGACCACATTCTGGGATATGAAACAAACTAACAAATTTTAAAGACACAAAACCATGCAAACTATGTTCTCTGACTACAATGGAATTAAAGTAGAAATCAATAACAGAAAGATATCTGGAGAAATCCACTAATATTTGAAAAGTAAGCAAAAATTTCTAATAACACATAAGTCAAATAGGAAGTCACAAGAGAAAATGGAAACTTTTAATAAAATAAAAATAAAAACACAACATAGCAAAATCTGGAAGAATGGCTAACAATTGCTTAGGGGGAAATTGATAGCATTACGTTCTTAAAGTTTTAAAAAATGAAGTCTCTCAAATCAATGATTTAACCTTTCACAAGGAAAATATAAAAAGAACAAATTAAACACCACCAAAAAACAGAAAGTAGAAAATAATAAATAGCATAAATCAAAGAAATAAAAAACAAAAACAACAGAGAAAATCAATCAAGCCAAAAGCTTTTTAAAAATTAATAAAATACTGTGAGCCAAGTGTCGCTGGTTCGATTCCCAGTCAGGGCACGTGACTAGGTTGCACGTCAGGTCCCCAGTTGGGGGCGCGAGTGAGAGGCAACCACACGGTGATGTTTCTCTCCCTCTCTTTCTCCTTTCCCCCCTCTCTAAAAATAAATAAATAAAAATAAACAAACAAATTAATTAATTAATTTAAAAAAGAATAATAAAATAGATAAAACTTTAGCCAATTCACCCAAGAAAAATAGACAATATACAAATTACCAATATAAAGAAAGAAAGCAGTGACATTATTAGAGATCCTAGAAACATCAAAAGGATGATAAAAAAAACGACAAAATTTTTGTCTTTAAAAGTAGACAACTTAAGTGGAATAACTCCCTGAAAGGCTCAAACTCCCAAGGCTCCTTCAAGACACATGTAACCAAAAAGATACAATTCAGTTACCTAATGATATGCTTGATTTGTAGTAAGATACTGCTCTCCAGGGTAATGTTCAATGCACTTGTCAGGTACTGATTGAACTCCTCAAAGAACATTTCATTTCCTTCTTCATACTTCCCATAGTTCTTAGAATATTCCTTTTGAATGCAGTGATTGGTCAAATGGCAGGTTTTGTCTTGGAAATTATCAACATGATATGGTTCTGAGGCAGTCCGCAGCACACCCTCTCGGTAGAGGTAGATATTATACTGGTGATCCACCAAGACCCAGCTCCTGCAAGTCAACGAAAGCAGTTTTACCCAAGTCCTCCAAAGTTCCTTCATATAAGATACATATGCATCATCCTCATATCCTGATGTTCTTGGTGGGAGGTAAAGGAAGAAGGTAGGTTCTAAAAGTATACAAGGCAAGCCACAGCAATGAGCTAAGAAAGGAAACTATCACAGTAATGCTCAAATAAAACATTTTGCCAACAATGACCAGGAGACTTTGACCCATTCAAAAGATACAGCATTTTAAAGACATCTGGTGATGGGTTTGTTTTAAAGGCTCATCTATGAAACCTCCATTTGCCTTTTTTGGTGATTTTAAGTAATTTTAAGAGAAAGACTGTTCTTTCTGAAGCTGGTCCAATATAGAATAGCTGATCTGACATAAAGGCAGCAGAGACCAAGCCCTTTCTGAGGAGCCTACAGCAAGGCTAAGGGCAGGCTGGGCTGAGGGCCGTTCAGCTTTAGAAAGCAATGCACCTCTTCTCCTTGCCAGGTCCTTTGCACAGAAAGTTGATGAAATCCTTAAAAAGTGGGACACAAATAAAGTCAGGACATATTATTTGTCAGGGTCATGTGATGTTTTATGTCTGAATTATGTGTTCCATGTATATCTCTCTGCTTCTTTCATGAGTAAGGCTCATATATTTACACCCCTCTCTTTGAATCCACAAGTCATTTTCATTAAAGAGAATAGAAGGAAGGAAGGAAAGGAGAGAGGGAGGGAAAAAAAAGAAAAAAAAAGAAAAGAAAAAAGAAAGAATATCAAAAGAAAATAGAGAATTATGTATGGAAGCTCAGTTCCATTCAACTGTGCTCAATTTTAGTAACTAAATACAGTCAAACACTTCCTCACATTCCATGTCACCCTCCTCATCAAACAATACACCACTGCATTTTTTTCAGAATAGTGGAATAAACAAGACTTGGATTCATTACCGAATGTCAAACTTGCGATGACCAGGCTCCAGAAGAAGAGGGCGCTCAAGGTATTTCTGGATCACATGTACCTGGCCCTGGTTGTCTATGAAATCCAGAAGTTCCACAGCATCGGATGAGATGAGGATGCCTTCACCTAGCAGGGGCAAAATCAAAATGAAAATTAGCGCAGTTCATCCCTAGAGGAATGCTCTCTGCAGATCCAGAAAGTCAACACTGACAGCAGGAAACACAGAAAGGTGGCTCTTCCTGGCCTTCTCACTCTTCTATCTCCACCCTTCCCTCTTCCAATCACTCACACTCTCCCCTCCACCCACCAAAGCACCAGGACCATTCATTCAACTTTTGCTACATAGAGGGTTGTAAACACTGTCTTGGCAAGCTCTGACCATGAAGTTTCATTTTAAAAGACACCCCAAATGTCTAAGCACACTAAATAAATGCCACTCTCCTGTTGATCACTGGCTATAATAAAACAAGATGTATGTACTGCCTGTGACCACTTTTAACTCTGTATCTTATGGAAATACCAGGAAGATTAGGTTATAGATACAAATGTACATGTGGATTCCCTGAAGCTTTGTAACAGAAAAAAAATTGGCTACATTCAAAGTATCCATCAACATTTAATAACCTTAACAGCTTCACTAAGGTATATTTTACATGCCATAAAATCCACCCTTTTAAAGTGCACAATTCACCCTGGCTGGTGTGACTCAGTGGACTAAGTGCCGGCCTGAGAACTAAAGGGTTGCTGGTTCAATTCCCAGTCATGGCACATGCCTGGGCTGCAGGTTAGGTCCCCTCTTGGGGGCGTGCGAGAGGCAACCACACATTGATGTTTCTCTCCCTTTCTCCCTCCCTTCTCTCTCTAAAAATAAATAAAATATTAAAAAAAAATAAAGTGTGCAATTCAATGGTTTTAGTGTATTCCAGCAATTATCACTACAATCTCATTTTTGAATATTTTCATCACCTCCAAAAACACTCCATATCCATTAGCGGTCACTCCCCACTCCTTCCTTACCCTAGCCACTGTCAAACAGTAACCTACTACAGGTTTGCCTGTTCTAGATGTTTCATACAAATGGAATCATCCAATATGTAGCCTTTTCGTGTCTGGCTTCTTTCACTGAGCATCATATTTTCAAGTCTCATCCATGATGTAGCCTGTGTCAGTGCTGCATTCCACTCTATGACAGAATATTATTTCACTCTATGGATAGATCACATTTTGCTCAACCATTCACCAATTAATTGATGGACATTTAGGTTATTTCTGAATAACCTAGATGTAACCTGCTGTCTGGCTCTTATGAATAATGCTGTTATGAAAATTTGCATAGAAGTTTTGTGTGCACGTTTCCAATTCTTTGGGGAATACACATAGGAGTAGAATAATATGGTAACTTTATGTTTAACTTTTTGAGAGACTACCAAACTGCTTTCCAAAACTGATGCACCATCTTACATTCCCTCAATATAAGAGTTCCAATTTTTCATTCTTGCCAACAATTGCTATTATCCATTTTTGTGATTTTAGCCATTATAGCTATCTTAGTGGGTGTGAAGTGGTATCTCCTTGTGACTTTGATTTGCATTTTCCTAACAACTAATAATATGAGCATGTTTTCATGTGCTTATTGGCTGTCTTATTTGTATGTTTTCTTTGGAAAAAATTCTATTCAGATTCTTTGCTCACTCCTTAATTGGGTTATTTGTCTTAAAAAAGTTCTTTATACATTCTGGATGCAGGTGTCTTATAAGAGATATGATTTGCAAGCATCTTCTCCCATTCTAAACAGTTCCTTTATTGCATGGATTCCTCATGTTGCTCTTTTAGAGCCGCAACTGCCCCCCTCCCCACACCACCTTCCTGACAACTACTAATCTGTTCTTCATTTCTATAGTTTTGTCATTCCAGAAATGTCATATAAATAGAATTACATGGTATGTGATCTTTGGGGATTGGTTTTTTCACACAGCATAATTCCCTGGAGATGCATCCAAGTTGCTGCTTTTAGCAATAGTTCATTCCCTTCTATTGCCGAATAGTATTCTGTGGTGTCAGTTCACCAAAGTTTGCTTAATCATTCACCTTTTGAAGGAATTTGAGTTGTTTCCAGTTTGGGGCTATTATGAATAAAGTTGCTTTGAACAATCACATACAGGTTTTGTGTAGACATGTTTTCATTTCTCTGGGACAAATGTCCAGAAGTGTGCAACTGGATCTGGAGCTTACAGGGAAAGACCTCGCTGGAGATGTACATGTATGGTGATGTGGAGATGTATATACATGGAGATGTACATGTATGGAAATGTATGTGTGTAAGTCATCAGTATGTAGATAAATATTTAAGACTATATAGCTGGATGTGCTATCTACCCTCAAGGATTCAGATTAGAAGAGTCACTCATTTAAATACACACTAGCCCTGGCTGAGTAGCTCAGCTGGTTAGAGCATCATCCCTATATTCCAAGGTTGCAGGTTTGATCCCTGGCAGTGCATATCATACAAGAATCAACTGATGAACGCATAAATAAGTATAACAGTAAATCAATGTTTCTCTCTCTCTCTTTCTCTCTCTCTCTCTTTCTCTTCCCCTTCCTCTCTTTTTAAAATCAATAAAGATAAATATATATCATTAAAAGCTAGTGTACAATTGCACAGAGACAGGAGAAGGGGACAACAATGCCAACTCACCTTTGGCACCAGCGGATGACTTTGCAATCCACACGTTGCCCTCTCCATCTTCCTTCTTTTTGTTATAAGAAGCCAGGAAGAATTCCCTTTCGTCCGTCCTCAAGTTAGAGATTGGTGGGTGGATTCCATTCTGTGCAGGAGCAGCTGGGGTCTTGAGATTAGTGGGATAAATCACATAAGATTCCGGAAACCATGTGCAAGACTCGGCCAGTTCTGGGCTTGTCTTGATTAGCCTGGCAGAAAACAGAGGGTCAATTTCCCTTCTTAGTACTTTGTTCCCCTATTCAAAAAAGCCAGTGCTACCTTCAGAGCTCACCAAGGAGGTGGGGTCTAACTTGGGGCCAGGGAGTGGTCTCCTTCTTATGCCAGTACATATGATCTTAAAGGCATGTGTCAGCAGGTTCAAAAGAGACCCAATATCCAGAACCTAGCTCTTTTCAAAATGCATCTCCGAGAAAACTTAACTTGAAATAATCCTAAGCCAACACCCTCCTGACTTCAAAACAGATAAAGGAGGAATCTTTCTAATGGGACACAGGATTCCAGTGGTCATAACTAAACGTACCTCCTTCCCCACAAATAACATGACACAACAGAAGATAAAGTCGGGCTCTGGGCAAGCCATTTAATAAACAGCAGGACTAATAAAGGGCTTCCCACCATGTCTACTCTCCAGCTGGTTCCCCACGGGGGAGGCATCAGCATCACATTTCATAGATTGGGCACCGGGTCATAAGAGAAGTAAGTACATTCCCCAACATCACACATGCAGTAAGACACAGGCAGGATGCAAGTCCCTAAACCCCAAGTCCTAACGCTATACTGACCCTCACTTTCTAAGAACCAGAGCCAGGGAAGAACCAAAGACACTCACAGGCCTTCCCTAAGCTGGGCTACCTCTTCTACAGACTGTTAATATCAAGTTTATGTTAAAGTTCACCTGCAAAAACGAGTCTATGTGCAAATGGTAGGAATAATGAAAATAAATTTAAAATTGAGAATTAAAATAAAGTTATTTTAAAGTTAAAGACAACATGATTTGAGTTACTTGAACTCAAAGGAACAAATAAATAAGTTTCAAATTAACTGAATGTTCAACTCTATCTGCACTGTCCAATAGGTTGACCACTAGCCACAAGTTGCTTCTGAGCACTTGAAATGTGGCCAATGTGACTCAGGAACTGAATTTTAAATTTAGTTTAGTTTCAATTTAAAAATCAAAACATTATACAATATTTCTCCATTAAGCACAACTTCACTGTTTTGGTAGGAGGACATTTCGCTTTAACCACTGCAGGACCTAAGACATATTTGCTAGATCACAGCGTGCACGTCAGGCACTTTTGTTGTTCCCAGTATTGCACATAAACACATCACTGTTCCACTCAGGGACAATAGATTGATTCAGTACATGTGGATTTTTTTCCATGCACTTAGGAAACATTATAATGTGATTTTTATGCATGAGTTACAGTGATAGCTAGGTAAATTATAATTGGTAACCAAAGTGAAATGTAGTTATTTTTCTAGTTAACAAATAAGTACAGAAAAATTTTCAAATTTAAAATAAAGGCATACTACTGATACAGAAGAACTGAATGGGGATGCAGAAGCTGGAATGACAACCAGAACAGTAACAGAGAAAAGCACTAGGAGAACGTATGTCACAACTTTTACGATGAGTGACAAACAATTGCAATTTGTTGTGGCAGAGTAAAACAAACTTCGCTAGGTGCAGGAGACATTTTCAGCAAATACATAATGAATTTGATAAGCATCTCCCTCTCAACAGTCAAAAAAGAATCAATAAAATTAGTGGTTGAAATCCAAATAAAATATTCAACAAAAAATGTAAACAAAATTTTAATAGAATCTGTGCCTGGAACTTTGGTCAGATATAAAAGGACTTGGATTCTACACACAAAAAAGAAAATCATTTTAGATGGAAATGTGGTAAAAGAAATTATTTTGAAGAAAAGACTAAAAAAATCTTTTTATAAAAAGTGAACAATGCTTAAGTAATTGCCCATAGAGTACAAAACATTTCTAACCGTACTAAAGATTTATTCAAAACTTGAAAATTAAAATAAATTTTGCATTAGATGAGTGGTGTGACATAAGAGATGCTGTCCAATAACTACTTTGGGTATGTTTTCCTCAATGGATTTACAAATATATGAAGAAACATCATCCAATTACAGCCTATAAAATAGCAAACTTACTATATAGCTAGTTTTTAATCTTTTACACCTGTCAAAGAAGAGTTTCACCTACATGCTTTGAAATTTCAGTTTCTATCACAACAGACAGTACTCCAGCCAGGTTGGGTTAAAATTGGATTTACTGGGATTTTTAAAGAGACTGATGTTTTCTTTATTGCTTCATTCTACTGTCTGATACATATTGGAAACATCTGCACTCAGTTTTCCGAAGCCCACCCCATGGAAAGTATCACGGATACAGTTGTTAAAATGGTTCAGTATATACTTGCGAATACAGAACTGCTGCAAGAAATGGAACACAGTGTTTGATGATGCTGCGTTCTTAGCCAAAGATAGTCAGATGGAGAGGTTTGCAAAGATTTAGTGTATAGTTAACTCCAATTCAGGATTTCTTGAAATAGAAGGAATGCTTGCCAAATCATTATTTTCAATAATTTATATCTCACTCAATAGTCGAAGATTGTACAGGACAGTGTAATTTTCACACTGCTATGAACAAGCTAATTCTAAAGCTCTGAGGAAGGGAAAAGAAGACCTTATTTATGACCTAGCCAAACAGGTATGAAAATTTATGTTCCAACTTTATAGAAGAAGTCAATAATAATGATTGTACATATTTTGTATAACATGACTTACTGTGCAGAAGATTTTAATTATAACAGACAGCAAATTTGCTGCAAAAACTAAGGAAAATTTTGAAGAACACTTGGTTGATGTTAATAAATTTAGAGTTTATTCAATATTCTTTTGAATTCAATAGTAATACTACTGAGTTAACACAAGAGTTGTGGATTTACTTAACTTGGATATAGTTTTGAAAATGATATGCTTTTGCTTTAAGCCAAGTCAATTATTTTAATAAAATGAACCTGTTTTGTCAATGTGCCTGTGATTATTAATGGGAAGTGGTTTTTGATATTCAATTAAGTTATTGAAAAATTTTTACATAGGTGGGAACAACTTGGTTATATAAATTTTGTTTTAAGCATAAATTTTTATGAACCCTAAATACAGAATAAGGGGGTTGCAATGAAAATTTAGTGTCTATAAATATAAAATCCATACCAGATTCTGAACACTCAGAATTTTTTAAAAAATCTGGAATATATAATTTGTTTATATTAGTTACATGTCAAAATTATATTTTTGATTATTTGGTTAAATAAAATATATGATTAAAATAAATTGCACCTGTTTCTTTGTACTAATTTTAATGTGGCTACTAGGAAATTTAAAATCACACATGTGGCTAGTATTCTATTTCTGTCAGATGGCACTGGCCTGCAGGATAACCTTAATTTGGAAGCCTTCATTTCCCGTACAAAATCAAGACCAGTTTCTACAAAAGTCCCTTGCATTTGTCCCATTTCCTCATAAGCCCATTTGGAAAGAAATCGTGAATGGAGGTTTATTTACGTCTACAAGGGGGGAAATGCTCCTGAGTGGAAAAAAAGTCTCCAACCAGAGCCAGAAGAAAAGCCCTTGGGCTCTCAGTCTAGGGCCTCAGGGCCTCAGTGAATTTCTGACACCCCTTGAAGGGACAGCAGGAAGGTGCCTGCTATACAGGGTCCAGTATAGGGTCTTATCAGATCCCTCTGGGGGACGCCCAGCCACATTGCCCATGGTCTTTTGTGTAGTCTGGAACTGTCCTGAAATCCTGACTCAACACTTAACTGCCATGGCCCTGGGCAATCCAGCTGCCCTTTGTGAGCTGCCATTTAATATGACCTTTTTTTTTTTTAAACTTTCTGAGCCATTTTGAGCCATGCAAAATTATGGGAAGGAGACAAAATGACAAAGGCAACCATCACCTTCTGAAATTACTACAGTCCCTCTCAGGATCCCTGAGAGAATAAAGGACATTTGGGAAGGTGAGGACAACCCCAGCCTGGGAAAGTCAAGACACCACACACTGTCGCATGCCACCACCAAGAGGTAAAGAGCAGGCGTGATCACCACCATCCCCATTTTACAGATGGGATGCTGGCAGTCAGGATGGTGCTGTGCAAGGTCCCAGAGACCAGACACCTTCTCACACCTGGTCATGGCTCCAGTCCTGTACTGTACTCACTGGACCTCAGTATAGCTGCTAAATATGCAAATACATAGAATATATTTTACAGCATCCTCTGTTACTACTTACAAAAGCAAAATTCTACTTTTATCTTTAAGAAAAAAATCACAGTAGGAAGAAGATTGAATAAACATTTACAGTAATCTCTAAATGAATAATCTGAATAAACAATCATGCCTCACTTCTAGTTCTAGTGAAGAAAACTTCTGCATCTAATATATAATAAATGTGTAATCAGAAGACTTCAGGATGCCTAGGTCTCCTTTAGGGGTAGCTGGCAAATCAGGAAAACCCATCACTGAGAGAAGTGGATACAAAGTTACTGGGGCCAGTGAGTCTGGACAAAAAGTGGGACATATTCCTATGACTACTCCACCTTGTAAATGTCTAGTCCAGAATGAAATGTGAGTTGGGACACAGCACATGCGCGGAGTCATGTCTTCCAGTGTCCTCTGACTGGTTTGGCTGCACACATCTGTTCAGTAGTTATCATGGAAAAGACAATGGAGACCTGCTATCCTCGTGATTTTAGGGGCTATACCCACCTTCCCTATTGAAATGATGATAACAGCAGTGATTATTATAATAACAGTAATAACAGTAAGATCTTTCACTTACACAGTGTGAACTATCAAGCAGGCATTATTCAAAGCCTTTACATAAATTAACTCAACCCTGACAACAACCCCAAGGCCTTTACTATTATTATTCCCATTTTACAGAGAAGGAAACAAAGGCTAAAAGTCAAATGCTCACTATAAATCCCTGTGCCGCACACTTCACATGCATATCCTTATTCCATCCTCACAACCACCTAGGAGGGACAGACTGAGGTTTAGAGGGATGAGAAAATTTGCCTAAACTAATAAGAAGAGGAGCTGGGATTACAAGACCAGCAGGTAGTATAGCTTCCTCTACCTTAGAATCTTGTTGTTATGACAACTGCCAGAACATAACTTCGCAGAGAGGTGCAGTACAGCAGATGCAGTTATGCCTTGCCAGGTGTCCTTTCTGAGGGGACTCTGGCTGCTGTGAGACTGGCTGCCAAGGGCTTGTGCATGCCCCTTCTCCAGGGACCAGCTGTGCCCAGAAATGTCCTACTTCTCACCACAGCCAGTGGATGACGGATGCTGGAGTGCAAAACACATCCCCAATACATCACTCACACAAGAAACCTGTCTCAGGCTCTGCTTTTGGGAGTCTGACCTCAGGCATTCGTCAAGTGCAAGATGGAAGAGTTCTGGACTACAATCAAAGTAACTCAGAGGAAGCTCCAAAAGTGGTATGTGTAGGCTTGTTAAGTATAAGTATTTGTGCCCTTTAGAAATAACCCCACATTTTTCCTTATGTGCTTCACAGTGAAAGCTAACACCACTTATGTAAAAAGAAACAAAAAACAAGAAAAAACAAACCAAGAACGGGTTTCAAAGAACACTTACTTCACTAAAGAAGCTTTGCGACACAGTTTGTCAGCCCCCCTGTAGTAATTCACCAACTGCACCAGCCCAGGCTCGTGACCTGTGAACAAAAGAGAGGCTCAGAAGAGGGCCAGAAGCAGTCAGCACCCATGCACAGGAGAGGGAACAGCTGTGCCATGCCCAGCTTTCTCTCTCCCTTCCAGGACTGCTGGTTAGAAAAGGAATAACTTTGCTGCCTTGCACCTGTACTACCCCTTGCCTCAGCATCCCACTGGTGCGCTCAGTCTCCCCATAGTGGACATTATAATATCAACATCATAGAGCTGTCTGAGGCCTCTGCTGCCTTTGTTTGTTCTTAATGTTGTTAGAAACAAGGACATAGTGACTCTCAAACCAGTGAAAAGTCATTAGTAACAAAGGGCAAATGTAATTAAAGGGTCTTAAGGGCAAATGTAATTAGAGGGTCTCTGAGAAGGGAGCTGACATCACTGGCATATCTACAAACCACAGAAGGGGCATTTAGATAACCGTGTTAGATTGTAACTCCGGAGTAACCAGTAATGGAGAAACGGGGAAGAAGGAGCGGGGAGGGGGAGCTAATTGCGTTAGGGTGGGGAAGCTAATCGCTCTCACTTTAGGGCAAAGAAGATAATCACTTTAGGGTGGCAATTTCAGGATGGAAAAGATAATCACTTTAGGGTGGCAATTTCAGGGTGGGGAAGCTAAGACTATAAAACCAGTTTCCTTTGTCTACTTGGGGCGCACATTCTCCTGGCTGTGAGGGTGCGCCCGGCTCTGCAGACTCGTGAATAAAGGCCTCGTTTTACTGCTCAAGTCCTGTGTCCCAGTTTTTATTGTGAGCGTTTCTCACAATGTGAAGGGCTACTTTCTATTTCACCTCTCTCGGGTCCCCACTGCACCCCTCCCTGGCTTAATACACTGACTTGTGAGTTATCGCTGTACAGTTAGGACTTCAGCAGAGTCACGCTTCTCACCTCCCTAGCCTTGTTCCCTATATCCATAAAGGAAGCAGCAGAACCGGTGCTCCTTGTTCTCCAGCATATTTGCCTTTGCAGACTTGTAAGAAAGCCATCAGAAGGTGAAGGGAGGCAGTGGACTTTCTTCTGTGTGTCACCCCACGAGAAAACTCATTTTCAATAGATCTTACGGCAAGTTCCCTCCTCCATAAAATTAGAACAGAAAAGATACAAATAAAATCAAATGTCTAAATTTTTATTTAAAATCCTAACAAAATACATTGAGTTTCCAGCAACAAAAACACAAGTAAGGCCAAACAAAGGGGGTTTGAATGGAAGCTGCCAGAGGTAAGAATAATTGATCTGAGAACAGCAGACAATCAGATAAAAAGTTTCAGGCACTACCTGGCTGTCACCAGCTTCCTGGCTCATACCTGGGTTACCTACATTTTCACTCGTGGCCCCAGCATCCTGAGCCTTTACCTGATTTCTCTTTGGGGATCCTGTGGTGCACTTTAAGCAAAAGGCAAATATATATGCGGTGAAGGCATAAAACCATTTTGGTTGTGGGATGAGGCTTCCTTTCCCACAAACACCAGATGCTTATTGCTCATCTGCCGACTTTGTGGGGCCTGTTTAGGTTTGGACCTGCTGGGTAGTTTCTACTCCTCCTTCCTAGTCCTGAGCACGGCAGCCATGCTGTCTACCCTGGCAGAGCCATTTCTCTGCTTTTAGTGCTAGGATGCCATCTAAGCTTTTACAGCCAGACATTGCAAAGACGAAGGAAGTCAGGTAGGCGGCGAAGTGGACAGAGAAAGGAGGAAATAAACATTTCCATTGTAAGCAGATTTTCTTCTTTGAGGGAAGGTGTTCTCTCTGGAGAGGGCTTCTTAGGGAAACAGTTAACAAAAGGGGATCTTGGGCAAATTCCTGGCATTCCAAGACTTCTGGGGGGTTATTACCAACCCCATCGTACATCATAACCTTGTATAACCATAAAAAGTGGTTCATGTTACCATTCCAAAGAACAAATTCCAGTAAGGCCGTGCTGCCACACCCTTCACTTCCCAAACCATCCCGAGTGCACATGGTCCCCATTCAAAGGCTCTAAGCTCACAGTAGCCAGTTGGTTTTCAGTTTCTACCCCTTCAACCTCTCCAGGCCTGACCACACCTATTTCTAGAAACTGTTTCCTCTCCTAGACACAGAACACTGCTCTGTCTGGTTGCCCTCAAAGGCAGAGAAGGCTTTTTTTCATGATCGATTCTCTGCCTGGGTCTTTGGCTTACGATTTGGCCCACACCCCAGGGAATTCTGGCAGGGAACATGGTTACCAGGGCAGAGGCTGCACATCCTGGTGACAGTGCAGCGAGGAGACGCCACGAGGCTACACTCAGGTCAGTGGGACGTGAGTTGAAGCCCCTGCACAACTTCTGGATTACGTCATCTACAGAGGAGTGTGGACGGTCTGCACCCCCAACACCTTCTGCACCTGGCCACTGTACCTGGTGGTGCCAAGCCAGCGCCAACCATGAACCCAGCGCCCTGTAAACTCTGCATGCAACGCCCCTTGGTAAACCCACAGTTGTGAACACAGTTCCCTTGGTGAAGCTAAAGAATGGTCTGAAATCACAAGTCCCCAGCCCTTTTGAACCTCCTGCTTTTGGAATCCAGGTCTTTTCCAAATCCCCTGGCGGTTTATCTGAGCCTTGGGGGAGCTGAATCCTTGGGGTTCTCACCACACACAAGTGCCCCTCCCGCATACACACCAGGCCAGAAGCAATCCTCCAGCCAGAAGTCAGTCATCCGGGCTCGGTGGAGCCTCTCCTCTCCACCCCGCGCTCAGCCTGCGGACCTGCCTCATTGGGGCGTCGGCCAGGCGAGGCGGGCATCAGGCCTGGGGGCGGGGATGCAGAGAGGGGGCACCGGGCTGTGGGATTGGAGAGGGCGGTGTGTTCGGCCCGAGGATACGGGCATCGGCCCCGGGGATGTGGGGTCGGGCGGCCTATGCCCCCTGGGCTGCAGGATGGGCCACTGGTGGGGCGGCGGCGGAGCGGTGACTCGGGTCAGAATCCGAAGACCAGAGACATTAAGAACGATGGTTTAGACCTTTAGGGATCCGTGCCTTATCTGCCCATGGGGTGACTGACGGGGGAAAGATCTCTGGCCTTAACACAAAAGCGCTGGCTCTAGCGGGCCTCAGGGGCGGGGTTCGGACGGGGACGGGAACCGGACGCTCACCCAGTCTTCCGAAGGGCAGCCGGTTCCGCTCTCCCAGCATCAGGTTGAACCTGGGGTTGTCCCGCCGCAGCCTTTTCCAGTGGCCGGAGGCGACCAGAAGCCGGGAGACCTCGGCGTAGACGCTGCTGTTCTCATCGCGAACCACGAAGGTGAACATGGTGAGGCCCCCTGCGCCGGGTGCGGGGACTAGACCAGAGGGTCCTCGTGGAATCTGCCGCCAAGATACAGAGGCCCCGGTCTCTGCGTCCCCGCCCCGTCACCAGGGTCCCCTTCGGAACTCTGGCCACACCCCTCCTCCGCGCCTCCCACCTCCCCCTTCCCCAGGGTCCCCTTCTCGCCGTGTCCCCGCCTCCGAGCGTTGCCAATTGCCCAGCGCCCCGGCGCACAGGCCCGCGCCCCGCCCTCGAGCGTCACTGCAGTCCCCGCCCCGCGTTCCGTCCCGGCCCTGGAGTGTCCGGGGTCCCGGCTCGGCCGGGCCCTTCCCGGTGGTCCTGCTGCTGGAAGGGCAAGGCACTGCGAACCCCCTGCAGAGGCTGCAAGGGGCGTTGGGAGGTGCGTTGGAGAGGGACCCGGGCCTCGGTCACAGCTGGCGGCAGAGGGGAGTAGTCAAACAGAAGAGGGATTTTCCACTTACTATTTTAAAGGGACGTTTTCTGGATTAAAACAAAAAAAAATTGGAGGCCCCCAAGCTGTGTCCAAGATGCGCTTCCTTTCTTCTCCTGCTTTAGGACCACGGAGAACCCGCAGCGTTCTAGGGGCTGTGGTTCATTGGGGTCTAGGAGCCCGCGACCTCCTGTGCACCCCGCCACCGGCAGGCGTTGGACCGTCGCTTTCCCTTCTTCGGACTTTGATTTCCCCTTCTGAGTGGGGAACTGGTTCTTTATTATTATTATTTTTTATCGTTCTCTATTACAGATGTGCCCCATTTTCCCCAACTTTTCCCTCCTAAACCCAGCCCCCTCCCCGCCTTTACCACATTGTTGTCTGTGCCCATGGACTAAGCATATATATATGCATGTATGTTCTTCGGCTAGTCTCTTCCTGTCTCTGTACCCCAACACCCTCCCCTCTGAGCTCTGTCCATCTGTCCCATGTATCTATGCCTCTGCTTTTGTTTTGTTCCTCAGTGGTTTCTTAACATCCCTTCGAATGTTTGGTGCGTTTGAGGGACAAAGAAACTTTCTACCCTCCCTCATAAATCAATCAGCCACAACAGGCAGGCGCCTCACCTCTTTACAGAAAAAAACACTGGTACCTCTCCGCGTCCTCCTGAGCCTCCTTTATGCAGTATCTACCTCGAATATTGTGAAGGCGCCCTACTCGCTCCCATTTCTGCCTGTGTTCCCTGGGGCGGGCAGGTATCAGTTTTGCACAGGGGCTTCCAGCTCTACCATCACCTGAAGGCATACACTGGTTGTGGGAAACTTGTTGGAGAAGAAAGGGGGACGGCTCAGAAGTGGTGGGGTGCTTACATGCTCCAGCCTGGCAGCCATCCATCCAGTAGGGATAACAGTTGGAAGACAGTACTGGGCTTCTTCCCGCCTCCAGTGGATCTGTGGGAACTAGGCTAGTCTCAACAGGGCTACCCATCTCTTGTGCCATTTGATTGGTTTAATATAGAAAAATGATCTGAATCTGGCAAATCTAATTTTCTTTGGAATTTTTCTGCCAGAGTTATGGAAAGAGACTCCCCCCCCCCCAACTGGAGTTCTTAGCTGGAAGAGTGTGTGGGACACCCTGCAGATCTCTTGAAATCTTACAGAGGGAAGGCCCTGTAAGAATTCAGCTTGCCATCCCCTTTGCATTAGACCTTGCCATGTGGGCATATATATTCTTGTCAACAGAATGTAAACAAAGTGATGTACATCTCTACCTAGTCTGGACGTTAGAATTTGAGCATGCCTTCTCTTTCTCCTCTGGAGGCAAGTCATACATCCAATAGTGGAACCAGAGGATGTAAGAAATTTAACAAGACTCTTTATATGCTGGCTCACAAAGAAAGCCTTAACAAATTTCAAAGGATAGAAATCATTTTGAATACTATCTCTGACCTCAGTGAAATTAAGCTGTTTGGAAATTAAGTAATACACCTTTTAAAACTGAGATATACTTGACATATTTCATTATATTCATTTCAGGTGTACAACATGTTGATTGGCTAATGAAAACTGTGCAATTCCTACACTGAAAACTACAAAATATAATTGAGAGAAGTTTTTAAAGCACAAAATAAATGGAAGACTGTACCATGTTCATAATGGGAAGACTCAGAATTGTTAAGCTGTCAACTGTTGCAAAATTGACTGATAGAGCCAATGCAATCCCAAGCAAAATGTCCGTAGGACTATTTATGGAAATTGACATGGCAATCCAAAAGTTATACAGAAAAGCAAAGGAACAATAATAGCAAAGGCATTCTTGAAGAAGAAGGTTGGAGGACTCACACAATCAGATATCCAGACCTATAAAACATAGTATTTAACTACTATGCCATAGTAATTGAGAAAGTATGGTTTTGACACGAGGAGAGACAAATAGACCAATGAAAAGAGACCCACATATATAGTCACTTGGTTCACAATAGAGGTGACATCAATGGGAGGAAAAAAAAGAACTTTTTGATAAATGGAGCTGGGTCAATAAATACGCATTGGAAGACAAAATTAATCTCAACCTTTACCACACACAAAATCAGTAGCATTCATTATAATCTAATGCCTCTAAATGTGAAAGGCAAAGCAATAAAGCTTTTAAGAGAAAACATGAGGAAAACCTTTATGATCTTACATGAGGTAAATATTTGTTAAAAAGAACACAAAATCTATAGGAATAAAGGGAAAAAAACCCTGATAAATAGGCAACTTTAAAATGAAGAACTTTCACTTATCAAAAGACACCATCAAGAGAATAAAAAAGAGCCCTGACCTCTGTAGCTCAGTTGGGCATTGCTGTAGATCAGTTGGGCATTGTCCTGCAAAGTGAAATGTTACCCGTCTGATTCTCAGTCAGGGCACATGCCTGGGTTCTAGACCAGATCTCTGTTTGGGGCACATGTGAGAGGCAACTGATTGGTGTATCTCTCTCACATTGATGTTTCTGTCCCTCTTTCTCTCTCCCTTTCACCCTCTCTAAAAATAAATAAAATCTTAAAAATAAAAGGTATAACCAAGCCAACAGGCTGCTAACTAAAATGTTTATCTTACTACCTTACACAATACATGTTTATAAGGATGACCTGGAAGCCAGGATCTTTAGGATTCTTAGACTCATAGAAAGTCCATGCCCGAACCTGGTAATACTGGAAGACATGGCCCCAACCTCTGCTCAGGACTCAACCCCAGTTCCTTCCCACCTCTGACTCCATCCTGCACTGTGAGGGGTTGTGCATGTCTGCATGGGGACATTGCAGCTAGGAAGCTCAAACTTATCCACAAACAGCTGCTCTTTGGCTGCCACCCAGGCCCAGGGGTGTACACACCAGCAATGTCATTGACCCTTGAAGAATGGGCCCAAGGAAGAAGCCTGTGCAGCCCAGGACATGGGCTGGGCTATTTAGACGATGAATTCTGGTTCTCAGATACCTAGCATAGTCTAGAAAGGGGTGGCTATATCATTGACATCACAAATGTCTCACCTGTGGGGAAGGTCATGGCTAGGGCAAGGCCAGACCGGGAGCCTCTAAAGCTGGGACCTTTCCCACATGGGCCCAAGGGTCATGCTGCTAAGAAACAAGTGTCAGAATCCTTATCTCCCCGCCCCCTCTCTCTGGTCTTTGTGTCCTATACTTGGACACCAAAACAATCGCAAATTGTATTTCCCTTACGGTTCCTGACATCACCACAATCACTTGATGCCTCCCAGCCCTTTTTGCTTTAGCCTCTTTACCTCTCCAGGCTTTGTGAACATCATGACCAAGTCAATATTTCCAAAACAGATTTCATCACGTCTATCTGTGCCTCAAAATGGCCATGATCACTGAAGCAGTGTCCTCAGTTTCAAATTCACAGCCTTCCATTGAGTCTTCTTCCCACTGTGTCTCTCCTGCTGCACTGACTGCTCTCTTTCATCCAAAGTCTTAGAAGTGCCCTGGTCATCATAAAGGTCAAATGAAAGTCTGTAGGATGTAGTCCCAGATGGATCATAAAGTTTCTATTAAAACCTTTAATTAGCCGGCAATTTCTGTATCGCAATCACACCAAGTAAAATATGAGTTACCTTTCTTCAGCCTGAGGTCTTGGTTACTTTTTAGTACTTTGGGGGTGGAACTGCCCCACCCTTCAACGGAGCCTTTGAGCCCCTCCCTGAGAAGAGCACCCACTCACTCTGTCCAACTCCAGGGAACTGTCAAGATCAAAGACCCTGTCGGTTCAGTTCTACATTTCAGACTCTCACATAAAGCCTGTCCATGATAGGTAAAACTTTGAAGAAACAAAACTTCACAAAAACTTTCTGAAGGGAAAAAAAGATTCTAATTGTGAAAAGTGATAAGAATTTATTTTTGTTTTACAATCAGGAAGTTAAACAATAAAATGAAAAGCTCTCACGAAAAGGAAGAGTTTAATTGAAAATGCTCTTTCTGCCCTGACTGCTATGGCTTGGGCATAATTCTGCAAGCTAAAAAGTCACCAGTTCAATTTCTGGTCAGGGTCCGGGCACATTCTTGGGCTGCGGGTCAGGTCTCTGGTTGAGGCGTGAGAGAGGCAATCACTCATGTTCCTCTCACACATCGATGTTTCGCTTCCTCTTTTTCTCCCTCCCTTTCCCTCACTCTATACATAAATAAATAAATAAATAAATAAATAAATAAATTTTTAAAAAGAGGAAGAAAATGCTCCTCTGCCTTTCTCTGACAGATCGATTTCAGCAGGCTCTTCTTGCATATCATGCTGTACAACTGTTTATGGACGATATAGGTCTTTTTTTCTATGAGGTTTCTCCATGAGCTCTCCCATTCCAGTTTGTACATCCAAGTGCTGCTTATTTTTCCAGAAAAGTAGATTTGGGTCTGAGTTGAAAAACCAGTTTTCCCTCCTGTGTTTCTCTTGTGAGTCTGTCTCCATTACTACTCGCACAGAAGACTTCACTGTGACACCAACTGTTGGGGCAGTTTCCCCACCAGCAATTCTTTGTGACTCTAGCTGGGTATCCTTCAATTCAACTCAATCCTGCCTGAATTACAATCCCTCCCAACATTTTTGTCATTAATTCCTTGAATCAAGTTCGCTTTTTCTGCAATACATCCAGTGGCTTCTGTCTTCCTGACCAGACACAACTCCAACACTGTAGTGTTTAGGAACTTAATGCAAGTCAAGGAATGGATGATAATTTGAAGAGGAAATAATTCTCAGAGGTGTGGCACCATTCATACATCCCCATATTTGGTTCCTGCAATTGTAAAGTAAAGTTATTAATACCTAATTAAATTGTTCTATGGAATAAGTGAGATGATGTAGGGAAAAAACCTGGGACACAGCTCATACCTAATCCATCTCTAAGTCTACTTTCCATTCAATTTTAGCCCCTATTTCTTTTATTGTTCCCAAGAGACAGCAGCTTAAATATTCACTCACAAACCAAATTCCTGTGAAAATTCACAAGAAGGAACTAGAAAGAAGCCAAGTCAGTTAAACTGCTTAGTTATTCATCACCTGGTCTTCATTGGCCCCAGTGCCTAATTTCCTTTCAATTCCCCACAACAGAACTTTTGGAGACCCATAGTTAAGTGTTATTTTTAGACTGTATGGAGTAAAATATTTAACTTTTTTCTCATGCTCTAAGCTAGTTCTTATTCCTGTAGATAAGCAGGACTTTCAACGGTGCAGAAACAGCAGATCTTCGGTAGGTCCATGCATAAGTTATGATGTTTGCTTGTTACCAATACCACCTGTGACGTCAGCAGCAGCAGCAGCTAACAGGTGTTGGAGATGCCATTGCCTTGACCTGCAGCGTGGATGTAAATAGATTCCTCCTGCTGGTTAGACAAAGCAAACTGGATTTCTTACATTTAAAGTAAATCCTGTCATCTGCTCTTTGGCTTTGAGTGTGGAAAGTGTCTTCCCATCAAGGTAAGCAAAAATGTCATGTTCCTCTTGTTGGTTCTGAGTAGAGGGCTATACTCTCATGATTGTCAGTCAACTCATACTCTTGGCAAAAGATGGGGCTGGCTGATTTTTGGCGTATTCAGAAGCAGGATAATTACATCTTCCTTTTCTTACGTGTGAAGCTCTTTGTTATCTGGACTAGTTTGCTTTATAATAATTTTGGTGTTTAAAATGTTTCATTAACAGAGTTCATACTAAATACATTGTGTGAGTTATCCACTAAAAAATGAGAAGCCCAGATCTACTAAGGTAAAAAAAAAATAATACTAGACACAACGACCTTTTTTTTTTTTTTTTTTTTTGGATAATTCAGACAGTGGGCCAGTATTGTGTAGCTCCTCCCTTCACCTCTGTAAGCAGGACTTTTGACCACCTGTAGCTATAAAGACTGGAGCAGGAGAGGAGGATTCCCAGGTGTACCTGCAAGGCCTCTGAAACCCAGTCAAAATGGTTTTAGCAAAACAAAAGAGTGTGTTGGAGGACAACTTTTTGCCTGACTCCAAGGGTTTAAGCAACACCTTCAGGCCTTGTTCACACCACCTGCATCCCTCCCATAGCTGTATGCACAGGCTGCCCCCATTATGGGGGCAAAACGGCTGCCGGAGGCTCCAGGCACAGAGCCTGGCTCTCCACAGGTGTGGGTGGGGCTTGGCCCTAACTGGACAGACTGAGGAGGGGTCGTAGCTTGCTTCTCTAGAAGCAGTAACTGGGACAGTGGTTTGGGGCATATGATGGAAGACACTCCCTTCAGGAAAAGCCTGTAGGGCAGGAAAGGAGGCAAGAATGTGGCAGCCCATGGGCCCCACAGCACCCACCACCTTACATTTAGTGGGACTCTTCCTGTGTGCCCCACACGCGCATCCCTGCTTTGGGAATGAGAGCTT
The DNA here is from genome assembly GCF_987537825.1 of Furipterus horrens. Classification (NCBI taxonomy): domain Eukaryota; kingdom Metazoa; phylum Chordata; class Mammalia; order Chiroptera; family Furipteridae; genus Furipterus; species Furipterus horrens. Next base: position 69,550,305 of record NW_028327176.1, read on the forward strand.
CCAGACTCTCAGAATCTAGAGTTGACAAGAAAAAAAAGCACAAATCCCCCACAGTGGGATGGTGAGAAAATTCACTCTTATCTTTACTACCAAGTCCTGATACCAGTTTGGGAACACCACATATCCATGGCTGTTTGTTTAAGGAGTGTACCACATCTTGAAGAAAAGTGTCTTATTTTCACAGGGTGCTATGTCCAGATTGCTATCTCAGTTCCATTTTTAAAAATCCTCACCAAGGGTATGTTTGTTAATTTTAAAGAGAGAGGAAGTAGGGCAGAGAAGAGGAGAGGGCAGAGGAGAGAGAGAGGGGGGAAAAGAGAGAGGGAGAGAGAGAGATATCATTTGGTTGCATCCCATACACGAACCCACAACCTGGGTATGTTTCACTCTCTAAAATCAATAAACATATCATATCCCTGGGTGAGGATTGAGAGAGGGAGAGAGGAGACACAATGTCTCTCTCTCCAACATGTGAGGACACAACAAGAAGGCAGCCATCTGCGAACAAGAAGAGAGTCCTCATGAGACACCTGCCACCACCTGGATCTTAGACTTTTAGCCTCTAGAATTGTGAGAAAGAAATACTCCTTGTTTAAGAATCCAGGTGGTGGTATTTTGTTATAGAGGCCTGAACTAAGACACGGTGGTACAAAATGCTGGCCCCTCTCTTAGAGAGAGCAACTTTGCAACATGGTTTATGCTTTAGAGCTCCCTCTGTATCAGGCCAAGGCACTGCTTTTCTCTGTCCCAGTCCCTATTGTCTTTGTTTCCTTGGGCTGCTCTAACAGAATGCAGTAGACAGGGTGGCTTATAAACAACAGAACTTGATTTCCTTGGCGGCCAGAAAGTGAAGGTCAAAGCATCCGCAGATTCAGTGTCTGGTGAGGGCCTGATTCCTGGATCACAGGTGGCTGTTTTCTCTGGTGTCCTCACAGGGTGGAAGGGGCAAGAGAGCTCTCTGGGGCCTTTTATAAGGACACAGATTCCATTCACTAGGGCTCCAACCCTCATGATGTAATCACTTCCCAAATGTTCTACCTTTAACTACTCTTACACTGGGGGTTAGGTTTCAGCATGCACATTTTAGGGGACACAACATTTAGACTGTAGCACTGCCTTGCTTCACTCAGTGACTCCTGTCACCCAGACCCCTGTATCCTGACACACTATGCTTCAGGGGGTCCAACCTGAGAAAGTCACCACCAGGAAAGGTCCTGGGAAGCAGACACGGAGGACAGGACTCTGCAACTGGGTCACTCATCAGCCAGCTGGCAACGAGTATGCCATCCTTACTCTAAGTGGAGTGTTGATCAAACTGTCATAATTTTTAAATTTTGTCTTAATTTCTCAGTTACAGTTGACATGCAATATTAAATTAGTTTCAGGAGTACAGCATAGTGATTAGATATATTATGTAACTCACACAGTAATCACCCTGATAAGTCTAGTACCCATCTGACACCATATAAAACTATCTTAACTGAGCTGAGCAGTTACTAAAACATTTACTTGTGGTGAATTGAGACAAGAAAAAGCCACAAGGGAGGCACTTCCTCATGC